>NC_136907.1:81133494-81343494 GCF_949606895.1 Notothenia rossii | reverse complement strand
TTTGTCCCAGCTTGGGATTAATAAAGAACATCATATCTTATTCATATGTTCTCATCTGATTGAAACAAAGCCCAGCGTCAGCGTGGACTCACAGACTCACTCGTGTTGATGATCAGTTTTGTTCCAGATCCAAAAATCATTTTGTCGTTTCCGTAATTCACACAGTGTCGCCGTCCAGGACGAAAACACGGCAGTGACTTTAGGGCGAGTTCCATCTGAACTAGGGTCAGTTTTCAGACCAGAGTTAATGTTAAACTGTGATGTTCCTGATTCAAAGTTTCTCTACTGATTGGGTGGATTTTATTTTAATAATTTAATAAATGTAAAATAAATCAGGGGATAGATTTGGTTCATTTTCATCAAGACGTATGAATCCAGTTTCTTCAGTCACACTATTAAACATGTAAAACATATATTAACAGCCTTCACTGATTAACAGCACTTTATGGAACAATTCACAATCGCAAGTAAAATAAATTAAACTCCAAAAAATACCGGGCGTATTCGTCAGAATAAAAGATAGCAGCGTATGCTGAGGATACCATTGTATACGTCAACAAAGAAATAATACAACATATTTATATTAAAGTACTATTATGCTTTTGGGAGATTTGATTCTCTATTGATGCAATATTTTCCAATCATGTGATTATTTTCATATTGTGTTTATCACTAAAAGCTTTTATCAGATTATAGTGAATATTTTACAGACACGAAATCTAATGAATAATAAATAAACTCACTGAGTTCAACGCTCAGTTTGGTGCCAGAGACATACAGCGACACACACAGCGACACACACAGAGACACACAGCGACACACACAGCCACACACACAGAGACACACACAGCGACACACACAGCGACACACACAGCCACACACACAGCCACACACACAGCCACACACACAGCGACACACACAGCCACATCAGACCGTTCAACATCCCTCGTTAATCTGCGTTGAAGTACCTTCCTATTATCGAGAAAATAACCCGTTTTGTGAATTAAAAGTTACAGAACCTGGTGTTTTTGTACAGAAAAGGGCTTCAGAACAGGTTAAGACAGATATAACATCGATCAGCCGTGATAACCAAACCGTGGTTTCTCACACATTTGACTCTTTGTCAGACTTTAGTTCAAATCATTAAAAAGATGACTTTGCACGGTTTGGGTATTATTGATCTGTTTGTGGGAATAGGAGAATAACTGAACTCACGGCCGTCCACCATCACTTTGGTTCCTTCTCCAAATATGATTTTCCTGCTCCCTGTTCCAGTCACACAGTGTTTCGCATCACGACTAAAAACTGCAGTACAAGCAGCGAGAAGTACTCAGTACTGCAGTAGAACTACAAATACTACACGTTAAAAATACTCCATTATGTCCTGGTTTCAAAATGTCACCTAAGTAGAAGCATTAAGTGTTCTCAGGTAAGTGTCGTCTGCTTGAAGTATTCGATACTCACTGGTTTCTACAGTTAGTTTGGTTCCTTCTCCAAATATTATCTTCAACGTTCCAGTCACACAGTGTTTCGTATCACTACAAAAAACTGCAGTACCAACAGCGAGGAAGTACTCAGTACTGCAGTAAAACTACAAATACTACACATTAAAAATACTCCATTAAGTCCCGGTTTCAAAACGTCCCTTAAGTAGAAGATTAGATTAATACAAAATAAGTGTTCTCAGTGAAGTGTCGTCTGCTTGAAGTATTAAAGTAATCAGTACGCTGAGCGGTGGATGTTAATCAGTACTGCATGAACATATCATGTGTTTTTATATCTGCTGTGAGAGGTAAGTGAATATAATGCAGTACAACGTTGGTACTACAATGGAAGTATAAAGATGTATTAAATGGAAATACTCACAAACAACGTAAAGATATTCAGCGTCACATCGTCTGCGAACACTTACATTTATATTGTATATATATATATATGATACTCACTGGTGTCTACAGTTAGCTTGGTTCCTTCTCCAAAAAGCAGTTTGAAGTTTCCTGCTCCAGTCACACAGTGTTTCTGATCTCTACAGTGACTGCACTGTTTCACCATGAAGGTATTACAGTTACTAAAGTACACATGTGAAGAAATGGGCTTTCTTTGATTGGCATCAACTAATAAAGTAAGTAATGACTGATACATCTCAGTACTCACTGGTTTCCACGGTTACTCTGGTTCCTCTCCCAAAGTAGAGTCTTTGGTTTCCAGCATTCACACAGCGTGAAGCTCCACGACACAAACTCAACCAAACTGCACTCAGACACGTATTTAACTTAAAGTCTTAATGAACGTGTTCTTAGTTCCTGCTGTTGAATTAGTTCTGCTTTTCAAACTGCAGATAACACGTTTATTTGAATCCTGGTTTTATTTGTGTTCGATTGAACGCTGACTGACGTTTTTGTCCTCAAGTTAAAGAAAGTCATCCATTTAAAACAACAGGTTATTAATATACATCACATCTGAAGGTAAATTGACGCGTTTAAATGGTAAGCATCAAATCTGTCTTTCAATCCTTTCTGCTTCTAAAAACTCATTTAAATCTTTTGTGATTTCCAAACTGCAGTCCAGAGGAACGTTATTTAAACATTTCAAATCTGGTTTGTGTTTGAAGATGCGTTGTATAAAAATAAATATATATAATATCTATCAGTACTCACTGGTTTCCACGGTTACTCTGGTTCCTCTCCCAAAGATCATCTTAGCTACATTCACACAGTATGAAGCTCCAAGACACAAACTCCACTCAGACAAACATGGATTTCACTTCAGAGACTTCTGATTATTAATATATATTATATATCACATGTTACAGTATTTGTTTATAATGATCTAGACGTCTTTCTGCTCCTAAAACATATTTAAAATGTTTCCTCTGGTTGTTCATGTTTAGGCTTTTCTTTGTTCATGACATTTTATAGAAACATAAAGATGATCAGCGTCACATCGTCTGCAAACAGTCAAACTTTTACATGTTCTGCATAAGAGTTATACGAGATGTGACACTCACTGGTTTCCACGGTTACTCTGGTTCCTTCTCCAAAGGTTATTTTCTGTGAGCTGAAAGTATTCACACAGCGTGAAGCTCCATGACACAAACTGCTCTCCAGAAGACATGGATTTCAGATGTGAGAGTTTTCTCATCTGATTTATGTTTCATTAAAACCGTCTGAAATATTTTGAAAACTGCAAAAAATCACTCCCATCAAAATGTGACTTTTTTAAAAGTTAACCTTTTCTCCGAAGTGTTTCGTCAACCCGTTAGCCCAAAGCTTCATAAACTAATAAAGTTATTAATGACTAATATCTATCAGTACTCACTGGTTTCCACGGTTACTCTGGTTCCTCTTCCAAAGATCATCTTTCCATATCCAGTAGTCACACAGCGTGAAGCTCCATGACACAAACTGAACAACACTCCACTCAGAAAACATGGATTTCACTTCAGAGACTTCTGATTATTAATATATATTATATATCACATGTTAAGGTATTTGTTTATAATGATCTAGACGTCTTTCTGCTCCTAAAACATATTTAGATGTTTCCTATGGTTGTTCATGTTTAGGCTTTTCTTTGTTCATGACACTTTATAGAATCTGGTTTTGAAGCTCCAGAGAAGACGACGAGTTATTTATAATTCATAATTGATAAAGACTCACTGGTTTCCACGGTTACTCTGGATCCTCTCCCAAAGATGATCTTAAATCCAGCATTCACACAGCATGAAGCTCCACGACACAAACTGAACCACACTCCACTAAGAAAACATGGATTTCAGAATAATCTAATCTTATTAATGATCCAACGTGAAGTTCAGTTTCATTAAAACCGTATTAAATTAATTGAAAACTGCAAAAAAATCTCTCAGATAAAAATTTGAGCTTTTAAGAAGTTAACCTTTTCTCCGAAGTGTTTCGTTAACCCGTTAGCCCAAAGCTTCATAAACTAATAAAGTTATTGATGACTAATAAATATCAGTACTCACTGGTTTCCACGGTTACTCTGGTTCCTCTCCCAAAGATGATCTTAAATCCATCATTCACACAGCGTGAAGCTCCATGACACAAACTCCACTCAGACAAACATGGATTTCACTTCAGAGACTTCTGATTATTAATATATATTATATATCACATGTTAAGGTATTTGTTTATAATGATCTAGACGTCTTTCTGCTCCTAAAACATATTTAAATGTTTCCTATGGTTGTTCATGTTTAGGCTTTTCTTTGTTCATGACATTTTATAGAATCTGGTTTTGAAGCTACAGAGAAGACTACGAGTTATTTATCATTCATAATTGATAAAGACTCACTGGTTTCCACGGTTACTCTGGATCCTCCTCCAAAGATGATCTTTTCATATCCAGCATTCACACAGCGTGAAGCTCCATGACACAAACTCCATCAGGACATCCTGTATTTAATATTAGAGACTTCTGCACGCATGGTGACTGTTTTCAATAATAAGGAATAATAGAAACATCCATCATCATCATGTCAGAGATATTTCTTATCATTTAAAAAGTGTTTGACTTGATTATTCTGCTTTCTGTGTAAAACCCAGCCACAGCTGTTTTTTGAAGATTCTCCTATAAATATAAATATATTTAATAATCATAATATATATATATATTCCTACTCACTGGTTTCCACGGTTACTCTGGTTCCTCCTCCAAAGATAATCTTAACTCCACTTCCAGCATTCACACAGCACGAAGCTCCATTACAAAAACATATTTTTAACTTTTACAACTTTGTTTTAAATAATTACATTCCAGTCAATGAATAAAGCCTCGGTTTGAGTTAAAGAGTAGATATTTTAAATATTTCATGAAAGAAATGCAGCTTCACTTCCCACTACATTAGAGATGTTATATTCATGTATTGATAAATGAAAGTATGGTATTTTCTCTACTTGGTTCTGAGTCAATGGTGTTTGTTAAAGACGGTCCTTATTATTAATTATTATCATATGTTTATATCTTTACTCACTGGTTTCCACGGTTACTCTGCTTCCTCTTCCAAAGATGATCTTAAATCCAGTAGTCACACAGCGTGAAGCTCCATGACACAAACTGAACCACACTCCACTCAGAAAACATGGATTTCAGAATAATCTAATCTTATTAATGATCCAACGTGAGGTTCAGTTTCATTAAAACCGTATTAAATTAATTTAAACTGAAAAAAATCCCTCAGATGAAAATTTGAGCTTTTTAAAAGTTCATATTTTCTCGGGAGTGTTTCGTCAACCTGTTAGCCCAATGCTTCATAAACTAATAAAGTTATTAATGACTAATAAATATCAGTACTCACTGGTTTCCACGGTTACTCTGGTTCCTCTCCCAAAGATTAATTTAGTTCCATCATTCACACAGCGTGAAGCTCCATGACACAAACTGAACCAAACTCAGTTCAGAGAAACATGGATTTCACTTAAAGTCTTAATGAACGTGTTCTTAGTTCCTGGTGTTTAATCAGTTCTGCTTTTCAAAGAGCAGATAACAAGTTTATTTTAATCCTGGTTTTATTTTAACCCTGGTTTTATTTGTGTCCTCAAGTTAAAGATAGTCATCCATTTAAAACAACAGATTATTAATATACATAACATCTGAAGGTAAATGAACATGTTTATATATTAGCATTAAATCTTTCTTTTTACAATTTCTGCTTCCAAACACTCATGTCAATCTTTTGTGATTTCCAAACTGCGGTCCAGAGGAACGTTATTTAACATTTTGATTCTGGTTTGTGTTTAAAGATGCTTTGTATTAATTACATATCTATCAGTACTCACTGGTTTCCACGGTTACTCTGGTTCCTCCTCCAAAGATCAGTTTAGTATTCCCTCCATCATTCACACAGCACGAAGCTCCACGACACAAACTGAACCACGCTCTGATAAACATGGATTTCAGATCGGGAACTTCGGCCTAAACGGTTAAATTGTACTCACTAAATTATCTCTTTAACACAAATGAAATCAACTCTGATCGGCCTTCAGGTAGAACACAGTATGGATCCAGTGATCATAACCCCAGTGTCTTTATTCACCAGAGTGAGTATGAACTGTAGAGGTGGGATTTTAGTGATGGCATTCTTTACCGTTATTTAGCATTTTTTGTTTTTATATTAACGTTCGCTCGCCTCTTTATTTGATAAGTGGGTCTTTTCTTTCTACCGTTGCCTTTCATCGGCAGCGTTCCCGTTCGCTGCGGGCGAATACAGGATGGTATTTGTTTGGTATTGATTACGATAAGCGATGAAAGCATCTTTAAATCTTTGGATAACTCCAACACTGCAGCATTTTGGACATTTAGCTTTAAAATGACTTTAATTTCTGCTGATTTTATGAGATTTATTTCCATCAATGTCAGATTATTAAAACCTTTTATCGTCTTTTCTTCTGTTCTGGTTCTGTACTAGTAAAGTTTACTTTCATTTGAATAATATATATATCTCAGTACTCACTGGTTTCCACGGTTACTCTGCTTCCTCTTCCAAAGATCATCTTAGCTCCAGTATTCACACAGCACGAAGCTCCATCACACAAACTCAACCAAACTGCACTCAGAGATATTTCTGTCTCCAGTCGTAAATATCAGTTTTCCATTTCCATTCACTTCATAAAGGATTATTATATTAAACAACATTTATATTCAAATGTTGTTTCTAAAGCAGAGAAACAGTTTGACTCGTTTTTCTCTGTCTTGATTGGTATTTATTACAAATAATGAAAGCTTCTTTAAATCTGTAATTGGATAACTTTAAAACTGCGCCATTATCCAAAATAAATCCTATTAGTTCGTGAAAATCTGACATATAGGGTTAAGGTTACATTCTGAAAATAAAAGCGTTGTTCTGGTAGTTCTGATCAGGACTCTAGTTAATCAGAAAATGTAGGTACAAAATAATAATAAATAATGATAAATAATATTTTCAGTGAGAGGCATTTCTGTCCGTTAGCATCCTTAAAAATAAAAAAATAAAACCACATCCTTTTGACTCTACGTTTTTTTGTCTTGACTCATAATATAGGTTGCTATTTCCATAAAGATGCTTTATATAAATAATATGTATATCAGTACTCACTGGTCTCAACGGTTACTCTGGTTCCTCTTCCAAAGATCATCTTAAATCCACTTCCACCAGTATTCACACAGCACGAAGCTCCACGACACAAACTCAACCAAACGCCACTCAGACAAACATCAATTCAACTTTAGAGACTTCTGATTATTAATATATATTATATATAACATGTTACCGTACTGATTTATTTAATTATAGCGATCTAGAGAATCTTTATGCTCAATAAAACGTTTTAAAATCTTCGGAAAATCCTTGTTTTTATGCCTTAAAAAAAGTATTTAAAAAAACAGGACATTATTTCAATTAAAGAAAAGTGTCTGTTTTGTTCATTGCATTTCTGCAGCAGCTGTTTTAGGGTTTGACATTAATGATTGAATTTGTCTTCTACTCTTCTGTCTTAAAGTAAACGCTGTGTATGAATAATATGTGGTGTGTTTCTCAGAACTCACTGGTTTCCACGGTTACTCTGGTTCCTCTTCCAAAGAGGATCTTGTTTTGATCAGCTCCAGTAGTCACACAGCGTGAAGCTCCATGACACTAACTGAACCAAACGCCACTCAGACAAACATGGATTTCATTCAGTGATTCTGAGCAAAGTGTTTTAACCTTTATTCCTCCGAGGACTTATTAAAGGGTCATGATCCATTATCGTTCATTCAGATGTTGAAGTGAATCATGTTTTTAAAGCTTCTGTGAGAAACTAATATCCTCAAGCTTTTATTAAACAGAAAATAAATGTTTTCTTCATAAAAAACAGATTGGCATCGGGTTGAAGAACAACATGTAAAACAAGTTTAAACTATTTTAACAGTTATATCATATATTTAGTAGTTATGATCATTTGGTTTGAATATTGAACTCAGTGAAAGCAAAAAAACAGTTTAAGTATATTGAATATTCTTTGTGTCGTTTTCAGTTTTTTTAAGAGAAATTAAAAAAAAATAATATTAATTGTAAATCTAATTAAATCTAAAAAAAAAAAAAAATTGAATTATTTATTCTTGTCGTATTTTTTATTCACATTATTGTATTTGATTGATATAGTATTCTGCTTGTGTGTATTCAAGGTAACATTGTGAAGACACTGTGTATAACTTATAGTTATTTATCAGTACTCACTGGTTTCAACGGTTACTCCGGTTCCTCTTAAATATTGATAAAAGCTTTGATTGATTGATTTATAACGATCCGGACGGTCTCTCCGCTCAACGTTTTACATTTTATAATGTTTTGGGATTTTAGACTTTTCTTTGTTCCTGACATTTTATAGATACTTGTTTTCAGGTTGCAGTCGAAGACGACAAGCTATTTTATAATTTATGTTTAAGTTATATCAGTACTCACTGGTTTCAACGGTTAGTCTGGATCCAGCTCCAAAGAAGATCTTATTTCCATCAGTACTCACACAGCACGAAGCTCCACGACACAAACTCTCTGAACCAAACATTCATTTTATTCCCTTAAAACAATACATTATTATGTAATTATATTATATATATTACAAATATGATCAACACCTTGATAGTTTTCAGATTCTGGTCCAGATAACGTGTCCTTACGATATTTTGAAATACTGGTTTTCAGGTTGTTATTTTATAATTAATGTTTAATCTCTATCAGTACTCACTGGTTTCCACGGTTACTCTGGTTCCTCCTCCAAAGATGATCTTGTTTTGATCAGCTCCAGTATTCACACAGCACGAAGCTCCATGACACAAACTGAACCACACTGGATTCACTTCAGAGACTTCTGATTATTAATATATATTATTTATCAAATGTTACCGTATTTAGTGTTCAACATCCAGACGTCTTTCTACTCATTAAAAAGTTTTTACATTTTGTAATGGTTTGGGATTTTTAGGTTTTTCTTTGTTCCTGATATTTTACAGATACTGGTTTTCAAGTCGCAGTAGAAAACTACGAGCTATTTATTATTTATGTATAATATATCTCAGTACTCACTGGTTTCCACGGTTACTCTGGTTCCTCTTCCAAAGATGATCTTATTTCCAGTAGTCACACAGCGTGAAGCTCCATGACACAAACTCTCTGAGCTAAACTCCACTTCTGTCCAGATTAAACACTCATTATATTCCCTCAAAACAATTCATTATTAATATATGTTATTATATTAAATGTTAAGATACTGACATTTGTTAAAATATGATCAACACCTTGATAGTTTTCAGATTCTGGTCCAGATAACATGTCCTTAAGATCTTTTTAAATACTGTTTTCATGAATTTGTTAAACCTTTAAGTTTGTGTTTTAATTGTGTATAATTAATATTTATAATCTTTATCGTTACTCACTGGTTTCCACGGTTACTCTGGTTCCTCTTCCAAAGATCATCTTATTATATCCATCAGTATTCACACAGCACGAAGCTCCATCACGCAAACTGAAATCATTCTAATCTTTTTACAAAATTAGAGAGCATTTCATTCACGGTATATATTGAAAATGATCGACTTATCGCACGTAAAATCTGTGTAACACGAAGTAAACAGAAAATAACGACAGTAATAACCGTTAAAACAGCCAGCAGCTAAAGGGTTACATTCAGAAAATAAAAGCACTCTTTGGGAGTTTTATGATCAGGACTGAAGTTAGTCAGAAAATAATATATAAAAAGTAAATTAATAACATTTAAATGTGGTTAAAGATGTCATTTAGTAAAAGAGACAAATATTAATAATATTTAAAATACTTCAAGCAGCTTTTTGAAGTGCAACTTTTATAAACAATATTAATTATACATTTTGTTATTATTTTATAATATTTTGGAAACACAACATTTTAATATCTACTTGTTTTGGTTGTGTGTGTTCAAGTAGACATTGTAAAGACAATGCATATCAATTATATTTATTATATATCTCAGTACTCACTGGTTTCCACGGTTACTCTGGATCCCCTTCCAAAGATGGTCTTAGTTCCAGTATTCACACAGCGTGAAGCTCCATGACACAAACTGAACCAAACTCCACTCAGAGGAACAGATCTTTAACTTCAGAGACTTCTGATTATTAATTTATATCATACATTAAATGTTAAGATGTTTATTTATTTAATTATAACAGCTTAGAGATTATTTTTGCTCATTAAAACGTTTTAACCTTTTTTTATGTTCATTAATTTCTAGACTTTTCTTTGTTCATGACATTTTATAGTAACTCGTTTTCAGGTTGCAGTAGAAGACGACAAGCTATTTTATAATTAATGTTTAATCTC
This sequence comes from Notothenia rossii, assembly GCF_949606895.1. Classification (NCBI taxonomy): domain Eukaryota; kingdom Metazoa; phylum Chordata; class Actinopteri; order Perciformes; family Nototheniidae; genus Notothenia; species Notothenia rossii. Next base: position 81,333,164 of record NC_136907.1, on the reverse strand, counting down.
TATCAGTACTCACTGGTTTCAACGGTTAGTCTGGTTCCTCTTCCAAAGAGGATCTTGTTTTGATCAGCTCCAGTATTCACACAGCATGAAGCTCCATGACACAAACTGAACCAAACTGCACTCAGACAAGCATCCACTTCACTTCAGAGACTTCTGATTATTAATATATATGATATATCAAATGTTACCGTATTTATTGTTTAACGATCCAGACGTCTTTCTACTCATTAAAAAGTTTTTACATTTTGTAATGGTTTGTGATTTCTAGGCTTTTCTTTGTTCCTGATATTTTATAGATACTGGTATTCAAGTTGCAGTAGAAAACTACAAGTTCATCTTAAATGATTTATAATCTCTCTCAGTACTCACTGGTTTCCACGGTTAGTCTGCTCCCTCTTCCAAAGATGATCTTAGTTTGAGCTCCAGTATTCACACAGCACAAAGCTCCATGACACAAACTGAACCAATGTGCACTCAGACAAACATCCACTTCACTTCAGAGACTTCTCATTATTAATATATATTATATATTAAATGTTACCGTTTTTTTACTCGTAATGCTCTACGGTCTCTCTGCTCATGAAAAGGTTTTCAAATCTTCATGTTTTTTGACATATTGTTCATTTGTTGTGTTTTATTAGCTCCTGGCGTTTGATGCTTTCAAGCTGAATCACAGAAAACTACAAGTTCCTTTGAATGTATTTCAGATTGATCTCAGTACTCACTGGTTTCCACGGTTACTCTGGATCCTCTTCCAAAGATGATCTTATTCACAGTATTCACACAGCGTGAAGCTCCATGACACAAACTCTCTGAGCTAAACTCCACTTCTGTCCAGATTAAACCCTCACTATGTTCCCTCAAAACAATACATTATTAATATATGTTATTATATTACACGTTAAGAGACTGACATTTGTTAAAATATGATCAACACCTTGATCGTTTTCAGATTCAGGTCCAGATAACATGTCCTTAAGATCTTTTTAAATACTGGTTTCATGAATTTGTTAAACCTTTAAGTTTGTGTTTTAATTGTATATAATTAATATTTATAATCTTTATCGTTACTCACTGGTTTCCACGGTTACTCTGGTTCCTCCTCCAAAGATCATCTTATTATATCCACCAGTATTCACACAGCACGAAGCTCCATGACGCAAACTGAAATCATTCTAATCTTTTTACAAAATTAGAGAGCATTTCATTAACGGTATATATTGAAAATGATCGACTTATCGCACGTAAAATCTGTGTAACACGAAGTAAACAGAAAATAACGACAGTAATAACCGTTAAAACAGCCAGCAGCTAAACGGTTACATTCGGAAAATAAAAGCACTCTTTGGGAGTTTTATGATCAGGACTGAAGTTAGTCAGAAAATAATATATAAAAAGTAAATTAATACATAACATTTAAATGTGGTTAAAGATGTCATTTAGTAAAAGAGACAAATATTAATAATATTTAAAATACTTCAAGCAGCTTTTTGAAGTGCAACTTTTATAAACAATATTAATTATTCATTTTGTTATTATTTTATTATATTTTGGAAACACAACATTTTAATATCTACTTGTTTTGGTTGTGTGTGTTCAAGTAGACATTGTAAAGACAATGCATATCAATTATATTTATTATATATCTCAGTACTCACTGGTTTCCACGGTTACTCTGGATCCTCTTCCAAAGATGATCTTATTTCCAGTATTCACACAGCATGAAGCTCCACAACACAAACTGAACCAAACTCCACTCAGAGGAACAGATCTTTAACTTCAGAGACTTCTGATTATTAATTTATATCATACATTAAATGTTAAGATGTTTGTTTATTTAATTATAACAGCTTGGACATTATTTTTGCTCATTAAAACGTTTTAACCTTTTTTTATGTTCTTTATTTTCTAGACTTTTCTTTGTTCATGACATTTTATAGATACTCGTTTTCAGGTTGCAGTAGAAGACGACAAGCTATTTTATAATGAATGTTTAATATATCTCAGTACTCACTGGTTTCCACGGTTACTCTGGTTCCTCTTCCAAAGATTATCTTTTCTGAACCTCCAGTATTCACACAGCACGAAGCTCCATGACACAAACTAAACCAAACTGGATTTAACTTCAGAGACTTCTGATTATTAATTTATATGATATATCAAATGTTACCGTATTTATTGTTTAACGATCCAGACGTCTTTCTACTCATTAAAAAGTTTTTACATTTTGTAATGGTTTGGGATTTTTAGGTTTTTCTTTGTTCCTGATATTTTACAGATACTGGTATTCAAGTTGCAGTAGAAAACTACGAGCTATTTATTATTTATGTATGATGTATCTCAGTACTCACTGGTTTCCACGGTTACTCTGGTTCCTCTTCCAAAGAACATCTTATATCCTCCATCAGTATTCACACAGCGTGAAGCTCCATGACCCAAACTGAACCAAACTGCACTCAGACAAACATCCACTTCACTTCAGAGGCTTCTGATTATTAATATATATTATATATTAAATGTTACCGTATTGTTTTTTTACTCGTAATGCTCTACGGTCTCTCTGCTCATGAAAACGTTTTCAAATCTTCATGTTTTTTGACATATTGTTCATTTGTTGTGTTTTATTAGCTCCTGGCGTTTGATGCTTTCAAGCTGAATCACAGAAAACTACAAGTTCCTTTGAATGTATTTCAGATTGATCTCAGTACTCACTGGTTTCCACGGTTACTCTGGATCCTCTTCCAAAGAGGATCTTATATCCAGTAGTCACACAGCCCGAAGCTCCATGACACAAACTCTCTGAACTAAACTCCACTTCTGTCCAGATTAAACACTCATTATATTCCCTTAATTTTTTTTATTATTAATATATATTATTGAATATTAAGGTACTTATATATATAGATATAACATATGATACAAACCTTGTTAGTTTTCAGATTCGGGTCCAGACGACAACGTGTTTTTAAATATTTTTAAATACTAGTTTCATACATCTGTAGAACATTACAGTTTGAGTTAAAATGTTGTTTAATTGATATCTTTACTCACTGGTTTCAACGGTTACTCTGCTTCCTCCTCCAAAGATGATCTTATTTCCACCTCCATAACTCACACAGCATGAAGCTCCATGACACAAACTCCATTTCACATTTATGTGTTCTGCAGTAATTATCTCTTTAAACATCAATAGATCACTAAATAAATATTATTAAGATTAAAGATTAGAATAATTTTCTTACGTGAATTCTATCCTTTTTTTAGTTCACTACTCCTTTGGTTTTGTATGCGTTACAGTAAACAGTTTTATTTAATATGCTCCAAATAAATAATACTTATAATCTCTATCAGTACTCACTGGTTTCAACGGTTACTCTGGATCCTCTTCCAAAGATTATTTTATATCCAGTATTCACACAGCACGAAGCTCCATGACACAAACTCTCTGAACTAAACTCCACTTCTTTCCAGATTAAACACTCATTATGTTCACTTAAAACAATTCATTATTAATATATGTTATTGAATATTAAGGTACTTATATATATAGATATAAAATATGATAAAAACCTTGTTAGTTTTCAGATTCGGGTCCAGACGACAACGTGTTTTTAAATATTTTTAAATACTAGTTTCATACATCTGTAGAACATTACAGTTTGTGTTGAAATGTTGTTTAATTGATATCTTTACTCACTGGTTTCAACGGTTACTCTGCTTCCTCCTCCAAAGATGATCTTATTTCCACCTCCATAACTCACACAGCATGAAGCTCCATGACACAAACTCCATTTAACATTTCTGTGTGCTGCAGTAATTATCTCTTTAAACATCAATAGATCACTAAATAAATGTTATTAAGATTAAAGATGTGAATTATTTTCTTACGTGAATTCTATCCTTTTTTTAGTTCACTACTCTTTTGGTTTTGTATGCGTTCCAGAAAACAGTTTTATTTAATATGCTCCAAATAAATAATACTTATAATCTCTATCAGTACTCACTGGTTTCCACGCTTAGTCTGGTTCCTCCTCCAAAGATCAGTTTATAATCGGCTCGATTCACACAGCACGAAGCTCCATGACACTAACTCAACCTAACAGATGTTTTTTTATTTATAAAACACATTTATGCTCTGCTCATTAATATAGTTCATTATGACAAAATAAAAAAGGTAAACATAAATAATATGTATATTTTAATATTTACAGTACATCTTTTTACTGTACAGTACTGCGTTTGATACTGTTGACCACAACATATTGCTTTGTCTCTATAGGCAACTTCACTTCAGTGTTTAGAAATATGACATGCGGGGTCCCTCAAGGCTCCATCTTAGGACCTTTGCTTTTTAATATCTATATGCGACCGCTGGCTCAAATTATGAAAAACAACGACCTAAGTTATCACAGCTATGCAGATGACACCCAGATGTATTTAAAGATTACACCGCGAGACTATTCTCCAATTGCAAAACTGAGCAAGTGCATTGAGCACATCACTGACTGGACACAAGTCAGACTCTGTTTTGTAGTTTTCGCTGAGTCCAACTATTAACTCTTTCTTTACATTCTGTTCTGATTTAGTTTAAATGTTTAATATATCTCAGTACTCACTGGTTTCAACGGTTAGTCTGCTTCCTCCTCCAAAGATGATCTTATTATATCCACTTCCAGTAGTCACACAACATGACGCTCCGTTACAAAAACTGAACCAAACTCCACTCAGAAAACATATACAAATAATCCTAAATTAATAGCTTCAGTAAAAAACATAGTTTGTATATTTCATTAAAGATACTACATCATAATAAAGCTTTATCATAAATACACGTTTGTATTAACTGTACTAACTCCACTAACCCGAGCAATTTAACTTGAAATACTTCAAATGATTTCATTTAAGTTTTATAAATAACACTATTTAAGTTTAAATATATTTAAATATTTCTAGAGAATTCTTGATTTTTGCTGTAATTATTTATTCTTTATTTGACATTTTTGACATTTTGACAAAAGTCCGATTTTGTTTTGTAGTTTTTTCTGACTTTAGAAGAGTCTAACTATTAACTCTTTCTTTACATTCTGTTCTGATTTAGTTTAAATGTTTGATATATCTCAGCACTCACTGGTTTCAACGGTTAGTCTGGTTCCTCTTCCAAAGATACGTTTATTTCCAGCTCCATTCACACAACATGATGCTCCTTTACACAAACTCAACCAAACTCCACTCAGAAAACATATACAAATAATCCTAAATATGAATAGCTCCAGTATTAAACATGGTTTGTATATTTCATTAAAGATACTACATCATAATAAAGCTTTATCATAAATATACATGTTTATATGAACTGTACAAACTCCCTAAACCCGAGCAATTTAACTTGAAACAATTCTAATTATTTCATTTTAGTTTTATAAATAACGTTATTTATGTTTATACATTTTATAATTTATATATTTTTGATTATTTGGATGGATTGAGATTACGTTCTTCTTTACCGAACCCTAACCATTATCTGCTTTGGTTTTGTATTCCAGTTAAAAACACGGTTTGTATTTATAGACGCTGATATTTAAATATTTTGAATGTATATATGAGTACTCACTGGTTTCAACGGTTACTCTGGTTCCTCCTCCAAAGATCATCTTATTCTGATTTGTAATCACACAGCACGACGCTCCATCACACTAACCCACTGATCACTGATTATATCTTATTAACATAATTAACCATTTTGACTGAAAACAAATTCACATTTTAAATAACTGTAAATAAAACACCATATTTTCTATTGTTTCCCACTTTGTTCTGATTTCATGGACTCGAAGGAGAAATTCATATTTCTGCTTCAGTCAGCATTTCTATTTTTTAACTCTTTTGTTTGTTTGAATTCACGTTAAGCGGGTATTTATTATTTAAAAGACGCTCCACAACACAAACTCACAAAAACAAACTAAAGTCAGAAAAGACATTCAAAAATAATCTGAGATATGTTTTACGGTCTGACATTAATTGGCTTATTTTCCATCTACTCTTTTGGTTGTGTGTATTCAAGTAAACACTAAGTATTAGTAATATTATTATGTATCTCAGTACTCACTGGTTTCAACGGTTAGTCTGCTTCCTCCTCCAAAGATCAGTTTATAATCGGCTCCATTCACACAGCACGAAGCTCCATGACACTAACTCAACCTAACTGATGTTTTTTCATTATAAAGCACATTTATGCTCCGCTCATTAATATAGTTTATTATGATAAAAAATGTTAAAAGGTAAACATAAATAATATGTATATTTTAATATTTACAGTACATCTTTTTACTGTACAGTGCTGCGTTTGATACTGTTGACCACAACATATTGCTTTGTCTCTATAGGCAACTTCACTTCAGTGTTTACAAATATGACATGCGGGGTCCCTCAAGGCTCCATCTTAGGACCTTTGCTTTTTAATATCTATATATGAACGCTGGCTCAAATTAGTAAAAACAACGACCAAATTTATCACAGCTATGCAGATGACACACAGATGTATTTAAAGATTACACCACGAGACTATTCTCCAATTGCAACACTGAGCAAGTGCATTGAGCACATCACTGACTGGACACAAGTCAGACTCTGTTTTGTAGTTTTCGCTGAGTCCAACTATTAACTCTTTCTTTACATTCTGTTCTGATTTAGTTTAAATGATTAATATATCTCAGTACTCACTGGTTTCAACGGTTAGTCTGGTTCCTCCTCCAAAGATGATCTTATTCAATCCACTTCCAGTATTCACACAGCACGAAGCTCCATGACACAAACTGAACCAAACTCATTGATCTCAGATCGGACCTTTAGCCAGAATTGTACTCACTAAATCACCTTTTTTAATACAAGTGCCTTCAGGTAGAACTCAATAAGGTTCATTTTTAATACATCTAATATGATTTAGAGAATCTTTAACCAATCACTGCTTCTTCTTTAATAGTTGTTTTGTATCCGGTACTTTTAGTGTTTTCTTAGTTCCTGAAACGTTATATTTGCATGTTATTAGTTTTAATTCTGGTTTTATATTCACCAAAGTAAAAACGTCAAAGCTTGTGTTTCAAGACGCTTTGTATAAATAATAAACTGTATCTCAGTACTCACTGGTTTCAACGGTTACTCTGGTTCCTCTTCCAAAGATGATCTTATTCACATCATTCACACAGCACGAAGCTCCATGACACAAACTCTCTGAGCTAAACTCCACTTCTGTCCAGATTAAACAATCATTATATTCCCTTAAAACAATTCACTATTAATATATGTTATGTATTAAAAAAGAAAAGTACTGATATATATCAAATATGATAAAAGCCTTGTTGTTTACCAGATTCTGGTCCAGACGACAACGCATTTTTAAATATTTTTAAATACTAGTCTCATACGTTTGTAGAACATTAAAGTTTGTGTTAAAATGTTGTATAATTTAAATCTTTACTCACTGGTTTCAACGGTTAGTCTGCTTCCTCCTCCAAAGATTAGTTTTTGAGTTCCAGTATTCACACAGCACGAAGCTCCATGACACAAACTGAACCAAACTCATTGATCTCAGATCGGACCTTTAGCCTGAATTGTACTCACTAAATTACCTTTTTTAATACAAGTGCCTTCAGGTAGAACACAATAAGGTTCATTTTTAATACATCTAATATGATTTAGAGAATCTATAAACAATCACTGCTTCTTCTTTAAAAGTTGTTTTGTATCTGGTACTTTTAGTGTTTTCTTAGTTCCTGAAACGTTATATTTGCATGTTATTAGTTTTAATTCTGGTTTTATATTCGCCAAAGTAAAAACGTCAAAGCTTGTGTTTTAAGACGCTTTGTATGATTCATATATATCAGTACTCACTGGTTCCAACGCTAAGTCTGCTTCCTCCTCCAAAGATACGTTTATGTCCGGCTCCATTCACACAGCATGAAGCTCCATGACACAAACTGAACCAAACTCCACTCAGAAAACATATTTAGATATAAATGGCTCCAGTAATAAACACAGTTAGTTTTTTAATTAAAGATACTACATCATTATAAAGGCTTATCATAAATACACATGTTTATATGAACCGTACAAACTCCCTAAACCCGAGCAATTTAACTTTAAATACTTCTCATGATTTCCTGTCAATTTTATAAATAACATTATTGAAGTTTATACATTTTGTAATTGATGTATTTTTGATTATTTGAATGGATTGTGATTACGTTCTACTTTGTGCTGATTTGATGAGCCTTTTACCCTGAACCATTTATACGGTTTGTATTTATAGACGCTGATATTTACATATTTTGAATGTATATATGAGTACTCACTGGTTTCAACGGTTACTCTGGTTCCTCCTCCAAAGATCATCTTATTCTGATTTGCATTCACACCGCACGACGCTCCATCACACTAACCCACTGATCAAATACCATTTAGAAAAACACTCATTTAAATGTTTTGACTGATTATATCTTATTAACATAATTAACCATTTTGACTGAAGACAAATCCACATTTTAAATAAGTGTAAATAAAACACCATATTTTCTATTGTTTCCCACTTTGTTCTGATTTCATGGACTCGAAGGAGGAATTCATATTTCTGCTTCAGTCAGCATTTCTATTTTTTAACTCTTTTGTTTGTTTGAATTCACGTTAAGCGGGTATTTATTATTTAAAAGACGCTCCACAACACAAACTCACAAAAACAAACTACGTCAGAAAAGACATTCAAAAATAATCTGAGATATGTTTTACGGTCTGACATTAATTGGTTTATTTTCCATCTACTCTTTTGGTTGTGTGTATTCAAGTAAACACTAAGTATTAGTAATATTATTATGTATCTCAGTACTCACTGGTTTCAACGCTTAGTCTGCTTCCTCCTCCAAAGATCAGTTTATCATCGGCTCGATTCACACAGCACGAAGCTCCATGACACTAACTCAACCTAACTGATGTTTTTTCATTATAAAGCACATTTATGCTCCGCTCATTAATATAGTTTATTATGATAAAAAAATTAAAAAGGTAAACATAAATAATATGTATATTTTAATATTTACAGTACATCTTTTTACTGTACAGTGCTGCGTTTGATACTGTTGACCACAACATATTGCTTTGTCTCTATAGGCAACTCCACTTCAGTGTTTACAAATATGACATGCGGGGTCCCTCAAGGCTCCATCTTAGGACCTCTGCTTTTTAATATCTATATGTGACCGCTGGCTCAAATTATGAAAAACAACGACCGAAGTTATCACAGCTATGCAGACGACACCCAGATGTATTTAAAGATTACACCACGAGACTATTCTCCAATTGCAAAACTGAGCAAGTGCATTGAGCACATCACTGACTGGACAGAAGTCAGACTCTGTTTTGTAGTTTTCACTGAGTCCAACTATTAACTCTTTCTTTACATTCTGTTCTGATTTAGTTTAAATGATTAATATATCTCAGCACTCACTGGTTTCAACGGTTAGTCTGCTTCCTCCTCCAAAGATCATCTTACTATATCCACTTCCAGTATTCACACAACATGACGCTCCATTACAAAAACTGAACCAAACTCATTGATCTCAGATTGGACCTTTAGCCTAAATTGTACTCACTAAATCACCTTTTTTAATACAAGTGCCTTCAGGTAGAACTCAATAAGGTTCATTTTTAATACATCTAATATGATTTAGAGAATCTTTAAACAATCACTGCTTCTTCTTTAAAAGTTGTTTTGTATCCGGTACTTTTAGTGTTTTCTTAGTTCCTGAAACGTTATATTTGCATGTTATTAGTTTTAATTCTGGTTTTATATTCGCCAAAGTAAAAACGACAAAGCTTGTGTTTCAAGACGCTTTGTATAAATAATAAACTGTATCTCAGTACTCACTGGTTTCAACGGTTACTCTGGTTCCTCTTCCAAAGATGATCTTATTCACAGTATTCACACAGCACGAAGCTCCATGACACAAACTCTCTGAGCTAAACTCCACTTCTGTCCAGATTAAACACTGATTACATTCCCTCAAAACAATTCATTATTAATGTATGTTATGTATTAAAATATTAAGGTACTGATATATATAAAATATGATAAAAGCCTTGTTGTTTATCAGATTCTGATCCAGGCGACAACCAATTTTTTAATATTTTTAAATACTAGTCTCATACGTTTGTAGAACATTAAAGTTTGTGTTAAAATGTTGTATAATTTAAATCTTTACTCACTGGTTTCCACGGTTACTCTGGTTCCTCCTCCAAAGATGAGTTTTTGAGTGTCAGTATTCACACAGCACGAAGCTCCATGACACAAACTGAACCAAACTCATTGATCTCAGATCGGACCTTTAGCCTAAATTGTACTCACTAAATTACCTTTTTTAATACAAGTGCCTTCAGGTAGAACTCAATAGGGTTCATTTTTAATATGATTTAGAGAATCTTTAAACAATCACTGCTTTTTCTTTACAAGTTGTTTTGTATCTGGTACTTTTAGTGTTTTCTTAGTTCCTGAAACGTTATATTTGCATGTTATTAGTTTTAATTCTGGTTTTATATTCGCCAAAGTAAAAACGCCAAAGCTTGTGTTTCAAGACGCTTTGTATGATTCATATATATCAGTACTCACTGGTTCCAACGCTAAGTCTGCTTCCTCCTCCAAAGATACGTTTATGTCCGGCTCCACTCACACAGCATGAAGCTCCATGACACAAACTGAACCAAACTCCATTCAGAAAACATATTTAGATATAAATGGCTCCAGTAATAAACACAGTTAGTTTTTTAATTAAAGATACTACATCATTATAAAGGCTTATCATAAATACACATGTTTATATGAACCGTACAAACTCCCTAAACCCGAGCAATTTAACTTGAAATACTTCTAATGATTTCCTGTCAGTTTTATAAATAACATAATTGAAGTTTATACATTTTGTAATTGATGTATTTTTGATTATTTGAATGGATTGTGATTACGTTCTACTTTGTGCTGATTTGATGAGCCTTTTACCCTGAACCATTTACACGGCTAGTATTTATAGACGCTGATATTTAAATATTCTGAATGTATATATCAGTACTCACTGGTTTCAACGGTTACTCTGGTTCCTCCTCCAAAGATGATCTTATTCGGATTTGTATTCACACAGCACGACGCTCCATCACACTAACCCACTGATCAAATACCATTTAGAAAAACACTCATTTAAATGTTTTGACTGATTATATCTTATTAACATAATTAACCATTTTGACTGAAGACAAATCCACATTTTAAATAACTGTAAATAAAAACCATATTTTCTATTGTTTCCCACTTTGTTCTGATTTCATGGACTCGAAGGAGGAATTCATATTTCTGCTTCAGTCAGCATTTCTATTTTTTAACTCTTTGGTTTGTTTGAATTCACGTTAAGCGGGTATTTATTATTTAAAAGACGCTCCACAACACAAACTCACTAAAACAAACTACGTCAGAAAAGACATTCAAAAATAATCTGAGATATGTTTTACGGTCTGACATTAATTGGCTTATTTTTCATCTACTCTTTTGGTTGTGTGTATTCAAGTAAACACTAAGTATTAGTAATATTATTATGTATATCAGTACTCACTGGTTTCAACGCTTAGTCTGCTTCCTCCTCCAAAGATCAGTTTATCATCGGCTCCATTCACACAGCAAGAAGCTCCATGACACTAACTCAACCTAACTGATGTTTTTTAATTATAAAGCACATTTATGCTCTGCTCATTAATATAGTTTATTATGATAAAAAAATAACAAAGTTAAACATAAATAATATGTATATTTTAATATTTACAGTACATCTTTTTAGTGTACAGTGCTGCGTTTGATACTGTTGACCACAACATATTGCTTTGTCTCTATAGTCAACTCCACTTCAGTGTTTAGAAATATGACATGCGGGGTCCCTCAAGGCTCCATCTTAGGACCTTTGCTTTTTAATATCTATATGTGACCGCTGGCTCAAATTATTAAAAACAACGACCGAAGTTATCACAGCTATGCAGACGACACCCAGATGTATTTAAAGATTACACCACAAGACTATTCTCCAATTGCAACACTGAGCAAGTGCATTGAGCACATCACTGACTGGACACAAGTCAGACTCTGTTTTGTAGTTTTCGCTGAGTCAAACTATTAACTCTTTCTTTACATTCTGTTCTGATTTAGTTAAAATGTTTAATATATCTCAGCACTCACTGGTTTCAACGGTTAGTCTGGTTCCTCTCCCAAAGATTAATCTAGCTTGGTTTCCAGTATTCACACAGCACGAAGCTCCATGACACAAACTGAACCAAACTCCATTCAGAAAACATATTTAGATATAAATGGCTCCAGTAATAAACACAGTTAGTTTTTTAATTAAAGATACTACATCATTTTAAAGGCTTATCACAAATACACATGTTTATATGAACTGTACAAACTCCCTAAACCCGAGCAATTTAACTTTAAATACTTCTCATGATTTCCTGTCAGTTTTATAAATAACATTATTGAAGTTTATACATTTTGTAATTGATGTATTTTTGATTATTTGAATGGATTGTGATTACGTTCTACTTTGTGCTGATTTGATGAGCCTTTTACCCTGAACCATTTACACGGTTTGTATTTATAGACGCTGATATTTAAATATTTTGAATGTATATATGAGTACTCACTGGTTTCAACGGTTACTCTGGTTCCTCCTCCAAAGATGATCTTATTCTGATTTGTATTCACACAGCACGACGCTCCATCACACTAACCCACTGATCAAATACCATTTAGAAAAACACTCATTTAAATGTTTTGACTGATTATATCTAATTAACATAATTAACCATTTTGACTGAAGACAAATCCACATTTTAAATAACTGTAAATAAAACACTGTATTTTCTATTGTTTCCCACTTTGTTCTGATTTCATGGACTCAAAGGAGGAATTCATATTTCTGCTTCAGTCAGCATTTCTATTTTTTAACTCTTTTGTTTGTTTGAATTCACGTTAAGCGGGTATTTATTATTTAAAAGACGCTCCACAACCCAAACTCACAAAAACAAACTACGTCAGAAAAGACATTCGAAAATAATCTGAGATATGTTTTACGGTCTGACATTAAGTGGCTTATTTTCCATCTACTCTTTTGGTTGTGTGTATTCAAGTAAACACTAAGTATTAGTAATATTATTATATGTATCTCAGTACTCACTGGTTTCAACGGTTAGTCTGCTTCCTCCTCCAAAGATGATCTTATATCCAGTATTCACACAGCACGAAGCTCCATGACACAAACTCTCTGAACTAAACTCCACTTCTGTCCAGATTAAACACTCATTATATTCCCTTCAAACCATTAATTATTAATATATATTGAATGTTAAGGTACTGATATATATAAAATATGATAAAAACCTTGGGTTATAGATTCGGGTCCAGACGACAACGCATTTTTAAATATTTTTAAATACTAGTTTCATACATCTGTAGAACATTAAAGTTTGTGTTGAAATGTTGTATAATTGATATCTTTACTCACTGGTTTCCACGGTTACTCTGCTTCCTCCTCCAAAGATGATCTTATTTCCATCAGTATTCACACAGCACGAAGCTCCATGACACAAACTGGATTTATCATTTCTGTGTTCTGCAGTAATTATCTCTTTAAACATCAATAGATGAATTTGCCCACGAAAAGATAAATGTTATTAAGATTAAAGATTAGAATTATTTTCTACTGTTTCTGATTTTATGTGAATTTTATCCTTTTTTTAATTCACTACTCTTTTGGTTTAGTATGCGTTCCAGAAAACAGTTTTATTTAATATGCTCCAAATAAATAATACTTATAATATATATCAGTACTCACTGGTTTCCACGGTTACTCTGCTTCCTCCTCCAAAGATTAACTTATATCCACCTCCATCATTCACACAGTACGAAGCTCCCTGACACAAACTCCCCTCAGAAGAACATCCACTTCACTTCAGAGACTTCTGATTATTAATATATATTATATATGAAATGTTACAGTATTTGTTTATAACGATCCAGACGGTCTTTCTGCTCCTAAAAACATATTTAAATGTTTTCTATGGTTGTTCATGTTTAGTCTTTTCTTTGTTCATGACATTTTATAGAAACTGGTTTTGAAGCTACAGAGAAGAGGACAGATGATATATCATTAATGTTTAATCTCTATCAGTACTCACTGGTTTCCACGGTTACTCTGCTTCCTCCTCCAAAGATTAGTTTGAATTGATTTGCTCCTCCAGTAGTCACACAGCACGAAGCTCCACGACACAAACTGAACCAAACTCACTGATCTCAGATCGGACCTTTAGCCTAAATTGTACTCACTAATGAATTAATACAAAGTAAATTAACTTTCATCGTGCCTTCAGGTAGAACTCAATAAGGTTCATGATTTATACATTAATATGATTTAGAGAATCTTAAACAATCACTGCTTCTTCTTTAAAAGTTGTTTCTTATTCTGTATTTATTGTGTTTCCTGAAACGTTATATTTGCATGTTATTGGTTTGAGTTCTGGTTTTATATTTACCAAAGTAAAAACGCCAAAGCTTGTGTTTCAAGACGCCTTGTATAATGAATAAACTGAATATCGTTACTCACTGGTTTCAACGGTTACTCTGGTTCCTCTCCCAAAGATCAGTTTCCGTCCGGCATCATTCACACAGCACGAAGCTCCATGACACAAACTGACGGTTCCACAGTCTCCAGTAGTAACGCTTGTTTTAGTTAAAATACTACATAATTATAAACTTCTATCATATATTATGTTTAATCTGATATTTAATACAAACTCCATTCAGAGAAACATAGATTTATACGACATGTAGGATGAATAAAGACAGTCCAGTTCATGAACAAAGCCTCTGTTTGCATCAGAGAGTAAATACACCTTTTAAATATTGTGTCAGATTCACTTGTTATCGTGGATTGATGAAGGAAAGTCTTGCATTTTCTCCACTTGGTCCTGATTCAATGTTTTGTAAAATACAGGTGTTGTTTTTTAAAGACGGTCCTTATTGATAATTATTATAATATATATCTCGTTACTCACTGGTTTCCACGGTTACTCTGCTTCCTCCTCCAAAGATTAACTTATTTACATTTCCAGTATTCACACAGCACGAAGCTCCATGACACAAACTCCACTCAGAGAAACATCCACTTCACTTCAGAGACTTCTCATTATTCATTTATATATTATATATGAAATGTTACGGTATTTGTTTATAACGATCTAGACGGTCTTTCTGCTCCTAAAAAAGTATTTCAATGTTTCTATGGTTGTTAATGTTTAGGCTTTTCTTTGTTCGTGACATTTTATAGAAACTGGTTTTGAAGCTACAGAGAAGACGACAGATGATATATCATTAATGTTTAATATCTATCAGTACTCACTGGTTTCCACGGTTACTCTGCTTCCTCCTCCAAAGATGATCTTATAACTTCCAATATTCACACAGCACGAAGCTCCATGACACAAACTCTCTGAACTAAACTCCACTTCTGTCCAGATTAAACACTCATTATGTTCCCTTCAAACAATTCATTATTAATATATATTATATATTAAAATGTTAAGGTACTGATATATATAAAATATGATAAAAGCCTTGTTGTTTATCAGATTCTGGTCGAGACGACAACGCGTTTTTAAATATTTTTAAATACTAGTTTCATACATCTGTAGAACATTAAAGTTTGTGTTAAAATGTTGTTTAATTTAAATCTTTACTCACTGGTTTCAACGGTTAGTCTGCTTCCTCCTCCAAAGATGATCTTATTTCCACTTCCAGTATTCACACAGCACGAAGCTCCATGACACAAACTGAACCAAACTCACTGATCTCAGATCGGACCTTTAGCCTGAATTGTACTCACTAAATCACCTTTTTTAATACAAGTGCCTTCAGGTAGAACTCAATAAGGTTCATTTTTAATACATCTAATATGATTTAGAGAATCTTTAACCAATCACTGCTTCTTCTTTAAAAGTTGTTTCTTATTCTGTATTTATTGTGTTTCCTGAAACGTTATATTTGCATGTTATTGGTTTGAGTTCTGGTTTTATATTTACCAAAGTAAAAACGTCAAAGCTTGTGTTTCAAGACACTTTGTATAAATAATAAACTGTATATCGTTACTCACTGGTTTCAACAGTTACTCTGGTTCCTCTCCCAAAGATGAATCTAGCTTGGTTTCCAGTATTCACACAGCACGAAGCTCCATGACACAAACTCTCTGAGCTAAACTCCACTTCTGTCCAGATTAAACACTCATTATATTCCCTTCAAACAATTCATTATTAATATATATTATATATTGAATGTTAAGGGACTGATATATATATAGATATAAAATATGATAAAAACCTTGTTTTATAGATTCCAGTCCAGAAGACAACGCATGTTTAAATATTTTTAAATACTAGTTTCATACATCTGTAGAACATTAAAGTTTGAGTTAAAATGTTGTTTAATTGATATCTTTACTCACTGGTTTCCACGGTTACTCTGCTTCCTCCTCCAAAGATAATCTTAGTTCCATCAGTATTCACACAGCACGAAGCTCCATGACACAAACTGGATTTATCATTTCTGTGTTCTGCAGTAATTATCTCTTTAAACATCAATAGATGAATTTGCCCACGAAAAAATAAATGTTATTAAGATTAAAGATTAGAATTATTTTCTACTGTTTCAGATTTTATGTGAATTTTATCCTTTTTTTATTCACTACTCCTTTGGTTTAGTATGCGTTCCAGAAAACAGTTTTATTTAATATGCTCCAAATCAATAATACTTATAATCTCTATCAGTACTCACTGGTTTCCACGGTTACTCTGCTTCCTCCTCCAAAGATTATCTTATTCAATCCATCATTCACACAGCACGAAGCTCCATGACACTAACTCCCCTCAGAAGAACATCCACTTCACTTCAGAGACTTCTGATTATTAATATATATTATATATTAAATGTTACTGTATTTGTTTATAACGATCTAGACGGTCTTTCTGCTCCTAAAAACATATTTTAAATGTTTCTATGGTTGTTAATGTTTAGCTTTTCTTTGTTCATGACATTTTATAGAAACTGGTTTTGAAGCTACAGAGAAGACTACAGATGATATATCATTAATGTTTAATATCTATCTTTACTCACTGGTTTCCACGGTTACTCTGCTTCCTCTCCCAAAGATCAGTTTGAATTGATTTGCTCCTCCAGTAGTCACACAGCACGAAGCTCCACGACACAAACTGAACGACACTCACTGATCTCAGATCGGACCTTTAGCCTAAATTGTACTCACTAATTAATTAATACAAAGTAAATTAACTGTCATCGTGCCTTCAGGTAGAACTCAATAAGGTTCATGATTTATACATTAATATGATTTAGAGAATCTTCAACAATCACTGCTTCTTCTTTAAAAGTTGTTTCTTATTCTGTATTTATTGTGTTTCCTGAAACGTTAGATTTGCATGTTATTAGTTTGAGTTCTGGTTTTATATTTACCAAAGTAAAAACACCAAAGCTTGTGTTTCAAGACGCTTTGTATAATTAATAAACTGAATATCGTTACTCACTGGTTTCAACAGTTACTCTGGTTCCTCTCCCAAAGATCAGTTTCCGTCCGGCATCATTCACACAGCACGAAGCTCCATGACACAAACTGACGGTTCCACAGTCTCCAGTAGTAACGCTTGATTTAGTTCAAATACTACATAATTATAAACTTCTATCATATATTATGTTTAATCTGATATTTAATACAAACTCCATTCAGAGAAACATAGATTTATACGACATGTAGGATAAATAAAGACAGTCCAGTTCATGAACAAAGCCTCTGTTTGCATCAGAGAGTAAATACACCTTTTAAATATCGTGTCAGATTCACTTGTTGTCGTGGATTGATGAAGGAAAGTCTTGCATTTTCTCCACTTGGTCCTGATTCAATGTTTTGTAAAATACAGGTGTTGTTTTTTAAAGACGGTCCTTATTGATAATTATTATAATATATATCTCGTTACTCACTGGTTTCCACGGTTACTCTGCTTCCTCCTCCAAAGATTAACTTATTTACACCTCCAGTATTCACACAGCACGAAGCTCCATGACACAAACTCTCTGAGCTAAACTCCACTTCCGTCCAGATTAAACACTCATTATATTCCCTCAAAACAATTAATTATTAATATATGTTATATATTAAAATGTTAAGGTACTGATAGATATAAAATATGATAAAAGCCTTGTTGTTTATCAGATTCTGGTCCAGACGACAACGCGTTTTTAAATATTTTTAAATACTAGTTTCATACGTTTGTAGAACATTAAAGTTTGTGTTAAAATGTTGTATAATTTAAATCTTTACTCACTGGTTTCAACGGTTAGTCTGGTTCCTCCTCCAAAGATGATCTTATTTCCACTTCCAGTATTCACACAGCACGAAGCTCCATGACACAAACTGAACCAAACTCACTGATCTCAGATCGGACCTTTAGCCTAAATTGTACTCACTAAATTACCTTTTTTAATACAAGTGCCTTCAGGTAGAACACAATAAGATTCATTTTTAATACATCTAATATGATTTAGAGAATCTTTAAACAATCACTGCTTCTTCTTTAATAGTTGTTTTGTATTCTGTATTTATTGTGTTTCCTGAAACGTTATATTTGCATGTTATTAGTTTTAATTCTGGTTTTATATTTACCAAAGTAAAAACGCCAAAGCTTGTGTTTCAAGACGCTTTGTATAATTAATAAACTGTATATCGTTACTCACTGGTTTCCACGGTTACTCTGCTTCCTCTTCCAAAGATGATCTTATTCACAGTATTCACACAGCATGAAGCTCCATGACACAAACTCTCTGAGCTAAACTCCACTTCTGTCCAGATTAAACACTCATTATATTCCCTTCAAACAATTCATTATTAATATATATTATATATTGAATGTTAAGGCACTGATAGATATATAGATATCAAATATGATAAAAACCTTGTTTTATAGATTCCAGTCCAGAAGACAACGCATTTTAAAATATTTTTAAATACTAGTTTCATACATTTTTAGAACATTAAAGTTTGTGTTAAAATGTTGTTTAATATCTATCTTTACTCACTGGTTTCAACGGTTAGTCTGCTTCCTCCTCCAAAGATGATTTTTTGAGTTCCAGTAGTCACACAGCACGAAGCTCCATGACACAAACTGAACCAAACTCATTGATCTCAGATCGGACCTTTAGCCTAAATTGTACTCACTAAATCACCTTTTTTAATACAAGTGCCTTCAGGTAGAACTCAATAAGGTTCATTTTGAATACATCTAATATGATTTAGAGAATCTTAAACAATCACTGCTTCTTCTTTAAAAGTTGTTTTGTATCTGGTACTTTTAGTGTTTTCTTAGTTCCTGAAACATTATATTTGCATGTTATTAGTTTTAATTCTGGTTTTATATTTACCAAAGTAAAAACGCCAAAGCTTGTGTTTCAAGACGCTTTGTATGATTAATATATATCAGTACTCACTACATCATTATAAAGGCTTATCATAAATACACATGTTTATATGAACCGTACAAACTCCCTAAACCCGAGCAATTTAACTTTAAATACTTCAAATGATTTCCTGTCAGTTTTATAAATAACATTATTGAAGTTTATACATTTTGTAATTGATGTATTTTTGATTATTTGAATGGATTGTGATTACGTTCTACTTTGTGCTGATTTGATGAGCCTTTACCCTGAACCATTTACACGGCTAGTATTTATAGACGCTGATATTTAAATATTTTGAATGTATATATGAGTACTCACTGGTTTCAACGGTTACTCTGGTTCCTCCTCCAAAGATCATCTTATTCTGATTTACATTCACACAGCACGACGCTCCATCACACTAACCCACTGATCAAATACCATTTAGAAAAACACTCATTTAAATGTTTTGACTGATTATATCTTATTAACATAATTAACCATTTTGACTGAAGACAAATCCACATTTTAAATAACTGTAAATAAAACACCGTATTTTCTATTGTTTTCCACTTTGTTCTGATTTCATGGACTCGAAGGAGGAATTCATATTTCTGCTTCAGTCAGCATTTCTATTTTTTAACTCTTTCGTTTGTTTGAATTCACGTAAAGCGGGTATTTATTATTTAAAAGACGCTCCACAACCCAAACTCACAAAAACAAACTACGTCAGAAAAGACATTCAAAAATAATCTGAGATATGTTTTACGATCTGACATTAATTGGTTTATTTTCCATCTACTCTTTTGGTTGTGTGTATTCAAGTAAACACTAAGTATTAGTAATATTTAATATATGTATCTCAGTACTCACTGGTTTCAACGCTTAGTCTGCTTCCTCCTCCAAAGATGATCTTATAACTTCCACTTCCAGCATTCACACAGCACGAAGCTCCATGACACAAACTCTCTGAACTAAACTCCACTTCTGTCCAGATTAAACACTCATTATGTTCCCTTCAAACAATTCATTATTAATATATATTGAATGTTAAGGTACTGATAGATATAAAATATGATAAAAACCTTGGGTTATAGATTCGGGTCCAGACAACGCATTTTTTAATATTTTTAAATACTAGTTTCGTACATCTGTAGAACATTAAAGTTTGTGTTGAAATGTTGTTTAATTGATATCTTTACTCACTGGTTTCAACGGTTACTCTGCTTCCTCCTCCAAAGATGATCTTAGTTCCACTTCCAGTATTCACACAGCACGAAGCTCCATGACACAAACTGGATTTATCATTTCTGTGTTCTGCAGTAATTATCTCTTTAAACATCAATAGATGAATTTGCCCACGAAAAAATAAATGTTATTAAGATTAAAGATTAGAATTATTTTCTACTGTTTCAGATTTTATGTGAATTTTATCCTTTTTTGTAGTTCACTACTCTTTTGGTTTTGTATGCGTTCCAGAAAACAGTTTGATTTAATATGCTCCAAATAAATAATACTTATAATCTCTATCAGTACTCACTGGTTTCCACGGTTACTCTGCTTCCTCCTCCAAAGATTATCTTATTGAATCCAGTATTCACACAGCATGAAGCTCCATGACACAAACTCCCCTCAGAGAAACATCCACTTCACTTCAGAGACTTCTGATTATTAATATATATTATATATTAAATGTTACTGTATTTGTTTATAATGATCTAGACGTCTTTCTGCTCCTAAAACATATTTAAAATGTTTCCTATGGTTGTTCATGTTTAGGCTTTTCTTTGTTCATGACATTTTATAGAAACTGGTTTTGAAGCTACAGAGAAGACGACAGATGATATATCATTAATGTTTAATATCTATCAGTACTCACTGGTTTCCACGGTTACTCTGGTTCCTCCTCCAAAGATGATCTTATAACTTCCAGTATTAGTCACACAGCACGAAACTCCATGACACAAACTCTCTGAACTAAACTCCACTTCTGTCCAGATTAAACACTCATTATATTCCCTTCAAACAATTCATTATTAATATATGTTATATATTAAAATGTTAAGGTAATGATATATATCAAATATGATAAAAGCCTTGTTGTTTATCAGATTCTGGTCCAGACGACAACGCGTTTTTAAATATTTTTAAATACTAGTTTCATACGTTTGTAGAACATTAAAGTTTGTGTTAAAATGTTGTATAATTTAAATCTTTACTCACTGGTTTCAACGGTTACTCTGCTTCCTCCTCCAAAGATGATCTTATTTACACCTCCAGTATTCACACAGCACGAAGCTCCATGACACAAACTGAACCAAACTCACTGATCTCAGATCGGACCTTTAGCCTAAATTGTACTCACTAAATCACCTTTTTTAATACAAGTGCCTTCAGGTAGAACTCAATAAGGTTCATTTTTAATACATCTAATATGATTTAGAGAATCTTTAAACAATCTCTGCTTCTTCTTTAAAAGTTGTTTCTTATTCTGTATTTATTGTGTTTCCTGAAACGTTATATTTGCATGTTATTAGTTTGAGTTCTGGTTTTATATTTACCAAAGTAAAAACGCCAAAGCTTGTGTTTCAAGACGCTTTGTATAATTAATAAACTGTATATCGTTACTCACTGGTTTCCACGGTTACTCTGGTTCCTCCTCCAAAGATGATCTTATTCACAGTATTCACACAGCACGAAGCTCCATGACACAAACTCTCTGAGCTAAACTCCACTTCTGTCCAGATTAAACACTCACTATGTTCCCTCAAAACAATTCATTATTAATATATATTGATTATTGAATGTTAAAGTACTGATATATATATAGATATAAAATATGATAAAAACCTTGTTTTATAGATTCCAGTCCAGAAGACAACGCATTTTTAAATATGTTTAAATACTAGTTTCATACATCTGTAGAACATTAAAGTTTGTGTTCAAATGTTGTTTAATTGATATCTTTACTCACTGGTTTCCACGGTTACTCTGCTTCCTCCTCCAAAGATAATCTTAGTTCCAGTATTAGTCACACAGCATGAAGCTCCATGACACAAACTGGATTTATCATTTCTGTGTTCTGCAGTAATTATCTCTTTAAACATCAATAGATCACTAAATAAATGTTATTAAGATTAAAGATTAGAATTATTTTCTACTGTTTCTGATTTTATGTGAATTTTATCCTTTTTGTAGTTCACTACTCTTTTGGTTTAGTATGCGTTCCAGAAAACAGTTTTATTTAATATGCTCCAAATAAATAATACTCTATCAGTACTCACTGGTTTCCACGGTTACTCTGCTTCCTCCTCCAAAGATCAGTTTGAATTGATTTGCTCCTCCAGTAGTCACACAGCACGAAGCTCCACGACACAAACTGAACCAAACTCACTGATCTCAGATCGGACCTTTAGCCTAAATTGTACTCACTAATTAATTAATACAAAGTAAATTAACTTTCATCGTGCCTTCAGGTAGAACTCAATAAGGTTCATGATTTATACATTAATATGATTTAGAGAATCTTAACCAATCACTGCTTCTTCTTTAAAAGTTGTTTCTTATTCTGTATTTATTGTGTTTCCTGAAACGTTATATTTGCATGTTATCAGTTTGAGTTCTGGTTTTATATTTACCAAAGTAAAAACGCCAAAGCTTTTGTTTCAAGACGCTTTGAATAATTAATAAACTGTATCTCAGTACTCACTGGTTTCAACGGTTACTCTGGTTCCTCTCCCAAAGATCAGTTTCTGTCCTCCATCATTCACACAGCACGAAGCTCCATGACACAAACTCCCCTCAGAAGAACATCCACTTCACTTCAGAGACTTCTGATTATTAATATATATTATATATCAAATGTTACGTTATTTGTTTATAACGATCTAGACGGTCTTTTTGCTCCTAACAACATATTTAAAATGTTTTCTATGGTTCTTAATTTTTAGGCTTTTCTTTGTTCATGACATTTTATAGAAACTGGTTTTGAAGCTACAGAGAAGACGACAGATGATATATCATTAATGTTTAATATCTATCAGTACTCACTGGTTTCAACGGTTACTCTGCTTCCTCCTCCAAAGATGATCTTTCTATTTGCTCCTCCAGCATTCACACAGCATGAAGCTCCATGACACAAACTCAACCAAACTAACCCAAACTAACCTAACCCAAACTATCCTAACCCAAACTATCCTAACCCAAACTAACCTAACCCAAACTAACCCAAACTAACCTAACCCAAACTAACCCAAACTAACCTAACCCAAACTATCCTAACCCAAACTAACCTAACCCAAACTAACCCAAACTAACCTAACCCAAACTATCCTAACCCAAACTAACCTAACCCAAACTAACCCAAACTAACCTAACCCAAACTAACCCAAACTAACCTAACCCAAACTATCCTAACCCAAACTAACCCAAACTAACCTAACCCAAACTATCCTAACCCAAACTAACCTAACCCAAACTAACCTAACCCAAACTAACCCAAACTCCATCAGAAAAACAAACTCAATTATATTCAGATTTAACGGTTTGTGAAGTATTTTAATTCTCTCCAGGATTATTCTGAATACAACGTTTTTAACTAAATCTTATTTTATTCTCTAGACATTATTTCAACACGTTTACATTTCTGTTTTTGCAGTTTTCTAATTGTTAGATTTTCATTTCTTAGAAAGGTTTTGTTTTTGACTTTGTGTGGATTTTATGAGCCGTTGATCTCCTGTTGTTTAGTACGGACCAGGAGGCAACGTTTTTTTTAGGTCTGACAAACGTTATTTCTTTAGTTCTGTGAAAAGTCAGGATTCTGGAGAAAAACAGCTCGAAATATCAGGAAGAAAAGTCAAAATGTGCTGATAAAAAATGTGTATCTGACTTGTATGAAAAAGTCTTAACTTCGAGGAAGATGAATCTGACTGGGGGGGAACACGTTTTGAATCCTCCCGTTTCTTTGTCTACAGAAATCAGTCATGATGAACTTCCTGTTGGTCAGAATGAATTCCCACGCGGCCCTAGTTTAAAACATGTAATCCCTTATGTCTAACACTGTAACGTTTGTTGTCCTGTATTTCTTTTTTAATAATTGATATCTATATCTATCAGTACTCACTGGTTTCCACGGTTACTCTGGTTCCTCTTCCAAAGATTATCTTTCTCGCTCCTCCAGTATTCACACAGCACGAAGCTCCACGACACAAACTGAGCCAAGCATCCACTTCACTTCAGAGACTTCTGATTATTAATTTATATTATATATTAAATGTTACCGTGTTTAGTGTTTAACGATCCAGACGTCTTTCTGCCCATTAAAACGATTTTACATTTTGTAATGGTTTGGGATTTTGCTCCTGACATTTTAGAGATACTGGTTTTTAAATTCCAGTTCAAAAAACTACAAGTTATTTATGATGTATTTAAGATGTATCTCAGTACTCACTGGTTTCCACGGTTACTCTGGTTCCTCTTCCAAAGAACATCTTATTCCCTCCATCAGTAGTCACACAGCGTGAAGCTCCATGACACAAACTGAACCAAACTCCACTCAGATGAACATCCACTTATTATGAGTTACATTAAAGTCTTAATGAACGTGTTCTTAGTTCCTGGTGTTTAATTAGTTCTGCTTTTCAAAGAGCAGATAACAAGTTTATTTTAACCCTGGTTTTATTTTTGTCCTCAAGTTAAAGAAAGTCATCCATTTAAAACAACAGATTATTAATATACATAACATCTGAAGGTAAATGAACATGTTTAAATATTAGCATTAAGTCTTTCTTTTAACAGTTTCTGCTTCCAAACACTCATTTCAATCTTTGTGATTTCCAAACTGCGGTCCAGAGGAACGTTATTTAACATTTTGATTCTGGTTTGTGTTTAAAGATGCTTTGTATAAAATATATATAAAATATATATAAAATATAAATAATCTCTATCAGTACTCACTGGTTTCCACGGTTACTCTGGATCCTTCTCCAAATATCAGTTTAGTATTCCCTCCAGTATTCACACAGCGTGAAGCTCCATCACACAAACTGAACCAAACTGCACTCAGACAAGCATCCTCTTCACTTCAGAGACTTCTGATTATTAATATATATTATATATCAAATGTTACCGTGTTTATTGTTTAACGATCCAGACGTCTTTCTGCTGATTAAAAAGTTTTTACATTTTGTAATGGTTTGGGATTTTTAGGTTTTTCTTTGTTCCTGATATTTTACAGATACTGGTTTTCAAGTTGCAGTAGAAAACTACAAGTTATTTATTATGTATTTAAGATGTATCTCAGTACTCACTGGTTTCCACGGTTACTCTGGATCCTCTCCCAAAGATTATCTTAGCTTGAGCTCCAGTATTCACACAGCGTGAAGCTCCATGACACAAACTGAACCAAACTCCACTCAGATGAACATCCACTTATTATGAGTTACATTAAAGTCTTAATGAACGTGTTCTTAGTTCCTGGTGTTTAATTAGTTCTGCTTTTCAAAGAGCAGATAACAAGTTTATTTTAATCCTGGTTTTATTTTTGTCCTCAAGTTAAAGAAAGTCTCTGCATCCATTTAAAACAGATTAGTTCATTTACATGTTAGCATTAAATCTGTCTTTTAACCATTTCTGCTCCAAAAACTAATTCAAATGTTTGTGATTTCCAAACTGCAGTCCAGAGGCACGTTCATTAAACAATTGAATTCTGCTTTGTGTTTAAAGATCCTTTGTATAAATGATATCTATCAGTACAGTAAAGTAAACACTAAGTATTAGTAATATGTAATATACGTATCTCAGTACTCACTGGTTTCCACGGTTACTCTGGATCCTCTCCCAAACATTAATTTACTTCCTCCTCCAGTATTCACACAGCGTGAAGCTCCATGACACAAACTGAACCAAACTGCACTCAGACAAGCATCCACTTCACTTCAGAGACTTCTGATTATTAATATATATTATATATTAAATGTTACTGTATTTGTTTATAACGATCTAGACGTCTTTCTGCTCATAAAACATATTTAAATGTTTCCTCTGGTTGTTCATGTTTAGGCTTTTCTTTGTTCATGACATTTTATAGAATTTGGTTTTGAAGCTCCAGAGAAGACTACGAGTTATTTATAATTCATGTATAATATATATCAGTACTCACTGGTTTCCACGGTTACTCTGGTTCCTCTTCCAAAGATTATCTTTTCTGAACTACCAGTATTCACACAGCATGAAGCTCCATCACACAAACTGAACCAAACTGCACTCAGACAAACATCCACTTCACTTCAGAGACTTCTGGTTATTAATATATATTATATATTAAATGTTACCGTATTTATTGTTTAACGATCCAGACGTCTTTCTGCTGATTAAAACGTTTTTACATTTTGTAATGGTTTGGGATTTTTAGGTTTTTCTTTGTTCCTGATATTTTATAGATACTGGTTTTCAAGTTGCAGTAGAAAACTACAAGTTATTTATTATGTATTTAAGATTGATCTCAGTACTCACTGGTTTCAACGGTTAGTCTGGTTCCTATTCCAAATAATATTTTCTGTGCACCTCCAGTAGTCACACAGCGTGAAGCTCCATGACACAAACTGAACCAAACTCCACTCAGATGAACATCCACTTATTATAAGTTACATTAAAGTCTTAATGAACGTGTTCTTAGTTCCTGATGTTTAATTAGTTCTGCTTTTCAAACTGCAGATAACAAGTTTATTTTAATCCTGGTTTTGTGTTTGATTTAAACACTGAAGTTTTTCTCCTCAAGTTAAAGAAAGTCTCTGCATCCATTTCAAACTGATTATTAATATCATAATTTAAATGTTAGGGTACGTTTAAATATTAGCATCAAATCTGTCTTTTAACAATTTCTGCTTCTAAAAACAAATCTTTGTGATTTCCAAACTGCGGTCCAGAGGAACGTTAATAAAACACTTTGATTCTGGTTTGTGTTTAAAGAGGCTTTGTATAAAATATATATAATCTCTATCAGTACTCACTGGTTTCCACGGTTACTCTGGATCCTCTTCCAAAGATAATCTTATATCCAGTATTCACACAGCACGAAGCTCCATGACACAAACTGGATTTAACACGAGAGACTTCTCATTATTATATTTCATATCAAATGTTTCCGTATTGATTTATTTAATCACGATCTAGAGAATCTTTCTGCTCATTCAAACGTTTTCAAATCTTAGTTTTTCTTTTTTTAGGGTTTTATTAGTTCCAGATATTTTAGAGATACTGGTTTTCAAGTTGCAGTAGAAGACAAGCTACTTCTAATTTATGTATAATATATCTCAGTACTCACTGGTTTCCACGGTTACTCTGGTTCCTCTCCCAAAGATTATCTTTTCTGAACTACCAGCATTCACACAGCGTGAAGCTCCATGACACAATCTGAACCAAACTGCACTCAGACAAACATCCACTTCACTTCAGAGACTCCTGATTATTAATTTATATTATATATAACATGTTACCGTATTGATTTATAATGATCTAGACGTCTTTCTGCTCATAAAACATATTAAATGTTTCCTCTGGTTGTTCATGTTTACGCTTTTCTTTGTTCATGACATTTTATAGAAACTGGTTTTGAAGCTACAGAAAAGACGACAGATTATATATCATTAATGTTTAATATCTATCAGTACTCACTGGTTTCCACGGTTACTCTGCTTCCTCCTCCAAAGATGATCTTATAACTTCCAGCATTCACACAGCCCGAAACTCCATGACACAAACTCTCTGAGCTAAACTCCACTTCTGTCCAGATTAAACACTCATTATATTCCCTTCAAACAATTCATTATTAATATATGTTATATATTAAAATGTTAAGGTACTGATATATATAAAATATGATAAAAGCCTTGTTGTTTATCAGATTCTTGTCCAGACGACAACGCGTTTTTAAATATTTTTAAATACTAGTTTCATACATCTGTAGAACATTAAAGTTTGTGTTAAAATGTTGTATAATTTAAATCTTTACTCACTGGTTTCAACGGTTAGTCTGCTTCCTCCTCCAAAGATGATCTTATTTCCACTTCCAGTATTCACACAGCACGAAGCTCCATGACACAAACTGAACCAAACTCACTGATCTCAGATCGGACCTTTAGCCTAAATTGTACTCACTAAATTACCTTTTTTAATACAAGTGCCTTCAGGTAGAACTCAATAAGGTTCATTTTTAATATGATTTAGAGAATCTTTAAACAATCACTGCTTCTTCTTTAAAAGTTGTTTTGTATCTGGTACTTTTAGTGTTTTCTTAGTTCCTGAAACGTTATATTTGCATGTTATTAGTTTTAATTCTGGTTTTATATTCGCCAAAGTAAAAACGTCAAAGCTTGTGTTTCAAGACGCTTTGTATAAATAATAAACTGTATATCGTTACTCACTGGTTTCAACAGTTACTCTGGTTCCTCTCCCAAAGATCAGTTTCTGTCCTCCAGTATTCACACAGCACGAAGCTCCATGACACAAACTCTCTGAGCTAAACTCCACTTCTGTCCAGATTAAACACTCATTACGTTCCCTCAAAACAATTCATTATTAATATATATTATATATTGAATGTTAAAGTACTGATAGATATATAGATATCAAATATGATACAAACCTTGGGTTATAGATTCCAGTCCAGAAGACAACGCATTTTTTAATATTTTTAAATACTAGTTTCATACATCTGTAGAACATTACAGTTTGTGTTGAAATGTTGTTTAATTGATATCTTTACTCACTGGTTTCCACGGTTACTCTGCTTCCTCCTCCAAAGATTATCTTATTCCCTCCAGTATTAGTCACACAGCACGAAGCTCCATGACACAAACTGGATTTATCATTTCTGTGTTCTGCAGTAATTATCTCTTTAAACATCAATAGATCACTAAATAAATGTTATTAAGATTAAAGATTAGAATTATTTTCTACTTTTTCTGATTTTATGTGAAGTTTATCCTTTTTTTAGTTCACTACACTTTTGGTTTAGTATGCGTTCCAGAAAACAGTTTTATTTAATATGCTCCAAATAAATAATACTCTATCAGTACTCACTGGTTTCCACGGTTACTCTGTTTCCTCCTCCAAAGATGATCTTATTGAATCCAGTAGTCACACAGCACGAAGCTCCATGACACAAACTCCCCTCAGAAGAACATCCACTTCACTTCAGAGACTTCTGATTATTAATATATATTATATATCAAATGTTACGTTATTTGTTTATAACGATCAAGACGGTCTTTCTGCTCATTTAAGCATATTTTAAATGTTTTCATGGTTGTACATTTTTAGGCTTTTCAAAGTTAAATATTTTAGAAACTCGTTTTGAAGTTGCAGTCGAAAACTCCAGATGATATAATGAATGTTTAATCGATCTCAGTACTCACTGGTTTCAACGCTTAGTCTGGTTCCTCCTCCAAACATGATCTTATATCCACCAGCCCTCACACAGCGTGAAGCTCCATGACACAAACTCTCTGAACTAAACCCTCATTATATTCCCTTCAAACAAATCATTATTAATTATGTAATTAATAATTAAAATGATCAAAGCCTTGTTGTTTTATAGACGACAACGCGTTTTTAAATATTTTTAAATACTGGTTTCGTACATCTGTAGAACATTACAGTTTGTATAATTTATATTTATATTTATAATATGTCTCAGTACTCACTGGTTTCCACGGTAACTCTGGTTCCTCTCCCAAAGATGATCTTTCTATTTGCTCCTCCAGCATTCACACAGCACGAAGCTCCATGACACAAACTCACCCAAACTAACCCAAACTAACCTAACCCAAACTAACCTAACCCAAACTATCCTAACCCAAACTCCATCAGAAAAACAAACTCAATTATATTCAGATTTAACGGTTTGTGAAGTATTTTAATTCTCTCCAGGATTATTCTGAATACAACGTTTTTAACTGAATCTTATTTTATTCTCTAGACATTATTTCAACACTTTTACATTTCTGTTTTTGCAGTATTCTAATTGTTCGATTTTAATTTCTTAGAAAGGTTTTGTTTTTGACTTTGTGTGGATTTTATGAGCCGTTGATCTCCTGTTGTTTAGTACGGACCAGGAGGCAACGTTTTTTTTAGGTCTGACAAACGTTATTTCTTTAGTTCTGTGAAAAGTCAGGATTCTGGAGAAAAACAGCTCGAATTTTCAGGAAGAAAAGTCAAAATGTGCTGATAAAAATGTGTATCTGAATTGTATGAAAAAGTCTTAACTTCGAGGAAGATGAATCTGACTGCGGGGGAACACGTTTTGAATCCTCCCGTTTCTGTATCTACAGAAATCAGTCATGATGAACTTCCTGTTGGTCAGAATGAATTCCCACGCGGCCCTAGTTTAAAACAAATCCCTTATGTCTAACACTGTAACGTTTGTTGTCCTGTATTTTTTTTTTTTATAATTGATATCTATATCTATCAGTACTCACTGGTTTCCACGGTTACTCTGGTTCCTCTTCCAAAGATGATCTTTCTCGCTCCTCCAGTAGTCACACAGCACGAAGCTCCACGACACAAACTGAGCCAAGCATCCACTTCACTTCAGAGGCTTCTGATTATTAATTTATATTATTTATCAAATGTTACCGTGTTTATTGTTTAACGATCCAGACGTCTTTCTGCCCATTAAAACGTTTTTACATTTTGTAATGGTTTGGGATTTTGTTCCTGACATTTTAGAGATACTGGTTTTTAAATTCCAGTTCAAAAAACTACAAGTTATTTATGATGTATTTAAGATGTATCTCAGTACTCACTGGTTTCAACGGTTACTCTGGATCCTCTTCCAAAGATGATCTTATTCCCTCCAGTATTCACACAGCATGAAGCTCCATGACACAAACTGAACCAAACTCCACTCAGACAAACATCCACTTATTATGAGTTACATTAAAGTCTTAATGAACGTGTTCTTAGTTCCTGATGTTGAATTAGTTCTGCTTTTCAAAGAGCAGATAACAAGTTTATTTTAATCCTGGTTTTGTGTTTGATTTAAACATTGAGGTTTTTCTCCTCAAGTTAAAGAAAGTCTGCATCCATTTAAAACTGATTAGTAATATCATAATTTAAATGTTAGGGTAAATTAAATATTAGCATTAAATCTGTCTTTTAACAATTTCTGCTTCTAAAAACAAATCGTTTGTGATTTCCAAACTGCAGTCCAGAGGCACGTTAATAAAACACCCTGATTGTGGTTTGTGTTTAAAGAGGCTTTGTATAAAATATATATAATCTCTCTCAGTACTCACTGGTTTCCACGGTTACTCTGGTTCCTCTTCCAAAGATAATCTTATATCCTCCAGTAGTCACACAGCGTGAAGCTCCATGACACAAACTGAACCAAACTCCCCTCAGAAGAACATCCACTTCACTTCAGAGACTCCTGATTATTAATATATATTATATATCACATGTTACCGTATTTGTTTATAATGATCTAGACGTCTTTCTGCTCCTAAAACATATTTAGATGTTTTCTATGGTTGTTCATATTTAGGCTTTTCTTTGTTCCTGATATTTTATAGATACTGGTTTTCAAGTTGCAGTAGAAGACTACAAGTTATTTATTATGTATTTATGATGTATCTCAGTACTCACTGGTTTCCACGGTTACTCTGGTTCCTCTTCCAAAGATTATCTTTTCTGAACTTCCAGTATTCACACAGCGTGAAGCTCCATGACACAAACTGAACCAAACTCAGTTCAGAAAAACATGGATTTAACTTAAAGTCTTAATGAACGTGTTATTAGTTCCTGGTGTTTCATTAGTTCTGCTTTTCAAAGAGCAGATAACAAGTTTATTTTAACCCTGGTTTTATTTTTGTCCTCAAGTTAAAGAAAGTCATCCATTTAAAACAACAGATTATTAATATACATAACATCTGAAGGTAAATGAACATGTTTAAATATTAGCATTAAGTCTTTCTTTTAACAGTTTCTGCTTCCAAACACTCATTTCAATCTTTGTGATTTCCAAACTGCAGTCCAGAGGAACGTTATTTAACATTTTGATTCTGGTTTGTGTTTAAAGATGCTTTGTATAAAATATATATAAAATATATATAAAATATAAATAATCTCTATCAGTACTCACTGGTTTCCACGGTTACTCTGGTTCCTTCTCCAAAGATCAGTTTACTATTCCCTCCAGTATTCACACAGCGGGAAGCTCCATCACACAAACTGAACCAAACTGCACTCAGACAAACATCCACTTCACTTCAGAGACTTCTGATTATTAATTTATATTATATATCAAATGTTACCGTATTTATTGTTTAACCATCCAGACGTCTTTCTGCTGATTAAAACGTGTTTACATTTTGTAATGGTTTGGGATTTTTAGGTTTTTCTTTGTTCCTGATATTTTATAGATACTGGTTTTCAAGTTGCAGTAGAAGACTACAAGTTATTTATTATGTATTTAAGATGTATCTCAGTACTCACTGGTTTCCACGGTTACTCTGGATCCTCTCCCAAAGAGGAGTCTTTGGTTTCCAGTATTCACACAGCATGAAGCTCCATGACACAAACTCAACCAAACTCCTCTCAGAAAAACCTGATTTTAACCTTAAAGACTTCTGATTATTAATATATATAAAAAGCTAAGGTACTCTTATTTGATCAAATATGATAAAAACATATTTGCATTTAATTATCTTTTGTCTTTTATTAATTTCAGTTTTTGTCTCGATAGCTACGCGTTGCTAAATATTTTTAAACGCTGTTTTCATACGTTTGAATTATTGTTATGAATAATATTTATAATCTCTATCGGTACTCACTGGTTTCCACGGTTACTCTGCTCCCTCCTCCAAAGATGATCTTAGCTTGAGCTCCAGTATTCACACAGCGTGAAGCTCCATGACACAAACTGAACCAAACTGCACTCAGCCAAACATCCACTTCACTTCAGAGACTTCTGATTATTAATTTATATTATATATCAAATGTTACCGTGTTTATTGTTTAACGATCCAGACGTCTTTCTGCTGATTAAAACGTGTTTACATTTTGTAATGGTTTGTGATTTTTAGGCTTTTCTTTGTTCCTGATATTTTATAGAAACTGTTTTTCAGTTGCAGTAGAAAACTACAAGTTATTTACTATGTATTTATGATTGATCTCTTTACTCACTGGTTTCAACGGTTACTCTGGATCCTCTTCCAAAGATGATCTTATAATTTCCTACTCCGGTAGTCACACAGCACGAAGCTCTGTTACAAAAACTGAACCAAACTGAGACTTATAATTATTAATAAATATTACAGATCAAATGGTAAGGTAGTGATTTATTGCATGTTAACGATCTAGAGAATCTTTCTGCTCGTTAAACGGTTTCAAATCTTATTTTTTCTTAAATGAATTTTTATTTCCTAGCTCCTGACAATTTAGAGATGCTCGTGAACAAGTTGCTTCACAGAAAACTACAAGTTATTTTAATTTATTTATAATCTCTATCAGTACTCACTGGTTTCAACGGTTACTCTGGTTCCTGCTCCAAAGATGATCTTAGTGCCTCCAGTAGTCACACAGCACGAAGCTCCATGACACAAACTCAACCAAACTGGATTGAACACGAGAGACTTCTGATTATTAATATATATTATAAATACATGTTACCGTATTGATGTGTTTATTGATCATGCTATAGACGGTCTTTCTGCTCATTAAAACGTTTTCAAATCTTTGGGTTTCTTGAATTATTTTTGAGTTGTATTAGTTCCTGACATTGTATTGATACTCGTTAACAAGTTGCATTACAGGAAACTACAAGTTATTTTTTATTTATTTATGATTTATTTCAGTACTCACTGGTTTCAACGGTTACTCTGGTTCCTCTCCCAGTTCAGCTCCATGACACAAACTGAACCAACTCCACTCGGACAAACACGGATTTCAAAACACAGACTTCTGTCAAGTTAAAAAAGTCTGAACAATCCCATAAAACTAATCAATGATAACTATATCAAATGCTATATAGTACAAACAAAGTTATGTTTGTTCATTGATATTGTCATTTTGTTAAATCTGAGATATTTTGTTATGTTATAAAGATGCTATATCAAAATGAAGGTATATCATGAATCATATGTATCTTTTTATATTTACTGTACAGCTCTCTGAACCAAAGTCCATTCAGAAAAACATGGATTTACCGTGAGAGACTTCTGATTATTAATATCTATTATATATTAAATCTTAAGGTATGGATTTATTACCTTTTAACGATCTAGAGAAACGTTTTAGTATATTTAAAATGTTTCCAGGTTACCTGAGTGGACCACCAGCTGAGTCCCCCTTCCGAATATCACTTTGTCCGTTCCTCTCGTCACACTGTGTCGGAGGTCTGACTGAAAACCCCCCGCACCGTCTCCCCAAAATAAACCTTATCTATTTGATAAGTGTTAGTTTATTATCCAGAGGTTAAAACTCAAAGAAGTTAAAGCTGGTAAAATAATTCAATCTACATTTTCTTTGATTTTTTAACATAAATCTAAAAACTATTATCATGCCTTTTCAAAAGATACAGGTATTTGTATTCATTAATTCATTGTTATTATTATTTAAAGTTGTTTGGTTTGAGCTTCCATATATGTTAACATTTTGTATTCCTTTGGCAATTTTTTTTTTTGGTAAATTCTTGATTTGATTACATTTTCAATTTTTTCAAACATTCATTGTTTGTGACTTTGCAGATTTGTTCACAAATGTTCACCGTTATTTATTTAAGAGCACGTGGATCCTGTTCTCACTTTATATTTTTCCCTCACTTTGAGACACAAAACTGATCAAATAAGGATTTTGAAATAGTTGAATTATTTTCAAATCTTTAAATAATATCATTATTTCTCTCCAGGTTACCTGAGGCCACGACGAGCCGAGCTAATCCTTTTCTCCGTAGTTCCTCTCGCACCGTGACTGACGGCTGAACAAAAACCAGCCGCTTCAAAAAGTCTTGATTCTACTTTAAAATATTAATATTAATATGAATTTGCTGTTTGATCACGTTTAAAACTGAAAAATCTGGTATGTTGCATTTGTTAATTGATCTTTATAAACTCATATGTTTACATTTCAGCTGTTTTATGAAACACTCTGCTGGTTTTTAAAGTTTTGTTTAATCCTGCTATTTCTTTTTTTTACCATTGACTCTCAGTGATTGTCTGCAGCCGCGTTCAGATCAGTTTGCATCAAACAAACTCTACAGAATTTAATCAAAATGAACTCTGACGACACACCAGTTATTCTTTAAAGAATAAAGCAAAGGGAAATTACTAATCTCACCAGATTCAACGATTAGTCCGGTTCCTCCGCCGAAATATATCCGCTTTCCTCCCCGGTCATTCACACTGTGACGCTCACTGTGACAAAAACTGCTGCATCATCGTTTTATAAATATAATAAAAACATTTACTTAATCAGACGCTCGTTTTGTTCCAAATTATACATTCATCCCCTTTTTCTGTGTTTTTTAGGAAAAGGTATTTTAGTTTTTACTCTTAAAGATTACCTTTGATGTGATTATACCTCGGCAAAGAAACTGGCTTTAGAAAATACAAAAATATAAAAAGTCCAATATTTGATGTCCGATACACTGAGAAAACTTTGACTTTAATTAAAAGTATTGTGTCAACAGATAATAGTATTAATACCAACTTAATATGTTTTATTTCAACTTCATGAGTGGTTTCAACGAACCTAATCCAATGATGTGTAATCTGTTGGCGTAATACATTTAATTAAAATCAACATTTTGATTGTTTTTGTTTGTTTTTACACACGGTTTGTTCTCATGTTTTATTTGAGATGAACACTCACCCACATCCCGTGCACGGTTCAAGATACTCCTCAAGCCCAGGACCGTCCTAAAGAGGCGTTCATTAACTCCTAAACACAACTCCAAACCTCCTCCTGAAGACTGAAGTCAGTCTGTAGTTTCTCAGCAGATTACTTCCTGTTGGAGGGTTTGATAACTTCCTGTTGGAGGGTTTGATAACTTCCTGTTGGAGGGTTTGA
Organism: Notothenia rossii; assembly: GCF_949606895.1. Lineage (NCBI taxonomy): Eukaryota > Metazoa > Chordata > Actinopteri > Perciformes > Nototheniidae > Notothenia > Notothenia rossii. Next base: position 81,296,527 of record NC_136907.1, on the reverse strand, counting down.
TAACTTCCTGTTGGAGGGTTTGATGGTGCGAAGGGATTGGTTTGGACTTGGCCCAAAATACAAATTTGAGAACCTTTCTAGTTGTGGCTTGTCAGCGTGTAGACGGCACCATCTTGTGTCCGTCTCGTGAACTCTCTCAAGTCAACATGTTGTCTGCTCATGTTCAGGTTCATATTAGTATTTAGTGTCTCTACTGTGACATGTTTATGTGGTCAGCTGTTTGGATTTGTCAAGCTTTACATTCCCTGAAAAAGCCAAAACAGGCAGGTCTGTCAGGTTGCTCTATCTTTTCACAAGTGCTCAAGTTCAGAAAAAGTATTTAGTAGTAATTGTAATGTTATTATTTGTCAAATAAGAACATTAAAGTAATGAAGTAAAAGTATAAATTAGCATAAAGTAAAAATACTCAAGTAAAGTACAATTACCTCAATGTTTTACTTCCGGACAGTATGAGTAAATGTACTTAGTTACATTACACCACTGCAACAATCTAACGCTAGTTCTTCACCATGAACTGTTCCACCTCACACTGCAGTGAACCGTATGTTAGTTAGGACCAGTTGAACCAGTTCATCCACATTCAGGAGCCGGTGGACGGACAGGCCGGACCGACTGCTCTTCATCTTTGGAGTCTCCCTCAGAGCTTGGATGTGTGTCACTTTGAGGAGAAGTTGTACTGTTCGAGGTGTCCACTTGATGGCGATGTTGTTCAGAAAAAGGCGGGATCTGAAGTGTGTGAATGTTCAGGGAGAAGCTGCAGAGGTTTTTGTACAGAGTGTTGGTGTTTCCTGTCACTGTGGGCCTCACAGCACAGTAGAACACAGCAGAGTATGTCACTGCAGCAGAGGAGATGATCAAATTGATTCGGTTTGACTCCACTGTAATATGCAGTCCAGGGATCGGGTTAGTTACTACAGCGCCTGAAGCAGAGTGTGAGATGAGGAACTCTGGTGGTTCTCCAGGATATTCTCGATACCAGAAGAAATAATCACCACTAGCTGCTTGTTTGGAGTATCTGTAGGACAGAGTAACAGAGCTGCCTTCTGGACTGAACTCTTCTCTCTGTACTGCAGTGAGATCTTCACAGCTGACCCCTAAAATAAAAATAAATGTTGTATTTTATTTTTCACAACCCTGAAGAAATGAATCACATCAAACATGTGACTAAATACATTCAATACAAATTGAACATACCTGTTAAAATGATAAGAAGCATCAGTGATGACAGCATGTTGAATGAAGGTGATGATGATGATGGTCTGTGTTGAACTCTGGTGAATATGGAAGTTCCTCTCTCTTCTATAGTTCAGGAACATCTTAGCTCCTCCCTGAATCTCTCTGTCTCCTCTTAGATCTGTATTTCACTTCTCTCAGTTACACTTCCTCCTGGGTGACAGATCCAAAGGCAGTCTGTAAATTAAAAGTCAGAGGACCTAAGTTTGAACCCTGTGGGGCACCATAATTAATCACAGACCAACAGAGAATGTAATTGTATAAAGATAAGAACTGTTGAGGTCTCCATATTAAGTAGAAAAATTCAAACGAAAGTTAATTATAATCAAATATATTCTTGTATAACCCACAATGAAAAGGCATTATATTTCTTGTTGTTCTATATCACAGTATATACAAAACACAAGTGGTTTGTTACATTTAGTTTAGACAGCCTATTATAGTTTATGGGTGTCCCTGTTTAACCTGTTAAGCACCTTCCCCCCGATACCGGGGGGAAAACGTGTCATCTGATGAAACAGTGTCTGAGGGCATCTTAATATTTCTTCTGCCAGTCCACAACACACATGCAGATCCTGTGAGATAAATGTGATTTATTATAAAAGAATACTTATCTTTTATTATAGAAAATCCTATGGATAAGAGATTCAGATAAACATATAAATATGTATTGCAGAGATAGAGAATGAACCAGCAGTGAAGAGAAAGGAAACCTCTGCTGGTGGCTGAGTTGTTTGAACGTTAGTCGTCTTATCCCCTAAAGTCTGACAGAGAGAGAGACTCCCTCTGGTGGATGTTGATCAGTACTGTGTTGTCTGTGCTCCAGAGGTTTTTGTACAGAGTGTTGGTGTTTCCTGTCACTGTGGGCCTCAGAGCACAGTAGTACATAGCAGAGTCTGTCACTGCAGCAGAGGAGATCTGCAGAGGAACTGATGTCTTGTTGAGTGTAGCATCAAATCTGTCTTTCTGGAACTCTGCAGCATTCTCTCCAGTTCCTGTCCAACGCATCAGCATGTACTTTGGGTAACCATTGACTTCTTGTTTGTACCAGAATAAATATACATTCGAGACAACACTGATCTGAAATGTGCAGTCAAGTGTAACTGTGTCTCCTTCAGTAGCGCTGATTTCTCCTGGTGTCTGGGTCACTGTGTCTTGTCCTTTACACTCTGGGGAAGAAGAGACCATGCAGAGGAAGAGATGAATCAATAAAGATGAAGGATTAAAGGAGAACAATCAGTAGCTTTAAAGAGTTACCTAGAAACATGTTGTAGTTTCTATCTTACCAAAGGAGAGAGCAGCAAGAATAATCCACAGCCAATGTTCCATCTCTACAACAAGGTTTAAATCAGCAGCAGGAAGTAGCTGATGTTCAGCATTCAGTGTGAGGATGGTTCTCTTCACAGCAGCACTTCTTATTGACTGGATGGTTGAACACAGTGCAGAAGACGTGCACCGCCTACTTGGTAATGTGGCCCTCTAGTGGAGGTGAACAGCTCAGTCCAACAGTGTGGAGGAAAGGCTTCCAGCAGCTTGTCAGTGTGTCAGCTGGTGTTTTTGTACAGAGTGTTGGTGTTTCCTGTCACTGTGGGCCTCACAGCACAGTAGAACACAGCAGAGTCTGTCACTGCAGCAGAGGAGAGGCTCAGATTGATTTGGTTTGACTCCACTGTAATATTCAGTCCAGGGATCAGATTATTCATAATGTTTCCATTTCCTAAATGAGAGATGATGAGCTCTGGTGGTTCTCCTGGATATTGTCGATACCAGAAGAAATAATCATCCAATTCAGCAACCTTGGAGTATCTGTAGGACAGAGTAACAGAGCTGCCTTCTGGACTGAACTATTCTCTCTGTAATGCAGTGAGATTCTCACAGCTGACCCCTGAAGAGAGGAGTAATTCAAAAGACTCAGTTAATAGATCACATTTGATCAACATTAGAAGCTAACGTTTTCATGCAGAATGTTACGTACCTCTTAGAATGGAAACTAACAGTAGGGAATGTAAATAATAGTCTAATGACAGCATGTTGAATGAAGGTGATGATGATGATGGTCTGTGTTGAACTCTGGTGAATATGGAAGTTCCTCTCTCTTCTATAGTTCAGGAACATCTTAGCTCCTCCCTGAATCTCTCTGTCTCCTCTTAGATCTGTATTTCACTTCTCTCAGTTACACTTCCTCCTGGGTGACAGATCCAAAGGCAGTCTGTGAATTGAACATTAGAGAACCTACACTCAAAAAAATGAAACGAACATGATTTAATTATGTGACAAAATTCCATGCAATGATATGATGTTACTCTAAGTTAAATGAAATATGTACATAATACATGATTCACTGTTGTTAACCCAACGCATGTTTATCTTATTCATCAAATGCAAAATTAATACTTCAGGTTGACATATTTTACTTTTTATCTTAACTAACATGTGTTTACCTTGTTGCTTCTATTTAATCCAATTGCATGGAATTTTGTCACATAATTATAATATACTGATAACACAAAATGTAGTCTAACAGAACCATTCAGTCACAGAAACACAATTGTTCTAATACAAACCTTTATTAGCACAAAATGAGAAGTTAACATTGTCTCTCTAACATTGACTGATTAAAACACCACATTATAAAACAGAGTAAGAAGAGGTTGCCCTGCTGCCAGCAATGTCTATGTGTGTGTTCCCAAGACGCCTGTGAATAACAGACATGGTTAGGTTCATCTGCAGCAGCATGCCAACTCCAAGTGCAATATAATTTGGGCTGGAACCTATTATTTTAAGTGCTAGACTAAATTAGGGTAATCCTGTGGTGAATGGAATGTGAATTATGTTTAAGATTATTTTTTTTAAATGTTGAAGTTAAATGCATCTGGTGCACTTTGAGAGCAACATTAGGAACCACATCTCTGGATACATCTCTGAACAATACCCATTTGAAACAGTCCTGTAAACAGATCTACTTTTTCTTTATGTATCTTACTAAGTTGTTTGTTGCCCTTTTCTGGCTGCTAGGTCAGTGAGCTTTGGTCGCACAGTGCCGCTTCTGAAGTGCCGCTCCGGCAGAACTATACCCCTGTATTCCAGTAGTTATTGCTCCACTAGCCCTTAAATAAATGTGTTGTATTATTGTTTCTAATTGATATGACGTCCTGGCACTATGACATCTTTTGATTTGGATCAAAAATGGAAATATGGCGTTTTACAGTGCACGGCAGCAAGGCGCCGTGCACGAGATAAGCCAAGAAGCTATCTAGCTAGCTAGCCACTAGTCGTGAAATGCTTTAACATCAACATCAATTAACATCAATTTAGCTGACTTCACGGGTCGATATTCACGGTAGGTGTATGATATTAACTCATACAAACGATGTTTCATATTTGTAGACCTCGTCAATACATTAATTAATCCAAATAGGACTACTGACAACATGCATGGCTATTGTCTTCTCCATCGTGTGTGCTGCGGTCTTCCTTGGTGGTGTGCCCAAGGTGTCATTGAACCAATGTATTCACGTCAGGTCAAACTAATTGAATCTTGCTAATTTAAAAGCCATACTTTTTAGCTGGTATAATTCAATCCAATAATTTTACCCCCTTGCATCAACGTAAACAAATCATGTTAATTTAAAATCACATAGTTATGTTGGTTCTATTAGATGTAAATATGTTCAGTTCAAATGTTAAGAATATATTTTTCATTAAACAAACTCAAAATAGATAGACTGGAGTAACTCAGAGCGGTAATCATTTTTTTGAGTGTAGGATTGAACCCTGTGGTACACCACAAGAAATATCAGACCAGTAATCAAAACTTGAGTCTGTGATGTGTACCAGTTTATTGAGAGAGGTGATTTGAAGTGTTTGATCAGTCAGTAAATAAAAACGTAATAATAACAATAACGGTCGTTAACGTGAAGTCAGATTAGTGAGAGGTGTTTCATCGAGAGAGAAATCTGTTTAAAAGGATCTTAATCTAATAACAATATTTCTTCAGTCCTAACATTTAAAAGGTCTTGAACACCACAACAAAAGCTGCTGTTCCAATACAGCACATATCATCACATTGTGCTTAAAGATAAACTGAATCCAATGACAAAGTGAGAGGACCTAGGATTGAACCCTGTGGTACACCACGTGAAATCACAGACTCACAGAAAAACTGTAAATAATGTATTTTAAGTTCATGGAGACTACTTACTTTTATTTCAGCGTGTGACAAAAGGCCAGATTCACTGACTGAGTTAAACTTTTGAACGTGTGGATGTGAATCAAAGACAGTACATGTGTTTGTATGGTAGGGAGCAATTGTTAATAGATTTCCAATGATCAAGCAGGTAAACTACATTACTGTATCATCACAAACTATTGATGTTTAACAGAGAGAGACTCCCTCAGGTGGATGTTCAGTCAGTACAACATGCACCTAGAAGACACTACAGGAGAGAGAACACCACAGAGACAGGAACAGGGACTCTTTAAGACTTGATGGACATGTTCACCTTTTCAGGTCTTAACAAACTCTACACTGAACCAGAAGATGTGAACTCTATAAATGACTCTGTATCAGTGTTACGTGGTGCCAGCAGGCGGGCTGTTGTTTGTTGTGTCCTCCTGCTATTTTCTCTTTTCCCCTGTTTCCCTGCAGGTAATCAGCAGCTGATCAGAACCTGCCTGAGCACCTCAGACTGGCGGCTGATTGGATCCCCTCACCCTCAGCTGGCCTATCAGCAGCCAGAGCCAGTCATTAAAGGAGGAGCTCCAGGAAGCCTTCTCTCTCTCAGACCTGCTGCTGACTCCAGAGCCTCGGTGTGATCTTTGTTGAGTATTGTTAAATGTGTGTGTGGTGGAGGATTTAGGCACATTTGGGATACCCTCTACATCTTTTCAGATGCATACATTATCAGGGGAAAAGGCAAAGTTACAACTTTTTCTGAAAGAGTCAGAATTCAGAATTTTCAAAAAAAATCTGAATTCAGAATTCTTCAGAAAAAAGTCAGAATTCAGAATTCTCAGAAAAAGTTTAAATTTGTTTTCCCTCCAAAATGTCACAATATCGAGATTTTCTGAACATTTCTGATTTCTGGTATTTTCTGAAAAATATCAAAATTTTTAGTCTGAATTTCAGGGAAAAATCAGGATTTTGAAATTATTGGATTGAGATTTTCAGAATAAACTCAAAAATGTTAGTCTTTTTCTGATTTTTTTCAGAAATCTTTGATTTTTTCAGAAACTCAAACTGTTGATATTCCCCGTAAAGTCAAAAGTTGAGACATTCAGGGAAAAAAAATCACAATATCGGGGTTTCTTTGGAGAAAAAAAATAGATTTAGAAAAAGTAGACATTTTCAGATTTTCAGATTTTCAGAACATTTTCAGAATTTGTAGATGTTCATACTGCCTGTGCTGCAGCACCTCTTTTCACCCTCTGTCTGAAACCAGAGCCCAGTCTGCTCTGATTGGTTAGCTCCATAGAGATCTTGATATGGGAATAAACAAAGAGTCTAATGGAGGCCTTTCAGGCAAAACTAAAGCTCCTGATCAGATACAACAGGAACTACAAAGCTGGTTATCAGCTGACTCTTTGAAACCATGATTTCCTCCTCAGGCTTTTGAGCCCACATTCAATCGGGCATTTGTTGCATCATTTGACTCATGAACAGCATGAAGGGAGTACTATTGGAATACATGTGATGATGTGGTGAGGTGTTTGGATTTGTCAGGTTGCTCTATCCTTTCACAATACTCCATTGATTTTTCAGAAAAAGTATTGATTATTCCTCAATCTGTATGGATGTACATGATATATGATATCTGCAAGAGAATAAGAGTCTGTCTAATGGACTGGAAACTTTGAAGAGGAGGAACTGGTGTCCGTCAGGAAGAAGCTGTGGAGCAAAGAATATAATGAGACAGCAATCCAGAGGGGGAAGAAGTACTCTCATCATTTGCATTCAAATGTAACCTCAATAAGAGCCAAAAAGAATTAGCTTAAAAAAAATACTTTACGTACCAAAAGTAAAAGTATGTGTTATGCAAAGTGAATATTTTAAGCACCAGGTCTTTTTGGTTGTTAAAATGATTGATGGGGGTAAAGGTGGGGTTTATTTGAATGACTTCATAGAGTACTGGGTAGCTTCATCTATAATATAATGTGTGTCGATTTATATTGTGTATTAATATCCTAAATCTGCTATGTCAGTCAATCTTTAAAATACACGTAGTGAAGTAAAAAGAACAACACTTGCCTACACAATGTAATGAAGTTAAAGTATACATTAGTAAAAAAGTACAATTACCTCAATGTTTTACTTCCGGACAGTATGAGTAAATGTACTTAGTTACATTACACCACTGCAACAATCTAACGCTAGTTCTTCACCATGAACTGTTCCACCTCACACTGCAGTGAACCGTATGTTAGTCAGGACCAGTTGAACCAGTTCATCCACATTCAGGAGCCGGTGGACGGACAGGCCGGACCGACTGCTCTTCATCTTTGGAGTCTCCCTCAGAGCTTGGATGTGTGTCACTTTGAGGAGAAGTTGTACTGTTCGAGGTGTCCACTTGATGGCGATGTTGTTCAGAAAAAGGCGGGATCTGAAGTGTGTGAATGTTCAGGGAGAAGCTGCAGAGGTTTTTGTACAGCGTGTTGGTGTTTCCTGTCACTGTGGGCCTCACAGCACAGTAGTACACAGCAGAGTCTGTCACTGCAGCAGAGGAGATGTTCAGATGTATGTTCTTTCCTGCAGAGAGTATAGAAGAGAACTTTGTGTCTGATTTCAGAGACTCTGCTTGTCTTGTCCAAAGTGTTCCCAAGATGTAAAGAAGAAACTCCGGTTGTTTTCGTGGATATTGTCGATACCAGAAGAAATAACCACTAGCTTTTATATTTTTGGAGTATCTGTAGGACAGAGTAACAGAGCTGCCTTCTGGACTGAACTCTTCTTGCTCTGATGGAGTGAGATCTTCACAGCTGACTGAAGAGAGGCGTAATTAAAAAGACTCAGTTAATAGATCACATTTCAAAGCAATTAAAATAAATTGCGTTAAATTAATCTGTAATTCAACTTTTTTACAAAGAATGTTACATACCTCTTATGACTGAAACTAAAAAGAAAAAAATTAGACAATGATGTAATGACAGCATGTTGAATGAAGGTGATGATGATGATGGTCTGTGTTGAACTCTGGTGAATATGGAAGTTCCTCTCTCTTCTATAGTTCAGGAACATCTTAGTTCCTCCCTGAATCTCTCTGTCTCCTCTTAGATCTGTATTTCACTTCTCTCAGTTACACTTCCTCCTGATTATCATGTTATCACGTGTGTGTCGTCTGCATAGCTTTGGTAACTTATTTCATTGTTATCCATTAACTAAGCTAGAGGAAGCATGTAGATGTTAAAGAGAAGAGTCTCCAGGATGGAGCCTTGAGGAACACCACAGGTCATATTCGTCCACTCAGATGTTGAGTTACCTATAGAAACAAAGTGTTTCCTGTCCTTTCAGTAGGATTCAGAACAATAAAAACAGTGCCCGAGTCCCACCCAGTTTTCCAGTCGGTCTAGTAATATGTTGTGGTCAACAGTTTCAAATGCAGCGCTGAGATCTAATAACACTGACAGTGAGATTCTGCCACTGTCTGTTTTTAAGTGGATGTCATTAAAACGTTAATTAGAGCAGTCTCAGTGCTGTTTGACTGGAACACATCAAAACAGTTATCAAGTGCCAAAACAGCTGTTTAATTGTTAAGAAACATTTTTCCAATTATTTTAACCGGCCGATAAATGTTCATCAGTGAAGCGCCAAAGTTTGTCTTTAAGAGTGGTTTGATGACTGCAGGTTTCAGGGCCTGTGGGAATAAATATGAAAAATAGGAAGTGTTGGTGAAGGTCCATCAGGAGTCTGGCACCTGGTGGAATGCTCTCATTGAACATTATTAGGATAAATGAGAGAGATGAATTAAAGTAACGTGGTGTTGAAGCATCAAATAGAGGAGGCCTCTCTGCTGGGGGTTGAGTTGTTTGAACATTAGTTGTGTTGTTTCCCTAAAGTCTGACAGAGAGAGACTCCCTCTGGTGGATGTTGATCAGTATTGTGTTGTCTTTGCTCCAGAGGTTTTTGTACAGAGTGTTGGTGTTTCCTGTCACTGTGGGCTTCAGAGCACAGTAGTACACAGCAGAGTCTGTCACTGCAGCAGAGGAGAGGCTCAGATTGATTTGGTTTGACTCCACTGTAATATTCAGTCCAGGGATTAGATTATTCATAATGTTTCCATTTCCTAAATGAGAGATGATGAGCTCTGGTGGTTCTCCTGGATATTGTCGATACCAGAAGACATAATCACCACTAGCTGTTTGTTTGGAGTATCTGTAGGACAGAGTAACAGAGCTGCCTTCTGGACTGAACTCTTCTGTTTTGACTGGAGTCAGATCGTCACAGCTGACGCCTGAGGGAAAGATGAACTCTGTTATTTCATGTTATAAAAGTTATTTTAGCAAAACCACACTCAGAAAGCAAGAGTGCAACAAACCTGATAAGATTGCAAAACATATCAGAGAAAAAGCTGAGTTCTGCAGGGACAGCATGTTGAATGAAGGTGATGATGATGATGGTCTGTGTTGAACTCTGGTGAATATGGAAGTTCCTCTCTCTTCTATAGTTCAGGAACATCTTAGCTCCTCCCTGAATCTCTCTGTCTCCTCTTAGATCTGTATTTCACTTCTCTCAGTTACACTTCCTCCTGGTTTTCATGTTATCACGTGTTTGTCGTGTGCATAGCGTTGGTAACTTATTTCATTGTTATCCATTAACTAAGCTACTGGAAGCATTTAGATGTTAAAGAGAAGAGGCCCCAGGATGGAGCCTTGAGGAACACCACAGGTCATATCCGTCAACTCAGATGTTGAGTTAGCTATAGAAACAAAGTGTTTCCTGTCCTTTCAGTAGGATTCAGACCAATAAAAACAGTGCCAGAGTCCCATCCAGTTTTCCAGTCGGTCTAGTAATATGTTGTGGTCAACAGTTTCAAATGCAGCGCTGATATCTAATAATACTGACAGTGAGATTCTGCCACTGTCTGTGTTTAAGTGGATGTCATTAAAGACGTTAATTAGAGCAGTCCTATAAATGTTCATCAGTGAAGCGCCAAAGTTATTCATTTTGAGAAATTTGATGACTGCACTTTTCAGGGACTGTGGGAATAAATATGAAAAACAGGAAGTGTTGGTGAAGGTCCATCAGGAGTCTGGCACCTGGTGGAATGCTCTCATTGAACATTATTAGGATGAATGTGAGAGATAAATTAAAGTAACGTGGTGTTGAAGCATCAAATAAAGGAGGCCTCTCTGCTGGGGGTTGAGTTGTTTGAACGTTAGTTGTGTTGTTTCCCTAAAGTCTAAGAGAGAGACTCCCTCTGGTGGATGTTGATCAGTATTGTGTTGTCTTTGCTCCAGAGGTTTTTGTACAGAGTGTTGGTGTTTCCTGTCACTGTGGGCTTCAGAGCACAGTAGAACACAGCAGAGTCTGTCACTGCAGCTGAGGAGATCTGCAGAGGAACTGATGTCTTGTTGAGTGTAGCATCAAATCTGTCTTTCTGGAACTCTGCAGCATTCTCTTCTGTTCCATAAGTATCACGTCGCAGAATATACAAAGGCAGATCATTTGCTTCTTGTTTGTACCAGAATAAATATGCATTCGAGCCAGCACTGATCTGAAATGTGCAACCAAGTGTAACTGTGTCTCCTTCAGTAGCGCTGACTTCTCCTGGTGTCTGGGTCACTGTTTCTTGTCCTCTACACTCTGGGGAAGAAGAGACCATGCAGAGGAAGAGATGAATCAATAAAGATGAAGGATTAAAGAAGAACAATCAGTAGCTTTAAACAGTTACCTAGAAACATGTTGTAGTTTCTATCTTACCAAAGGAGAGAGCAGCAATTAGATTAACGTTTTCATGCAGAATGTTACGTACCTCTTAGAATGGAAACTAACAGTAGGGAATGTAAATAATAGTCTAATGACAGCATGTTGAATGAAGGTGGTGATGATGGTCTGTGTTGAACTCTGGTGAATATGGAAGTTCCTCTGTCTTCTATAGTTCAGGAACATCTTAGCTCCTCCCTGAATCTCTCTGTCTCCTCTTAGATCTGTATTTCACTTCTCAGTTACACTTCCTCCTGGGTAACAGATCCAAAGGCAGTCTGAAAATTAAAAGTCAGAGGACCAAGGATTGAACCCTGTGGTACACCACGATTAATCCCAGACCAACAGAGAATTGTATTGTCTAAAGATAAGAACAAAAGCAATCAAAGCTTGAGTGTTTGATGTGTACCAGTTTATTGAGAGATGTGATTTAAAATGTTTGTTCAGTCAGTTAAAAAAAAACATAGCAATGACAATGACGGGCGTTAACGTGAAGTCAGATTAGTGAGAGGTTTTTCATCGAGAGAGAAAACTGTTTAAAAGGATCTAAATCTAATAAGATTTTTTCTTCATCCCCAACATTTAAAAGGTCTTGAACACCACAACACAAGCTGCTGTTCCAATAGAACCTTTGATCGCATTGTGCTCAGAGATAATGACAAAGTGAAAGGACCTAGGATTGAAACCTGTGGTACACCTCATCCAATCATTGACTGACTGAAACATTTCTTTTTTTGTGTGGAGATTACCTACTTTAATTTGTACCTGTTATAAAATGCCAGATTAACTGATTGAATTAAACATTGGAACCTTTGGATGTGAATCAAAGGCAGTACATGTGTTTTGTATGGTAGGGATGGGATTAGTTTTGTTTCATAAAGATAAAGCAACACTTTCTCAGAATCAATCAAAACTAAGAGTTTAAGAGAAAAAAAATGGAGTCAAGCAAAATACATTTAATTTCAAAAATAAAACTATAATTTGCAAACAAATCATTTGTGTAATCACGTAAACTATAAGTCTTTTTTCTTTGTTTTAACAGAGGTTTTTGTTTGCAGTTCTTTTTCTTCTTTCTCAATGATCAGACTTTTGCTCTCGCTGCAGCTCTTCTCGTTTGTGCTCCCTCATTTTTTGTTTTAGATTTTGACACAAACGTCCCAGGTGGGCGGGACTTTCAGGGGTGCATCCCCATTGGCTACTCAGTTTTTGAGTGACAGCCCACTACACCACAGATCATACAGTGCAACTCATGCAGCAAACTCGAGTCCACTCGGCCACGTTAGTGTCGGTGTCTCCTGGGGAGTTTCATGGACATATCGGACTTCTCTTATGGATTGCTGTGCATTAGACTTGTGTTGTGTAGTTTATACTTTATTCCAACTTTAAATACTTGAATACCTGAACACACTGCTGCTGTTAAATCATTGCCCAATTATGGATTGATAAAGTGTCTGTCCGTGTATTTATTTATTTTATAGATTAAAAAAACACATCTATGTATTTCCAAGCTAAAGGTGATACACAATATAAACTGAATACTGTTATTTTGTCAAAGACATGTTACATTTCAAAAGCATATATTGCTATGTTTAGGACAAACAATTAAAGACTGCTTTATTTTAACCAATTCTGCAATATAAAAGTGTCAGATTTGCTTTATGAAACAGAGCAGACCTAGGCTGCATACCAACACAATTAGGAACATGCTCACATCTCACTATGTTGGTCTGAAGAGCTGAAGCATTCATACACGATGGATACACACTGTGTTGTCTCGTTCTATATCCTGTGAGAACATGATATACATTTAGCATTAAAACCTCAACATACTATTCCTGAGGAAGATATGAATAATCAACAGATTTGAATGGAATCTCTAACATTTTCATGTAGAATAAAGACAAAAGAGTGTTTATACAAATTACATTTATTGAAATTTGAACCAGAAGATGAAGTCTCAAAGAATGTTTTAAATAAACGGACATAAAACAAAATAGATAATAATCAAATCTATTAAATGTATAAAACATTTGGTCAGATGAAATGACACTGAGCAAGTGGTAACAGCTTCGCCCAGCGTGGAGGAAGATGGTGCAGGTCTTTCTTCATGACCCCCCCCTCCTGTCCCCTCAGAGGAAGTGGGAAAACGGGATAAGACTCTGGACACCACACTGTCTCAATGATTGTGAGGCCAGCATGATCCACACTGTTAATATGAGAGGAGAATAAATGTTTTAGGAAATTAACCTTGTACTCAATGACGCATGCCAAAATATACCTGAGATAAAAGACTTCTACGACACTGTTGAAAGGCTATATATATTCTTTAGTGGAAGCGTCAAACGATGGGAGCTTTTGGAAACATACCTCTCAGTGCCCAAGGCTGGCCAGCCTACACTGAAGAGACTATGCCCGACACGATGGGCATCAAGACAAGACGCCGTTCAATCATTGCGGTTCCGTTATGCTGACATTATGCAAGTGCTAACTAAGATAGACTTGCTCTCCAAAAAAAGCGAGGAACGTGCCGAGGCGACTGGCTTGAAAAAGGCCATGGAGAGCTTTGAGTTTGTTTTAATGACTGTAATACAGGGCAAGGTCCTTGAAACAGTCAACATTGTGTCCCAAGCTCTCCAGCGCAAAGACGTGGACCTCTTACAGGCGACAGCAATGCTTGGTAACGCAACCGATACACTTGCCCAACTCCGAGGAGAGTTTGATGGCTTAAAAGCGCAAGACCTGGCGTCCTCATGGGGTGTCCACATTCTCTTCAAAGACAGACGCGCAAGGCGCACAAAGAGGCACTTTTCAGAGTTTTGCGAGGACCAGCGGCTCCAAGACCCAGGGGAGCATTTTAGAGTGGCGGTATTTTACGCAAATATCGATATTGTCGTTGCCCAACTCAAAAATCGATTTGTTGGAATGAGCGAAGTTGCAAAGCGATTTTCTTTTCTGCTTCCCCGCAAACTTTTGCGCGCAACAGACAAGGATTTGTCTGAGTCCGCAAGTGCTTTATCAGGCCAGTATAAAGACGACCTGTCACCCGAGTTTGCTTTCCAGATCCTGTCCCTCCGTAATGCTCTTAGGCCTACCATAAAGAAAATTGAACATGGAACAATCAAAGACCTTGCACAAACCCTGCTCATTGAAAATCAGTCCATTTTGCCAAGTATCCCCGATGTTGCCACAGCACTGATTTTCTTTTTTTAACTATACCTGTGACTGTTGCCAGTGCTGAGAGATCTTTCTCAAAACTTAAATTAATAAAGACATATTTGAGGAGCACAATGTTGCAAGAGAGACTGTCTGGGTTAGCAGTCCTTAGTATTGAGAGCTGACGCGCGCGCAGTATAGATTTAAAGACTGTTATACAGGACTTTGCGCAGAAGAATGTCAGGAGACGCGCTCGTATAAAATAATAGGCCTACAAAGCAGCTCCTGATTGCATCCTCTATGTAGCCTATAGGATGGGTTTGATTTGTTTGTTTTTGAAGGCTACTTTTCTTTTATACAGAATGTTATATATATGTGAACCGTTCCGTTGTGTGAACTCCAATGATGATAGGCTATAACGTTCTACAATATACCTTCATGTTACAAAAAATAGACAGCCACTCGTTTGTATTTGTCAATGATGTTTAAATCAGATGTATATTATTATACAGTTCCTACTGACCCTACTGTTTAAATCAGATGTATATTATTATAAAGTTCCTACTGACCCTACTGTTTAAATCAGATGTATATTATACAGAAAGTTCCTACTGACCTATACTGTTTACAAAAGATGCCTGAAAAAATAAACATTTAAAAAAGTTGCCGCGATGTCTATCCCATGTCACTCTATTATTGATTTAGGGGAGGGGGCGGGGCCCCATTGTCCGACCTGCGGGGGAGCCCCGAAATATTGCGCAACGCCACTGGTCTGAACGCTCACTCACTGCTAGCTATGTAGCTAACTGTTAGGCTACTTAGCTTGTATTGTTGTGGATCTAAAGGTAGCAAAAGCTAACTTTCATAGCACAGCTTTACTTCTCACTTAACACAATAAAGAAACAGACCGTATAGTACAGCACAAACAACACAAATGATCAATATTCATCATATGGATGTTGACTCACTTTTTTTTCTCTTAAACTCTTAGTTTTGCTTGATTCTGAGAAAGTCTTGCTTTATCTTTATGAAACCATTAATCCCATAGGGAACAATTGTACATATAATTCAAATGATCAAGCAAGTCAATGACATTACTGTAAAATCAAATGCTATTAATGTTTGTCAGAGAGAGACTCCCTCTGGTGGATGTTGATCAGTGTTGTGTTGTCTTTGCTCCAGAGGTTTTTGTACAGAGTGTTGGTGTTTCCTGTCACTGTGGGCCTCAGAGCACAGTAGTACACAGCAGAGTCTGTCACTGCAGCAGAGGAGATCTGCAGAGGAACTGATTTATCGTTGATTGTAGCATCAAATCTCTCTTTCTGGAACTCTGCAGCATTAACTCCAGTGGTTGAGACACGCATCAACATGTACTTTGGGTAACCATTGACTTCTTGTTTGTACCAGAACAGAGAGGCTGTATTAGATTTCTTAAATGTGCAGCTAAGTGTAACTTTGTCTCCTTCAGTAGCGCTGACTTCTCCTGGTGTCTGGGTCACTGTGTCTTGTCCTTTACACTCTGGGGAAGAAGAGACCATGCAGAGGAAGAGATGAATCAATAAAGATGAAGGATTAAAGGAGAACAATCAGTAGCTTTAAAGAGTTACCTAGAAACATGTTGTAGTTTCTATCTTACCAAAGGAGAGAGCAGCAAGAATAATCCACAGCCAATGTTCCATCTCTACAACAAGGTTTAAATCAGCAGCAGGAAGTAGCTGATGTTCAGCATTCAGTGTGAGGATGGTTCTCTTCACAGCAGCACTTCTTATTGACTGGATGGTTGAACACAGTGCAGAAGACGTGCACCGCCTACTTGATAATGTGGCCCTCTAGTGGAGGTGAACAGCTCAGTCCAACAGTGTGGAGGAAAGGCTTCCAGCAGCTTGTCAGTGTGTCAGCTGGTGTTTTTGTACAGAGTGTTGGTGTTTCCTGTCACTGTGGGCTTCACAGCACAGTAGAACACAGCAGAGTCTGTCTCTGCAGCAGAGGAGAGGCTCAGATTGATTTGGTTTGACTCCACTGTAATAGTCAGTCCAGGGATCAGATTATTCATAATGTTTCCATTTCCTAAATGATAGATGATGAGCTCTGGTGGTTCTCCTGGATATTGTCGATACCAGTAAAACTCATCACCACCAGCTGCTTGTTTGGAGTATCTGTAGTACAGAGTAACAGAGCTGCCTTCTGGACTGAACTCTTCTCTCTGTAATGCAGTGAGATTTTCACAGCTGACCCCTGAAGAGAGGAGTAATTCAAAAGACTCAGTTAATAGATCACATTTGATCAACATTAGAAGTTAACGTTTTCATGCAGAATGTTACGTACCTCTTAGAATGGAAACTAACAGTAGGGAATGTAAATAATAGTCTAATGACAGCATGTTGAATGAAGGTGATGATGATGATGGTCTGTGTTGAACTCTGGTGAATATGGAAGTTCCTCTCTCTTCTATAGTTCAGGAACATCTTAGCTCCTCCCTGAATCTCTCTGTCTCCTCTTAGATCTGTATTTCACTTCTCTCAGTTACACTTCCTCCTGGGTAACAGATCCAAAGGCAGTCTGTAAATAAAAAGTCAGAGGACCAAGGATTGAACCCTGTGGTACACCACGATTAATCCCAGACCAACAGAGAATTGTATTGTCTAAAGATAAGAACAAAAGCAATCAAAGCTTGAGTGTTTGATGTGTACCAGTTTATTGAGAGAGGTGATTTAAAATGTTTGATCAGTCAGTTAAAAAAAAACATAGCAATGACAATGACGGGCGTTAACGTGAAGTCAGATTAGTGAGAGGTTTTTCATCGAGAGAGAAAACTGTTTAAAAGGATCTTAATCTAATAAGATTTTTTCTTCATCCCCAACATTTAAAAGGTCTTGAACACCACAACACAAGCTGCTGTTCCAATAGAACCTTTGATCGCATTGTGCTCAGAGATAATGACAAAGTGAAAGGACCTAGGATTGAAACCTGTGGTACACCACATGCAATCATTGACTGACTGAAGCATTTCTTTTTTTGTGTGGAGACTACCTACTTTAATTTGTACCTGTTATAAAATGCCAGATTAACTGATTGAATTAAACATTGGAACCTTTGGATGTGAATCAAAGGCAGGACATGTGTTTTGTATGGTAGGGATGGGATTAGTTTTGTTTCATAAAGATAAAGCAACACTTTCTCAGAATCAAGCAAAACTAAGAGTTTAAGAGAAAAAAAACTGAGTCAAGCAAAATACATTTAATTTCAAAAATAAAACTATAAGTTGCAAACAAATCATTTGTGTAATCACGTAAACTATAAGTCTTTTTTCTTTGTTTTAACAGAGGTTTTTGTTTGCAGTTATTTTTCTTCTTTCTCAATGATCAGACTTTTGCTCTCGCTGCAGCTCTTCTCGTTTGTGCTCCCTCATTTTTTGTTTTAGATTTTGACACAAACGTCCCAGGTGGGCGGGACTTTCAGGGGTGCATCCCCATTGGCTACTCAGTTTTTGAGTGACAGCCCACTACACCACAGATCATAGAGTGCAACTCATGCAGCAAACTCGAGTCCACTCGGCCACGTTAGTGTTGGTGCCTCCTGGGAAGTTTCATGAACATATCGGACTTCTCTTATGGATTGCTGTGCATTATACTTGTGTTGTGTAGTTTATACTTTATTCCAATTTTAAATACTTGAATACCTGAACACACTGCTGCTGTTAAATCATTGCCCAATTATGGATTGATAAAGTGTCTGTCTGTCTATTTATTTATTTTAAAGATTAAAAAAACACATCTATGTATTTCCAAGCTAAAGGTGATACAAAATATAAACTGTATACTGTTATTTTGTCAAAGACATGTTACATTTCAAAAAAGCATATATTGCTATGTTTAGGACAAACAATTAAAGACTGCTTTAATTTAACCAATTCTACAATATAAAACTGTCAGATTTGCTTTATGAAACAGAGCAGACCTAGGCTGCATACCAACACCATTAGGAACATGCTCACATCTCACTATGTTGGTCTGAAGAGCTGAAGCACTCAGACACAATAGATACACACTGTGTTGTCTCGTTCTATATCCTGTGAGGACATGATATACATTTAGCATTAAAACCTCAACATACTATTCCTGTGGAAGATATGAATAATCAACAGATTTGAATGGAATCTCTAACATTTTCATGTAGAATAAAGACAAAAGAGTGTTTATACAAATTACATTTATTGAAATTTGAACCAGAAGATGAAGTCTCAAAGAATGTTTTAAATAAAAGGACATAAAACAAAATAGATAATAAAATATATTAAATGTATAAGACATTTGGTCAAATGAAATGACACTGAGCAAGTGGTAACAGCTTCACCCAGCGTGGAGGAAGATGGTGCAGGTCTTTCTTCATGCCCCCCCCCCCCCCCCCCTCCTTGCCTCTCAGAGGAAGTGGGAAAACGGGATAAGACTCTGGACACCACACTGTCTCAATGATCCACACTGTTAATATGAGAGGAGATTAAAATGTTTTAGGAAATTAAAATTATGAAGTTAACAAATAAAACACAGCTCAGGGGTATCATGGACGGTAGGTTTTCCTACAAAGTTAACTCAGCCTCCATTGATTTTCATATCAAATTAGCGTGTTAATAAAATAAGCTATCATGGCTTATATTTGCATATCCAAACAGAATCATGAAAGCCTGTTGGTAGAGTCAGGCACACGAGTCCGTTTGAGTGTGTGCGCCGGTGTCTGAACGCTCACTCACTGCTAGCTATGTAGCTAACTGTTAGGCTACTTAGCTTGCATTGTTATGGATCTAAAGGTAGCAAAAGCTAACTTTCATAGCACAGCTTTACTTCTCACTTAACACAATAAAGAAACAGACCGTATAGTACAGCACAAACAACACGAATGATCAATATTCATCACATGGATGTTGACTCAGTTTTTTGTCTCTTAAACTCTTAGTTTTGCTTGATTCTGAGAAAGTGTTGCTTTATCTTTATAAAACCATTAATCCCATAGGGAACAATTGTACATATAATTCAAATTATCAAGCAAGTCAATGACATTACTGTAAAATCAAATGCTATTCATGTTTGTCAGAGAGAGACTCCCTCTGGTGGATGTTGATCAGTATTGTGTTGTCTTTGCTCCAGAGGTTTTTGTACAGAGTGTTGGTGTTTCCTGTCACTGTGGGCTTCACAGCACAGTAGTACACAGCAGAGTCTGTCACTGCAGCAGAGGAGATGCTCAGATCCACTCGTTGCTTTCCTTCAGACAGGTCAGTGAAGAACCTGGTGTCCGATCCAAGTGATTCTGCTTTTTGTGTGAAATTAAGCCCTGAGATAGAGAGGAGGAACTCTGGTGGTTCTCCTGGATATTGTCGATACCAGAAGAAATAATCATCACCAGCTGCTTCTTTGGAGTATCTGTAGGACAGAGTAACAGAGCTGCCTTCTGGACTGAACACTTCTGTTTTGACTGGAGTCAGATCTTGACAGCTGACGCCTGAGGGAAAGATGAACTCTGTTATTTCATGTTATAAAAGTTATTTTTTCAAAACCACACTGAGAAAGCAAGAGTGCAACAAACCTGATAAGATTGCAAAACATATGAGAGAAAAAGCTGAGTTCTGCAGGGACAGCATGTTGAATGAAGGTGATGATGATGATGGTCTGTGTTGAACTCTGGTGAATATGGAAGTTCCTCTCTCTTCTATAGTTCAGGAACATCTTAGCTCCTCCCTGAATCTCTCTGTCTCCTCTTAGATCTGTATTTCACTTCTCTCAGTTACACTTCCTCCTGGTTTTCATGTTATCATGTGTGTGTCGTCTGCATAGCTATGGTAACTTATTTCATTGTTATCCATTCACTAAGCTACTGGAAGCATGTAGATGTTAAAGAGAAGAGTCCCCAGGATGGAGCCTTGAGGAACACCACAGGTCATATTCGTCCACTCAGATGTTGAGTTACCTATAGAAACAAAGTGTTTCCTGTCCTTTCAGTAGGATTCAGACCAATAAAAAACAGTGCCAGAGACCCACCCAGTTTTCCAGTTGGTCTAGTAATATGTTGTGGTCAACAGTTTCAAATGCAGCGCTGAGATCTAATAACACTGACAGTGAGATTCTGCCACTGTCTGTGTTTAAGTGGATGACATGAAAACGTTAATTAGAGCAGTCTCAGTGCTGTGTGACTGGAACACATCAAAACAGTTATCAAGTGCCAACACAGCTTTTTAATTGTTAAAAAATGTTTTCCAATTATTTTAACCGGCCTATAAATGTTCATCAATGAAGCGCTCAGGTTTTTCTTTCAGAGAGGTTTGATGACTGCACTTTTCAGGGCCTGTGGGAATAAATATGAAAAACAGGAAGTGTTGGTGAAGGTCCATCAGGAGTCTGGCACCTGGTGGAATGCTCAAATTGAACATTATTAGGATAAATGTGAGAGATAAATTAAAGTAACGTGGTGTTGAAGCATCAAATAAAGGAGGCCTCTCTGCTGGGGGTTGAGTTGTTTGAACATTAGTTGTGTTGTTTCCCTAAAGTCTAAGAGAGAGACTCCCTCTGGTGGATGTTGATCAGTACTGTGTTGTCTTTGCTCCAGAGGTTTTTGTACAGAGTGTTGGTGTTTCCTGTCACTGTGGGCCTCACAGCACAGTAGAACACAGCAGAGTCTGTCACTGCAGCAGAGGAGATCTGCAGATCCACTTGTTTTTTCTCCTGGTTCAGTGTGGCTGTCAGTCGAGGGATTGGAGGTTTTGCTTCCACCACGTAAGGCGGATTTGAGTCAGTGATCAGGAGGAGGAACTGAGGAGCTGATCCAGGATCCTGTCTGTACCACTGGAGATTATCAGCTTTAACTGAATATGTACAGGACAGAGTAACACTACGGTCCTCTGAGGAACACACTTCAGCACTGCTGGCAGTAATAGCATCTTCCAAGCTGTTACCTAGAGAGGAAGACATCATGCTATCATTACAGCTCCAAAGTCACAAACCCATCAATCCCTTAGTGAAAAAACCACACTGTTGTAAAGCGGAAATCCAAGATCCAAACTGGATGTGTAATGCTTTGAAAAAGTCTGCATAGTTCCCCTTCTCCTGTCAGAAACATACGTACCTATGAGAGCTGAACAGAGAAG
Organism: Notothenia rossii; assembly: GCF_949606895.1. Lineage (NCBI taxonomy): Eukaryota > Metazoa > Chordata > Actinopteri > Perciformes > Nototheniidae > Notothenia > Notothenia rossii. The sequence continues at coordinate 81,275,090 of NC_136907.1, read as the reverse complement.
AATTGCAGCCAGTTTCTCCATGTTCACAGAGGGGAAAGCTGTGGTTGTTCAGTATGGAAACGTTTAGTGACTTGTGTTTGGTCTGATGTTCACAGCTGGAATCAGAGAGGTGTCAGTCATGAAGCTCTGCAGTCAGCAGGAGGAGACTCGGATGTCCAATGAGTTTCTGGAGCTCTTCATCACAGCTGTGAGTTTTAGAGAATCTAATCTAGACTGTATCATCACATCCTGCTGAAAGCGAACAGAGAAAGGCTCCCTCTGGTGGATGTTGATCAGTATTGTGTTTTCTTTGCTCCAGAGGTTTTTGTACAGAGTGTTGGTGTTTCCTGTCACTGTGGTCTGCAGAGCACAGTAGTACACAGCAGAGTCTGTCACTGCAGCAGAGGAGATGATCAAATTGATTCGGTTTGACTCCACTGTAATATTCAGTCCAGGGATTGGGTTAGTTCCTACATCTCCTGAAGCAGAGTGTGAGATGAGGAACTCTGGTGGTTCTCCTGGATATTGTCGATACCAGAAGTAATACTTAGCATTAGATCCAGCTTTGTAGGACAGAGTAACAGAGCTGCCTTCTGGACTGAACTCTTCTGTTTTGACTGGAGTCAGATCGTCACAGCTGACGCCTGAGGGAAAGATTAACTCTGTTATTTCATGTTATAAAAGTCATTTCAGCAAAACCACACTCAGAAATCAATGACACTGATGTTTTATCCAGACTGAAACTAACCTGATAAGATTGCAAAACATATCAGAGGAAAAGCTGAGTTCTGCAGGGACAGCATGTTGAATGAAGGTGATGATGATGATGGTCTGTGTTGAACTCTGGTGAATATGGAAGTTCCTCTCTCTTCTATAGTTCAGGAAGATCTTAGCTCCTCCCTGAATCTCTCTGTCTCCTCTTAGATCTGTATTTCACTTCTCTCAGTTACACTTCCTCTTGGGTGACAGATCCAAAGGCAGTCTGTAAATAAAACTTCAGAGGACCTAGGATTGAACCCTGTGGTACACCATGATTAATCCCAGACCAACAGAGAATTGTAATTTATTAAGTGAAGAAAAAAAGTAATCAAAACTGAAGTCCTTGATGTGTACCAGTTTATTGAGGGATGTGATTCAAAGTGTTTGATCAGTCAGTAAATAATACGTAATAATAAATTCAATGACTTGCGTTAACGTGAAGTCAGATTAGTGAGAGGTGTTTCATCGAGAGAGAAATCTGTTTAAAATGATCTTAATCTAATAAGAATGTTGCTTCATCACTTAATATTTAAAAGGTCTTGAACACCACAACACAAGCTGCTGTTCCAATAGAACCTATGATCACATTGTGCTCAGAGGTAAACTGAATCCAATGAGAAAGTGAGAGGACCTAGGATTCATCCCTGTGGTACACCACGTGCAATCACAGACTCACAGAAAAAAAGGCCAGATTCAATGGTTGAGTTAAACATTTGAACCTGTGGATGTGAATCAAAGGCAGTACATGTTTTTGCATAATAGTAAAATGTACATACATTATCATTCAAATGATCGAGAAGGTAAATGACATTACTGTATCATCACAAACTATTGATGTGTATCAGAGAGAGACTCCCTCTGGTGGATGTTGATCAGTATTGTGTTGTCTTTGCTCCAGAGGTTTTTGTACAGAGTGTTGGTGTTTCCTGTCACTGTGGGCTGCAGAGCACAGTAGTACACAGCAGAGTCTGTCTCTTTAGCTGAGATGATCTCCAGATCAACTCGTTTCTCTGTTTTGTCAATGTGAGCAGAGAAATCAGATTCAGTGGGATGGATCCCTCCTGCCTCTGTGATGTAGAGCAGGAACTCTGGTCTGGACCTCTGGTATTGTCGGTACCACTGGATATTGTCGATACTCCCCTCATATTTACATGTCAGGCTGATGTTTCTGCCCTCTGCAACATGTTCTTCACTTCTTTCTGGCTTTATGCTGTTCATGGAGCCCAGGGCTGCAAAATGAGAATTACTCATGTCAGTTAGTCTGCAGGAGATTTGAACATTAAGAGACTCAACGGAGGGTCTTCAATTTCCTGTCATCTTTGATCAGTTTGAGATAAAACATGACCAAATGTCTTCATGGATCACAACGGTTGCTGCCTTACACAATCAAACCGCCAGTTATGAAATCTCTGGCTAATACAGCGGGTTAAATGAGACTTTATCTCTGTTCCAACACTCACCTATGAAGAGAGAGAAGAGTAAACAGAGGTAAAGCAACATGTCTTTGGAGATGTTGAAGTCAAACAGTCAGCAGATGAGTTCTCCTCCTGCAGAAGTGAAGCAGGAAACAGCCTCTCTGCTGCTCAGCCCTTCTCCTCAACATCAGATCATTGTGCTTTTAGTTCCTCAAACATCTCACAGATCATCTCATTGGTTGATACAAACGTCAGTGGGCGGGGCCAGAGAATCATGTTTTAATGGTTTTCAAATGAAGTTTTATTTATAAAGCACATTTAAAAGCGATTTTTGGTCGAGCCAAAGAGCTGTACAGTACATGTAATAAAAACACATTACTACAATCACAATAAAAGACAATAAAAGACAATAAATTACAACAGATATAAAAAACACAGGGAAAAGTCAGGAGTCGTGCTCCGCTCTGACTAGAAGGCCAGGGAGAAGAAGTGAGTTTTAAGAGTAGATTTAAAAACCCCTAGGGTCTGAGCCGACCTCACATGTACCTCATTCACACCAACGCAACTCTGGTTCAAGCTCCGGACTAGAGCTTTTCAGGTTCGGAACCGGTTCTTCTGTTTAGCTCCGGCTCTTTTCACACTGCCCAGAGTCCGACTGGTGCTGCGTCATCGTTTGCGTCATGACGTAACCGTTTGCGTGCCTGCTTCATAAAGCCAAACTGCGCGGAAACCCCTCACAGCTGACACCGACAACAACAACGATGGCCGATTGTGCTCCAGCTTCCTCTGCACCTCTTCAGAAGACCAGATTCCCAGCAGGTAGCTGGTCTCTTCAGTGGACCACTGCTGCTTGATAAGTTTCTCCATCGTTGTACAAACTGGATAAAACGCCAGCTTCTTGTTGTTGTTCAGGAGTTGATCCCGCCCCCGCCCCTGCCCCTGCCTCTGCCCCTGCCCCCGCCCCTGCCCTGCCTCGACGTAAGCGTGACGTATGTGGTGCTTTTGCTCTGGCCGAACAATTTTTTGGTGCTCGAAATGAACCGGATTCTGGAGCTAAGAGGCTGCTCCGCTGTGGTGTGAAGAAAAAACCCGGTGCTTTTCAAGCTCCAGCTCCGAACCGGCCCTGAAACACCGTTGGTGTGAATGAGGAAATGGAGGGGCAGAGTGTTCAAGAGCCTGGGGCCAGCTGCTGCGAAGGCTCGGTGCCCTCGGGAGCAGCAGGTTTTGAGCCATCATAATACTTTTCTCTTGTTTAAAACATGTAGTTCTCTTTGTGTTTCTCACAGACACATACATTGAAATGTACACAACTTAGCAATAACAATGACAGTCGTTAACGTGAAGTCAGATTAGTGAGAGGCTTTTCATCCAGTGGCGGAGCCAGGACATTGTCAGTGGGGTGGCCAGGATGGAACCAGTGATCATTTTGGGGTGGCATTAAAATCACTATTATGGGAACATAAAAATACATCTCACGATAAAATAAGGGGTTATTTAAGGCATCTACAACACACCTCTACATTATGTGGGATTAAGCTAGTGGTGGAATAGATCAAATAATATTCAGTATATCTCACTATTTTTTTCGTATTCCCGCAGGCAGAGTATCAACGGAGTGTACATTATACAAATGTAATGCAATATGCAGACTGTTTAGCTTCTGGTGATCAGCAGCCCTATGAGCTCATTCTCTCAGTGTATCATCAGGAATACAGAGACACACACACATCATTTAAATAAGAGTTTTTAAATTCAATGATAGGTTAAGAATAAACATCTTAAAGTAAATAACAATAAACAATAGCCCTTAACCCTGTAAGGCCCCCGGTTGTAATTTTACAACATTACTTGAAGCTATCCTAAAAAAGTCAGTAAATGTTTAGTTTTTTTAAAAGACTACATTTACATAGTCAAAGGGTCCTTTTGTTCAGCCTCACATGCTACTGGGTAGTACATGTGTTATAGGTCCTGCCCTCTGGCACTCACACTTCCAGGGGCGCCGCCAGGGATTTTGGGCCCCATGAAAAGATTTCACATTCGTATGAAAAAACACTTTCCCTCAGTAAGTTTACCTCAAGCACTTCTTTTTGTATCACCGTCACAAAGAGTCTATACTGTTTTGTAATATACTGTTGGAGCTTTTCAGGGTGAGGCTCCCTCTGGTGGATGCTGATCAGTACTGTGGTGTCTTTGCTCCAGAGGTTTTTGTTCAGAGTGTTGGTGTTTCCTGTCACTGTGGGCTGCAGAGCACAGTAGTACACAGCAGAGTCAGACAGCTGAAGCTTCTGGATCTTCAGAGGAACAGATCTTAAGCTTGAATCCAGTGTGGATGAGAATCTGTCCTCGTCCTCTGTTTTCCCCGTGCCGAACTTAAAGCGGCTCAGGATGAATGTGGGGCTGTTGTCTCCGTGCTGCTTGTACCAGAAGAGATATTCATTTGATGAAGTGGTGTTATAGTGACAGCCAAGTGTTACTGCCTCTCCTTCAGCAGCAGTCTTTTCTGCTTCAGGTTGCAGCACGTTGTCTCTTTGGGCTCTGCATTCTGTAAAACAGCAACAAACAGTATCAGGGACATGTTAGAGAATCATCTCAATGTTGGACTGATATCAAAGAGTTCATACCAAGACTCATAGCAGCCAGCAACACTGAGAGAACCAGATGCATCATATCTGCTGGTTGAGAAACTCTGAGCTACAGCGAGTATAAAGAGGACTGATAAACTCTGCTGAAGTCAGAGAGAGAGAGGCTCCCTCTGGTGGATGTTGATCAGTGTTGTGTTGTCTTTGCTCCAGAGGTTTTTGTACAGAGTGTTGGTGTTTCCTGTCACTGTGGGCTTCAGAGCACAGTAGTACACAGCAGAGTCTGTCACTGCAGCAGAGGAGATCTGCAGAGGAACTGATGTCTTGTTGATTGTAGCATCAAATCTGTCTTTCTGGAACTCTGCAGCATTAACTCCAATATCTGAGTAACGCATCAGCATGTACTTTGGGTAACCATTGACTTCTTGTTTGTACCAGAACAGATAGGCTGTCTGAGATGTCTGAAATGTGCAGCCAAGTGTAACTGTGTCTCCTTCAGTAGCGCTGACTTCTCCTGGTGTCTGGGTCACTGTGTCTTGTCCTTTACACTCTGTGGAAGAAGAGACCATGCAGAGGAAGAGATGAATCAATAAAGATGAAGGATTAAAGGAGAACAATCAGTAGCTTTAAAGAGTTACCTAGAAACATGTTGTAGTTTCTATCTTACCAAAGGAGAGAGCAGCAAGAATAATCCACAGCCAATGTTCCATCTCTACAACAAGGTTTAAATCAGCAGCAGGAAGTAGCTGATGTTCAGCATTCAGTGTGAGGATGGTTCTCTTCACAGCAGCACTTCTTATTGACTGGATGGTTGAACACAGTGCAGAAGACGTGCACCGCCTACTTGATAATGTGGCCCTCTAGTGGAGGTGAACAGCTCAGTCCAACAGTGTGGAGGAAAGGCTTCCAGCAGCTTGTCAGTGTGTCAGCTGGTGTTTTTGTACAGAGTGTTGGTGTTTCCTGTCACTGTGGGCCTCACAGCACAGTAGAACACAGCAGAGTCTGTCACTGCAGCAGAGGAGAGGCTCAGATTGATTTGGTTTGACTCCACTGTAATATTCAGTCCAGGGATTGGATATTTCATAATGTTTCCATTTCCTAAATGAGAGATTATGAACTCTGGTGGTTCTCCTGGATATTGTCGATACCAGTAAAACTGATCACCACCAGCTGCTTGTTTGGAGTATCTGTAGGACAGAGTAACAGAGCTGCCTTCTGGACTGAACTCTTCTCTCTGTAATGCAGTGAGATTTTCACAGCTGACCCCTGAAGAGAGGAGTAATTCAAAAGACTCAGTTAATAGATCACATTTGATCAACATTAGAAGTTAACGTTTTCATGCAGAATGTTACGTACCTCTTAGAATGGAAACTAACAGTAGGGAATGTAAATAATAGTCTAATGACAGCATGTTGAATGAAGGTGATGATGATGATGGTCTGTGTTGAACTCTGGTGAATATGGAAGTTCCTCTCTCTTCTATAGTTCAGGAACATCTTAGCTCCTCCCTGAATCTCTCTGTCTCCTCTTAGATCTGTATTTCACTTGTCTCAGTTACACTTCCTCCTGGTTTTCATGTTATCACGTGTGTGTTGTCTGCATAGCTTTGGTAACTTATTTCATAGTTATCCATTAACTAAGCTACTGGAAGCGTTTAGATGTTAAAGAGAAGAGTCCCCAGGATGGAGCCTTGAGGAACCCCACAGGTCATATTCGTCCACTCAGATGTTGAGTTACCTATAGAAACAAAGTATTTCCTGTCCTTTCAGTAGGATTCAGACCAATAAAAACAGTGCCAGAGTCCCACACAGTTTTCCAGTCGGTCTAGTAATATCTTGTGGTCAACAGTTTCAAATGCAGCGCTGAGATCTAATAATACTGACAGTGAGATTCTGCCACTGTCTGTGTTTAAGTGGATGTCATTAAAGACGTTAATTAGAGCAGTCCTATAGATGTTCATCAGTGAAGCGCCAAAGTTATTCATTTTGAGAAATTTGATGACTGCACTTTTCAGGGCCTGTGGGAATAAATATGAAAAACAGGAAGTGTTGGTGAAGGTTCATCAGGAGTCTGGCACCTGGTGTAATGCTCTCATTGAACATTATTAGGATAAATGTGAGAGAACAATTAAAGTAACGTGGTGTTGAAGCATCAAATAAAGGAGGCCTCTCTGCTGGGGGTTGAGTTGTTTGAACATTAGTTGTGTTGTTTCCCTAAAGTCTAAGAGAGTGAGTCTCCCTCTGGTGGATGTTGATCAGTGTTGTGTTGTCTTTGCTCCAGAGGTTTTTGTACAGAGTGTTGGTGTTTCCTGTCACTGTGGGCTTCAGAGCACAGTAGTACACAGCAGAGTCTGTCACTGCAGCAGAGGAGATCTGCAGATCCACCTGTTTTTTCTCCTGGTTCAGTGTGGCTGTCAGTCGAGGGATTGGAGGTTTTGCTTCCACCACGGAAGGCGGATTTGAGTTAGTGATCAGGAGGAGGAACTGAGGAGCTGATCCAGGATCCTGTCTGTACCACTGGAGATTATCAGCTTTAACTGAATATGTACAGGACAGAGTAACACTACGGCCCTCTGAGGAACACACTTCAGCACTGCTGGCAGTAATAGCATCTTCCAAGCTGTTACCTAGAGAGGAAGACATCATGCTATCATTACAGCTCCAAAGTCACAAACCCATCAATCCCTTAGTGAAAAAACCACACTGTTGTAAAGCATAAATCCAAGATCCAAACTGGATGTGTAATGCTTTGAAAAAGTCTGCATAGTTCCCCTTCTCCTGTCAGAAACATACGTACCTATGAGAGCTGAACAGAGCAGAATTGCAGCCAGTTTCTCCATGTTCACAGAGGGGAAAGCTGTGGTTGTTCAGTATGGAAACGTTTAGTGAGTTGTGTTTGGTCTGATATTCACAGCTGGAATCAGAGAGGTGTCAGTCATGAAGCTCTGCAGTCAGCAGGAGGAGACTCGGATGTCCAATGAGTTTCTGGAGCTCTTCATCACAGCTGTGAGTTTTAGAGAATCTAATCTAGACTGTATCATCACATCCTGCTGAAAGCGAACAGAGAAAGGCTCCCTCTGGTGGATGTTGATCAGTATTGTGTTTTCTTTGCTCCAGAGGTTTTTGTACAGAGTGTTGGTGTTTCCTGTCACTGTGGTCTGCAGAGCACAGTAGTACACAGCAGAGTCTGTCACTGCAGCAGAGGAGATGATCAAATTGATTCGGTTTGACTCCACTGTAATATTCAGTCCAGGGATTGGGTTAGTTCCTACAGTGCCTGAAGCAGAGTGTGAGATGAGGAACTCTGGTGGTTCTCCAGGATATTGTCGATACCAGAAGTAATACTGAGCATTAGATCCAGCTTTGTAGGACAGAGTAACAGAGCTGCCTTCTGGACTGAACTCTTCTGTTTTGACTGGAGTCAGATCGTCACAGCTGACGCCTGAGGGAAAGATGAACTCTGTTATTTCATGTTATAAAAGTCATTTCAGCAAAACCACACTCAGAAAGCAAGAGTGCAACAAACCTGATAAGATTGCAAAACATATCAGAGAAAAAGCTGAGTTCTGCAGGGACAGCATGTTGAATGAAGGTGATGATGATGATGGTCTGTGTTGAACTCTGGTGAATATGGAAGTTCCTCTCTCTTCTATAGTTCAGGAACATCTTAGCTCCTCCCTGAATCTCTCTGTCTCCTCTTAGATCTGTATTTCACTTCTCTCAGTTACACTTCCTCCTGGTTTTCATGTTATCACGTGTGTGTCGTCTGCATAGCTTTGGTAACTTATTTCATTGTTATCCATTAACTAAGCTACTGGAAGCATGTAGATGTTAAAGAGAAGAGGCCCCAGGATGGAGCCTTGAGGAACACCACAGGTCATATTGGTCCACTCAGATGTTGAGTTACCTATAGAAACAAAGTGTTTCCTGTCCTTTCAGTAGGATTCAGACCAATAAAAACAGTGCCAGAGTCCCACCCAGTTTTCCAGTCGGTCTAGTAATATGTTGTGGTCAACAGTTTCAAATGCAGCGCTGAGATCTAATAATACTGACAGTGAGATTCTGCCACTGTCTGTGTTTAAGTGGATGTCATTAAAACGTTAATTGAGCAGTCTCAGTGCTGTGTGACTGGAACACATCAAAACAGTTATCAAGTGCCAACACAGCTTTTTAATTGTTAAAAAAATGTTTCCAATTATTTTAACCGGCTTATAAATGTTCATCAGTGAAGCGCTCAGGTTTGTCTTTCAGAGTGGTTTGATGACTGCAGATTTCAGGGCCTGTGGGAATAAATATGAAAAACAGGAAGTGTTGGTGAAGGTCCATCAGGAGTCTGGCACCTGGTGGAATGCTCTAATTGAACATTATTAGGATAAATGAGAGAGATAAATTAAAGTAACGTGATGTTGAAGCATCAAATAAAGGAGGCCTCTCTGCTGGGGGTTGAGTTGTTTGAACATTAGTTGTGTTGTTTCCCTAAAGTCTGACAGAGAGAGGCTCCCTCTGGTGGATGTTGATCAGTACTGTGTTGTCTTTGCTCCAGAGGTTTTTGTACAGAGTGTTGGTGTTTCCTGTCACTGTGGGCCTCAGAGCACAGTAGTACACAGCAGAGTCTGTCACTGCAGCAGAGGAGATCTGCAGAGGAACTGATGTCTTGTTGATTGTAGCATCAAATCTGTCTTTCTTGAACTCTGCAGCATTCTCTTCTGTTCCATAACCATCACGTCGCAGAATATACAAAGGCAGATCATTTGCTTCTTGTTTGTACCAGAATAAATATGCATTCGAGCCAGCACTGATCTGAAATGTGCAGCCAAGTGTAACTGTGTCTCCTTCAGTAGCGCTGACTTCTCCTGGTGTCTGGGTCACTGTGTCTTGTCCTTTACACTCTGGGGAAGAAGAGACCATGCAGAGGAAGAGATGAATCAATAAAGATGAAGGATTAAAGGAGAACAATCAGTAGCTTTAAACAGTTACCTAGAAACATGTTGTAGTTTCTATCTTACCAAAGGAGAGAGCAGCAAGAATAATCCACAGCCAATGTTCCATCTCTACAACAAGGTTTAAATCAGCAGCAGGAAGTAGCTGATGTTCAGCATTCAGTGTGAGGATGGTTCTCTTCACAGCAGCACTTCTTATTGACTGGATGGTTGAACACAGTGCAGAAGACGTGCACCGCCTACTTGATAATGTGGCCCTCTAGTGGAGGTGAACAGCTCAGTCCAACAGTGTGGAGGAAAGGCTTCCAGCAGCTTGTCAGTGTGTCAGCTGGTGTTTTTGTACAGAGTGTTGGTGTTTCCTGTCACTGTGGGCCTCACAGCACAGTAGAACACAGCAGAGTCTGTCACTGCAGCAGAGGACAGGCTCAGATTGATTTGGTTTGACTCCACTGTAATATTCAGTCCAGGGATCAGATTATTCATAATGTTTCCATTTCCTAAATGAGAGATGATGAGCTCTGGTGGTTTTCCTGGATATTGTCGATACCAGAAGAAATAATCACCACCAGCTGCTTGTTTGGAGTATCTGTAGGACAGAGGCCCTTTCTCATTTCGTCAACTCCCCCTCCTCGACTCCTCGACTCCTCGGTCCTCCGTTAGTGACCCGGAAATGAATTTCACCGCGCCATGTTGAAGGACATCTCATTTCTCTAAATGCTCTTCGAGGACCGAGGATCGAGCGTCGAGGAGGCTCTCTGGAGGAGCTCTAACCGAGGAGAGAGGAGAGAGGAGAGAGGAGAGAGGAGGCTGTCTGGAAGAGCTATAACCGAGGAGAGAGGAGAGAGGAGAGAGGAGAGAGGAGAGAGCAGGCTGTCTGGAGGAGCTATAACCGAGGAGAGAGGAGAGAGGAGAGAGGAGAGAGGAGGCTGTCTGGAGGAGCTATAACCGAGGAGAGAGGAGAGAGGAGGCTCTCTGGAGGAGCTATAACCGAGGATACACTGATGGGTCGTTCGCGGATGCATTTCTGGGAACGTTGGGTATAAAGTAGGCGTGACACACCGCTGGAATCATTTCAAAACCATTGCGGGAGCAATGCACAAATGTAAGTGTTGATAATGATACGTTGCATTAGTTATTTAAGAAGTGAAATGCGCGATCCAACTCCGCCCGTCTGTATGCAGTGAGAGCCCTCTAACCGCATTCCTGATTGACATTTCACCTGATACTCTTTATGTTTTTATCCACATTTTAACTACACCCAATCCTGCTTCAGCATGCCATGATGTTTCAAAGTGCAAACGATCATTTTTGTAAGAGTGTTAAATCAAGCAGAACTTTGTTTAGCATTCAGCACCATCATTTGGTTTGGGCTTTGTTGTACACTAGAATCCATCGCTACCTTTTACTTTGTCTTTTCACAGCGACAGAGCAAGACACTCTGACCCTCATCAAAGTGAGGGTCCAGAACGATAACCTTACTGGCTGAAGGCACACTGCCAAGAAAGCCTGGGAGTGAGTGACATTTTCCTGGATTGGGAACATATCCGTATTTTACGGCCATGCATGAGGCCATCGGTGGGAGGCCCTCCATCGACCCTCCCACCCTGATGGACTCGGCCACTGCTGCCGGGCTTCTGGCAGTGGCTCAACATGAGGCTGTCCAGAGCCAGGCCACAGTGGAGGATGAGGAGGCCACAGAGTGTGGCTCGGACAGCCAGGAGTGTGTTGAGCCATCCACCTCTGCCGGTCCCCCTCCCCGAAAAAAAAGTAAAAGCGCTTTGCTACAGTTCCTGGAGGCAGAGGCGGACAAGGAGGACCGCTTCAACCGCCAGCAGGCAGCCTCGGAGGAAGCCTCCGCCAAACTCCTCAAGCTCTTCGAGGAACTACTTAGGAAGGAACAGTGTCTTTTTTTTCTTCTTTTTTCTGTACTTTGGATGTGTTCATTTATTCTTTATTTATATATGTTACAACATTTAGTAAACATATTTAAGTTTGACCTTAACTGGTGGTGTGTTCATATTTCTGTTAATCAGCCAGTGTTCGTGGGTCTGGTGGCCCCGAACACCCTGTATGTAATATAAATGTGTGGGGGGGGGGGTACAGTGGGTGGTCACTGAAAATGTGTTCTGATATCTGTTCTTAACAGAAAACTCAATTAAAATCCTTTATTGATCCAGGTGAAATCCCATTGAGATCATTGATCTCTTTTTCAAGGGAGACATGCAGAGCCAAGGCCATTGAGTGAGTTAGAGAAAATAAATTATCAATTTTCTTTTAGAAAAATAATAAACGGGTCCCACAGAGCCGAACACCATGAAGGGTTACATCAAGCATGAAGCCTTCTGTTGTGTATTAGTAGAAAGAAATTAATGAAACAAGGGACAGAGGATACGGGTACTCAACTCTTTAGTGTTCGTCATGCTTAACTGCCACAGCATCAACTCCCGGGCTTACTCTTCTTCTCTCAACATTGTATGTATACTCTGGTTACACTGCGCCCCCTATTGGCAGGAGTATATTAGAACACAACACCTTCTTTACAATTAGACATACAGAAACATGTTTACTGAAGATACAAGGAGATCTTTATTTTATACAAAGCTGAATGTTATGATTGTGACCTGACTGAAAAGCCAACGTTTTGAAAGTCTTTGTGCAACCCAAGGCCTAACTGTCTGTAGTCATACAGAAAGTCATGGCCACTGATTTCCGCTTTTTAAATCTCCACCTCAAATCATTCTGTGCATAAACCAACCGTGTGTAAAGTATCCAAATGCAATATCAGGGATGCTTCATTATAAATAATATATACATTAACATTGAGGCAAGTTACTGCATGTAGCTCAAACCCTACAGAAGTCCAATTGCTAACACATGTCTCTTCTTTCTTTTCAAGTCCAGTCAAAGCATAACAATATCTGATCACTGAACATGACTCCATCTCAACACTAAACGTAAAGCTTTCTGAAGAGATTGTGTGATGGCCTATTTCACATACAATTTGTAATAAAGATATGGGTCTGTAAAGTCCTTTGCTCTAAATAAACTGCAGCAAGGTGAAATCTGAAATAAGGCATATAAATGGAGGAACTAAAGAACAGAGAAATGCATCTGGCCAGTAAATGCATTTTTCATCGGTGAAGAAAACGGGTAACAAAAAAACTGGCCATACATAAAAATCCTCTCGACAATAATCGTGGTCGTTCAGCTGGACCGGGTTGTGGTCAGGAGCCCAGATTTGGTCTGCCAGTCTGTCTCTCCGGCCCTGTCCACCTCGCTCCCCCCTCACAGGACGAGGTGGAGACTTCTCCTTCTCCTCCTCCTCCTCCTCCTCCTCCTCCTCCTCCTCCAACAGTTCAGTCATGTCTGCAGTAATGCTGAGATTGTGCAGTACACAGCAGGCAGTTACCACAGCAGGGAGAAAGGTGTGGTTCACCTCCAAGGCCTTCGACAGGAGGCACTTCCATCACCCCTTCAGTATCCCCAAAGCGCGCTCAATGATGCTGCGCGCTTTGGCATGGCAGCCGTTGAAGCGGCTCTGTGCCCTCCCCTGTAGTGGCTCCCGATACGGGGTTACGACCGTTATGGGGTGTACAATGCACGGATAGCCACCATCTCCCACAATAAAGTACCCTGGGGGAGGGTACAGAGCCTCTTTGTATAATGTACTGTTTTTTAGGACACGGGTGTCGTGCACTGAGCCCGGAAATCCGACGAATGTTTGTAGGAATTGACCCTTCCCATCGGATACAGCCTGCAGCTGTATGGAAGGAAAGAGCTTCCGGTTTATGTAGTCCTGGCCACTGGGTCCGGGTGGGGTCTTTATTCTAATGTGGCACCCATCAATGGCACCCACACATGAACTAAATGCCGGGCTATCGGCCAACTGCTGGAAGCCCTGCCCGACCTCCTCCAGCTCTGGACCAGCAAGCAGCCTGATCACAAACTGCCTGAGAGCAGCGATGTCCTCCACTCCCTGGTGGACCAGTCTGTGGACCGTGGAGAGGGGTACCTGAGAGGCCCGGGACACCACACTGTATGACAAACCGTGTGCCAGCCAGTACACAGTTGTCAATACAGTCATGTGGTGTCCCCAGGCCTGTCTCCTCTCCGGCCCCAGACACCGCATCAAGGCCTCCAGGGAGTCTGGGCTCATCCTGAAGTCCTTCAGCAGGCACCCATCTCCGAAGCTCCAGCACCGGGACACTGCTGTTCAAACTTTTGTATGAGTGTGGGTGTTGAACCTGCAGGAAGAATCAAATGCACAGGTCAATACCTTTATCCATTAAACTAAACTGCACATATTCTGTCATAACAAATGAATCCATTGTTGTATTCCAATGAAAAAAGACAGCTATTTTTCAACTATTTAAAACAATTGTAATCGAACACTCAAATACCTCGAGATGAAGCAGGATGGCTTTGCGCATTCTGGCTTTCCAGCGCTGGTCGGCGTCTCTCCTGATTCCTGATGTTGGTCAGAAGTTTTTGCCACTGCCGTAAGGCACACGCTACAGCGGGTTTCATGACTCAATTTGTTTCATGTGGTCACTGAATATTTTTTTTCGTTGTTGAGATTTAAATCACAGGTGTGCCTGGACCTTATATAGCCTGTCAGGTCCCTCATGATTCGTTAATTACGTGGATTAGCAGGTGTGTTTGTGAAAGAGGTGTGAGTTGATGATTTATCATGTCATTTAGCTACTAGTTTAAAAAGGTTAACATAGCCTATAGTATAGTGTATAGACAGTCATTGGGGTTTTTTGTGTGTTTGTATGTGTGCATGTGTGAATATATGAAACGTACATAAGCCTCATGTAGCCTATATGTCTCCCTTTATTTTTAGGGTACTTTTTATTATAATGTATTAGTGCTGCCCAATACAGAAGAGATGCTGTGTCGAACATACTCATACATTCGTGTCATACTTGTTGCAAATGGAATTCAAAGTAAATATGTGGGGGAACAATGTTCAGCTGATCTAACAGAGATTACAAAATACAGCGTTCTAACAAAACACTCAGAGCTGATGCAGCTGTTGCCACGTCATAATGAACGGACGTCGCTTTTATATGACCGCGCAGAGGAGAGGAATTCTCATTTCTCTAACCGCCTGCTGCTTCCCCTCCTCTCTCCTCGGTTCCCCTCCTCGGCTCCTCGGCTCGCATCTCCTGTGGGCGGGACTTAGTATATCGAGGATAGGAGTCGAGGAGGGGAGTCGAGGAGGGGAGTTGGAGAAATGAGAAAGGGCCAGAGTAACAGAGCTGCCTTCTGGACTGAACTCTTCTCTCTGTAATGCAGTGAGATTTTCACAGCTGACCCCTGAAGAGAGGAGTAATTCAAAAGACTCAGTTAATAGATCACATGTGATCAACATTAGAAGTTAACGTTTTCATGCAGAATGTTACGTACCTCTTAGAATGGAAACTAACAGTAGGGAATGTAAATAATAGTCTAATGACAGCATGTTGAATGAAGGTGATGATGATGATGGTCTGTGTTAAACTCTGGTGAATATGGAAGTTCCTCTCTCTTCTATAGTTCAGGAACATCTTAGCTCCTCCCTGAATCTCTCTGTCTCCTCTTAGATCTGTATTTCACTTGTCTCAGTTACACTTCCTCCTGGTTTTCATGTTATCACGTGTGTGTCGTCTGCATAGCTTTGGTAACTTATTTTATTGTTATCCATTAACTAAGCTAGAGGAAGCATGAAGATGTTAAAGAGAAGAGGCCCCAGGAGGGAGCCTTGAGGAACACCACAGGTCATATTCGTCCACTCAGATGTTGAGTTACCTATAGAAACAAAGTGTTTCCTGTACTTTCAGTAGGATTCAGACCAATAAAAACAGTGCCAGAGTCCCACCCAGTTTTCCAGTCGGTCTAGTAATATGTTGTGGTCAACAGTTTCAAATGCGGCGCTGAGATCTAATAATACTGACAGTGAGATTCTGCCACTGTCTGTGTTTAAGTGGATGACATTAAAGACGTTAATTAGAGCAGTCCTATAAATGTTCATCAGTGAAGCGCCAAAGTTATTCATTTTGAGAAATTTGATGACTGCACTTTTCAGGGCCTGTGGGAATAAATATGAAAAACAGGAAGTGTTGGTGAAGGTCCATCAGGAGTCTGGCACCTGGTGGAATGCTCTCATTGAACATTATTAGGATGAATGTGAGAGATAAATTAAAGTAACGTGGTGTTGAAGCATCAAATAAAGGAGGCCTCTCTGCTGGGGGTTGAGTTGTTTGAACATTAGTTGTGTTGTTTCCCTAAAGTCTGACAGAGAGAGACTCCCTCTGGTGGATGTTGATCAGTATTGTGTTGTCTTTGCTCCAGAGGTTTTTGTACAGAGTGTTGGTGTTTCCTGTCACTGTGGGCTTCAGAGCACAGTAGTACACAGCAGAGTCTGTCACTGCAGCTGAGGAGATCTGCAGAGGAACTGATGTCTTGTTGAGTGTAGCATCAAATCTGTCTTTCTTGAACTCTGCAGCATTCTCTTCTGTTCCATAAGTATCACGTCGCAGAATATACAAAGGCAGATCATTTGCTTCTTGTTTGTACCAGAATAAATATGCAGTCGAGCCAGAACTGATCTGATATGTGCAGCCAAGTGTAACTGTGTCTCCTTCAGTAGCGCTGACTTCTCCTGGTGTCTGGGTCACTGTTTCTTGTCCTCTACACTCTGGGGAAGAAGAGACCATGCAGAAGAAGAGATGAATCAATAAAGATGAAGGATTAAAGGAGAACAATCAGTAGCTTTAAACAGTTACCTAGAAACATGTTGTAGTTTCTATCTTACCAAAGGAGAGAGCAGCAATTAGATTAACGTTTTCATGCAGAATGTTACGTACCTCTTAGAATGGAAACTAACAGTAGGGAATGTAAATAATAGTCTAATGACAGCATGTTGAATGAAGGTGATGATGATGATGGTCTGTGTTGAACTCTGGTGAATATGGAAGTTCCTCTCTCTTCTATAGTTCAGGAACATCTTAGCTCCTCCCTGAATCTCTCTGTCTCCTCTTAGATCTGTATTTCACTGCTCAGTTACACTTCCTCCTGGTTTCAGAATGGTAGCAGCATGTGGTATCAGCTGCAGATGATCATTGTTATAGTTTGGTGATCTCTTATCACTTAATTTCCTTAAACTAATTCCTAAATTTACAAAAGAAAATCCAGCTGCTATGTTGACTGAATTATATCAGACTCTTCCGTCACATATTGTCTGCAAAACAAAGAAAATTCCTCAGATAAAGCAGCATGTAAATAGAAACTGAGAGGACCTAGGATTGAACCCTGTGGTACACCATAATTAATCACAGACCAAGACAGAACAACAGAAACAAGGTTTGTCTTTCAGAGTGGTTTGATGAATGCACTTTTCAGGGCCTGTGGGAATACATTTGAAAAACAGGAAGTCTTGGTGAAGGTACATCAGGAGTCTGGCACCTGGTGGAATGCTCTAATTGAACATTATTAGGATAAATGTGAGAGATAAATTAAAGTAATGTGGTGTTGAAGCATCAAATAAAGGAGGCCTCTCTGCTGGGGGTTGAGTTGTTTGAACATTAGTTGTGTTGTTTCCATAAAGTCTAACAGAGAGAGGCTCCCTCTGGTGGATGCTGATCAGTACTGTGTTGTCTTTGCTCCAGAGGTTTTTGTACAGAGTGTTGGTGTTTCCTGTCACTGTGGGCTTCAGAGCACAGTAGAACACAGCAGAGTCTGTCACTGCAGCAGAGGAGATCTGCAGAGGAACTGATTTATCGTTGAGTGTAGCATCAAATCTGTCTTTCTGGAACTCTTCAGCATTAACTCGAGTTGCTGAGTAACGCATCAGCATGTACTTTGGGTAACCATTGACTTCTTGTTTGTACCAGAACAGATAGGGATATTTGTCAGTTGTCCTAAATCTGCAGTCAAGTGTAACTGTGTCTCCTTCAGTAGCGCTGACTTCTCCTGGTGTCTGGGTCACTGTGTCTTGTCCTTTACACTCTGGGGAAGAAGAGACCATGCAGAGGAAGAGATGAATCAATAAAGATGAAGGATTAAAGGAGAACAATCAGTAGCTTTAAACAGTTACCTAGAAACATGTTGTAGTTTCTATCTTACCAAAGGAGAGAGCAGCAAGAATAATCCACAGCCAATGTTCCATCTCTACAACAAGGTTTAAATCAGCAGCAGGAAGTAGCTGATGTTCAGCATTCAGTGTGAGGATGGTTCTCTTCACAGCAGCACTTCTTATTGACTGGATGGTTGAACACAGTGCAGAAGACGTGAACCGCCTACTTGATAATGTGGCCCTCTAGTGGAGGTGAACAGCTCAGTCCAACAGTGTGGAGGAAAGGCTTCCAGCAGCTTGTCAGTGTGTCAGCTGGTGTTTTTGTACAGAGTGTTGGTGTTTCCTGTCACAGTGGGCCTCAGAGCACAGTAGAACACAGCAGAGTCTGTCACTGCAGCAGAGGAGATGCTCAGATTGATTTGGTTTGACTCCACTGTAATATTCAGTCCAGGGATCAGATTATTCATAATGTTTCCATTTCCTAAATGAGAGATGAGGAAATCTGGTGGTTCTCCTGGATATTGTCGATACCAGAAGAAATAATCACTAGCTGTTTTTTTGGAGTATCTGTAGGACAGAGTAACAGAGCTGCCTTCTGGACTGAACTCTTCTGTTTTGACTGGAGTCAGATCGTCACAGCTGACGCCTGAGGGAAAGATGAACTCTGTTATTTCATGTTATAAAAGTTATTTTAGCAAAACCACACTCAGAAAGCAAGAGTGCAACAAACCTGATAAGACTGCAAAACATATCAGAGAAAAAGCTGAGTTCTGCAGGGACAGCATGTTGAATGAAGGTGATGATGATGGTCTGTGTTGAACTCTGGTGAATATGGAAGTTCCTCTCTCTTCTATAGTTCAGGAACATCTTAGCTCCTCCCTGAATCTCTCTGTCTCCTCTTAGATCTGTATTTCACTTCTCAGTTACACTTCCTCCTGGTTTTCATGTTATCACGTGTTTGTCGTGTGCATAGCGTTGGTAACTTATTTCATTGTTATCCATTAACTAAGCTACTGGAAGCATTTAGATGTTAAAGAGAAGAGGCCCCAGGATGGAGCCTTGAGGAACACCACAGGTCATATCCGTCAACTCAGATGTTGAGTTAGCTTTAGAAACAAAGTGTTTCCTGTCCTTTCAGTAGGATTCAGACCAATAAAAACAGTGCCCGAGTCCCACCCAGTTTTCCAGTCGGTCTAGTAATATGTTGTGGTCAACAGTTTCAAATGCAGCGCTGATATCTAATAATACTGACAGTGAGATTCTGCCACTGTCTGTTTTTAAGTGGATGTCATTAAAGACGTTAATTAGAGCAGTCCTATAAATGTTCATCAGTGAAGCGCCAAAGTTATTCATTTTGAGAAATTTGATGACTGCACTTTTCAGGGCCTGTGGGAATAAATATGAAAAACAGGAAGTGTTGGTGAAGGTCCATCAGGAGTCTGGCACCTGGTGGAATGCTCTCATTGAACATTATTAGGATGAATGTGAGAGATAAATTAAAGTAACGTGGTGTTGAAGCATCAAATAAAGGAGGCCTCTCTGCTGGGGGTTGAGTTGTTTGAACATTAGTTGTGTTGTTTCCCTAAAGTCTGACAGAGAGAGACTCCCTCTGGTGGATGTTGATCAGTATTGTGTTGTCTTTGCTCCAGAGGTTTTTGTACAGAGTGTTGGTGTTTCCTGTCACTGTGGGCTGCAGAGCACAGTAGTACACAGCAGAGTCTGTCACTGCAGCTGAGGAGATCTGCAGAGGAACTGATGTCTTGTTGAGTGTAGCATCAAATCTGTCTTTCTTGAACTCTGCAGCATTCTCTTCTGTTCCATAAGTATCACGTCGCAGAATATACAAAGGCAGATCATTTGCTTCTTGTTTGTACCAGAATAAATATGCATTCGAGCCAGCACTGATCTGAAATGTGCAGCCAAGTGTAACTGTGTCTCCTTCAGTAGCGCTGACTTCTCCTGGTGTCTGGGTCACTGTTTCTTGTCCTCTACACTCTGGGGAAGAAGAGACCATGCAGAGGAAGAGATGAATCAATAAAGATGAAGGATTAAGGGAGAACAATCAGTAGCTTTAAACAGTTACCTAGAAACATGTTGTAGTTTCTATCTTAGAATGGAAACTAACAGTAGGGAATGTAAATAATAGTCTAATGACAGCATGTTGAATGAAGGTGATGATGATGATGGTCTGTGTTGAACTCTGGTGAATATGGAAGTTCCTCTCTCTTCTATAGTTCAGGAACATCTTAGCTCCTCCCTGAATCTCTCTGTCTCCTCTTAGACCTGTATTTCACTTCTCAGTTACACTTCCTCCTGGGTAACAGATCCAAAGGCAGTCTGAAAATTAAAAGTCAGAGAACCAAGGATTGAACCCTGTGGTACACCACGATTAATCCCAGACCAACAGAGAATTGTATTGTCTAAAGATAAGAACAAAAGCAATCAAAGCTTGAGTGTTTGATGTGTACCAGTTTATTGAGAGATGTGATTTAAAATGTTTGATCAGTCAGTTAAAAAAAAACATAGCAATGACAATGACGGGCGTTAACGTGAAGTCAGATTAGTGAGAGGTTTTTCATCGAGAGAGAAAACTGTTTAAAAGGATCTTAATCTAATAAGATTTTTTCTTCATCCCCAACATTTAAAAGGTCTTGAACACCACAACACAAGCTGCTGTTCCAATAGAACCTTTGATCGCATTGTGCTCAGAGATAATGACAAAGTGAAAGGACCTAGGATTGAAACCTGTGGTACACCACATGCAATCATTGACTGACTGAAACATTTCTTTTTTTGTGTGGAGACTACCTACTTTAATTTGTACCTGTTATAAAATGCCAGATTAACTGATTGAATTAAACATTGGAACCTTTGGACGTGAATCAAAGGCAGTACATGTGTTTTGTATGGTAGGGATGGGATTAGTTTTGTTTCATAAAGATAAAGCAACACTTTCTCAGAATCAATCAAAACTAAGAGTTTAAGAGAAAAAAAACGGAGTCAAGCAAAATACATTTAATTTCAAAAATAAAACTATAAGTTGCCAACAAATCATTTGTGTAATCACGTAAACTATAAGTCTTTTTCCTTTGTTTTAACAGAGGTTTTTGTTTGCAGTTCTTTTTCTTCTTTCTCAATGATCAGACTTTTGCTCTCGCTGCAGCTCTTCTCGTTTGTGCTCCCTCATTTTTTGTTTTAGATTTTGACACAAACGTCCCAGGTGGGCGGGACTTTCAGGGGTCTGTCCCCATTGGCAACTCAGTTTTTGAGTGACAGCCCACTACACCACAGATCATACAGTGCAACTCATGCTGCAAACTCGAGTCCACTCGGCCACGTTAGTGTTGGTGCCTCCTGGGGAGTTTCATGGACATCTCGGACTTCTCTGATGGATTGCTGAGCATTATACTTGTGTTGTGTAGTTTATACTTTATTCCAATTTTAAATACTTGAATACCTGAACACACTGCTGCTGTTAAATCATTGCCCAATTTGGGATTGATAAAGTGTCTGTCTGTCTATTTATTTATTTTATAGATTAAAAAAACACATCTATGTATTTCCAAGCTAAAGGTGATACACAATATAAACGTTATACTGTTATTTTGTCAAAAACATGTTACATTTCAAAAGCATATATTGCTATGTTTAGGACAAACAATTAAAGACTGCTTTAATTTAACCAATTCTGCAATATAAAAGTGTCAGATTTGCTTTATGAAACAGAGCAGACCTAGGCTGCATACCAACACAATTAGGAACATGCTCACATCTCACTATGATGGTCTGAAGAGCTGAAGCATTCAGACACGATGGATACAAACGGTGTTGTCTCGTTCTATATCCTGTGAGGACATGATATACATTTAGCATTAAAACCTCAACATACTATTCCTGAGGAAGATATGAATAATCAACAGATTTGAATGGAATCTCTAACATTTTCATGTAGAATAAAGACAAAAGAGTGTTTATACAAATTACATTTATTGAAATTTGAACAAGAAGATGAAGTCTCAAAGAATGTTTTAAATAAACGGACATAAAACAAAATAGATAATAAAATATATTAAATATATAAAACATTTGGTCAAATGAAATGACACTGAGCAAGTGGTAACAGCTTCGCCCAGCGTGGAGGAAGATGGTGCAGGTCTTTCTTCATGCCCCCCCCTCCTGTCCCCTCAGAGGAAGTGGGAAAACGGGATAAGACTCTGGACACCACACTGTCTCAATGATCCACACTGTTAATATGAGAGGAGAATAAATGTTTTAGGAAATTAAAATTATGAAGTTAACAAATAAAACACAGCTCAGGGGCAGACATGGACGGTAGGTTTTCCTACAAAGTTAACTCAGCCTCCATTGATTTTCATATCAAATTAGCGTGTTAATAAAATAAGCTATCATGGCTTATACTTGCATATCCAAACAGAATCATGAAAGCCTGTTGGTAGAGTCAGGGACACGAGTCCGTTTGAGTGTGTGCGCCGGTGTCTGAACGCTCACTCACTGCTAGCTATGTAGCTAACTGTTAGGCTACTTAGCTTGCATTGTTGTGGATCTAAAGGTAGCAAAAGCTAACTTTCATAGCACAGCTTTACTTCTCACTTAACACAATAAAGAAACAGACCGTATAGTACAACACAAACAACACGAATGATCAATATTCATCACATGGATGTTGACTTAGTTTTTTTTCTCTTATACTCTTAGTTTTGCTTGATTCTGAGAAAGTGTTGCTTTATCTTTATGAAACCATTAATCCCATAGGGAACAATTGTACATATAATTCAAATGATCAAGCAAGTCAATGACATTACTGTAAAATCAAATGCTATTAATGTTTGTCAGAGAGAGACTCCCTCTGGTGGATGCTGATCAGTATTGTGTTGTCTTTGCTCCAGAGGTTTTTGTACAGAGTGTTGGTGTTTCCTGTCACTGTGGGCCTCAGAGCACAGTAGTACACAGCAGAGTCTGTCACTGCAGCAGAGGAGATCTGCAGATCCACTCGTTGCTTTCCTTCAGACAGGTCAGTGAAGAACCTGGTGTCCGATCCAAGTGATTCTGCTTTTTGTGTGAAATTAGCCCCTGAGATAGACAGGAGGAACTCTGGTGGTTCTCCTGGATATTGTCGATACCAGAAGAAATAATCACCACTAGCTGTTTGTTTGGAGTATCTGTAGGACAGAGTAACAGAGCTGCCTTCTGGACTGAACTCTTCTGTTTTGACTGGAGTCAGATCGTCACAGCTGACGCCTGAGGGAAAGATGAACTCTGTTATTTCATTTTATAAAAGTTATTTTAGCAAAACCACACTCAGAAAGCAAGAGTGCAACAAACCTGATAAGATTGCAAAACATATCAGAGAAAAAGCTGAGTTCTGCAGGGACAGCATGTTGAATGAAGGTGATGATGATGATGGTCTGTGTTGAACTCTGGTGAATATGGAAGTTCCTCTCTCTTCTATAGTTCAGGAACATCTTAGCTCCTCCCTGAATCTCTCTGTCTCCTCTTAGATCTGTATTTCACTTCTCTCAGTTACACTTCCTCCTGGTTTTCATGTTATCACGTGTTTGTCGTGTGCATAGCGTTGGTAACTTATTTCATTGTTATCCATTAACTAAGCTACTGGAAGCATTTAGATGTTAAAGAGAAGAGGCCCCAGGATGGAGCCTTGAGGAACACCACAGGTCATATCCGTCAACTCAGATGTTGAGTTAGCTATAGAAACAAAGTGTTTCCTGTCCTTTCAGTAGGATTCAGACCAATAAAAACAGTGCCAGAGTCCCATCCAGTTTTCCAGTCGGTCTAGTAATATGTTGTGGTCAACAGTTTCAAATGCAGCGCTGAGATCTAATAATACTGACAGTGAGATTCTGCCACTGTCTGTGTTTAAGTGGATGTCATTAAAGACGTTAATTAGAGCAGTCCTATAAATGTTCATCAGTGAAGCGCCAAAGTTATTCATTTTGAGAAATTTGATGACTGCACTTTTCAGGGCCTGTGGGAATAAATATGAAAAACAGGAAGTGTTGGTGAAGGTCCATCAGGAGTCTGGCACCTGGTGGAATGCTCTCATTGAACATTATTAGGATGAATGTGAGAGATAAATTAAAGTAATGTGGTGTTGAAGCATCAAATAAAGGAGGCCTCTCTGCTGGGGGTTGAGTTGTTTGAACATTAGTTGTGTTGTTTCCCTAAAGTCTGACAGAGAGAGACTCCCTCTGGTGGATGTTGATCAGTATTGTGTTGTCTTTGCTCCAGAGGTTTTTGTACAGAGTGTTGGTGTTTCCTGTCACTGTGGGCTTCAGAGCACAGTAGTACACAGCAGAGTCTGTCACTGCAGCTGAGGAGATCTGCAGAGGAACTGATGTCTTGTTGAGTGTAGCATCAAATCTGTCTTTCTTGAACTCTGCAGCATTCTCTTCTGTTCCATAAGTATCACGTCGCAGAATATACAAAGGCAGATCATTTGCTTCTTGTTTGTACCAGAATAAATATGCAGTCGAGCCAGCACTGATCTGATATGTGCAGCCAAGTGTAACTGTGTCTCCTTCAGTAGCGCTGACTTCTCCTGGTGTCTGGGTCACTGTTTCTTGTCCTCTACACTCTGGGGAAGAAGAGACCATGCAGAGGAAGAGATGAATCAATAAAGATGAAGGATTAAAGGAGAACAATCAGTAGCTTTAAACAGTTACCTAGAAACATGTTGTAGTTTCTATCTTACCAAAGGAGAGAGCAGCAATTAGATTAACGTTTTCATGCAGAATGTTACGTACCTCTTAGAATGGAAACTAACAGTAGGGAATGTAAATAATAGTCTAAAGACAGCATGTTGAATGAAGGTGATGATGATGATGGTCTGTGTTGAACTCTGGTGAATATGGAAGTTCCTCTCTCTTCTATAGTTCAGGAACATCTTAGCTCCTCCCTGAATCTCTCTGTCTCCTCTTAGATCTGTATTTCACTTCTCAGTTACACTTCCTCCTGGGTAACAGATCCAAAGGCAGTCTGAAAATTAAAAGTCAGAGAACCAAGGATTGAACCCTGTGGTACACCACGATTAATCCCAGACCAACAGAGAATTGTATTGTCTAAAGATAAGAACAAAAGCAATCAAAGCTTGAGTGTTTGATGTGTACCAGTTTATTGAGAGATGTGATTTAAAATGTTTGATCAGTCAGTTAAAAAAAAACATAGCAATGACAATGACGGGCGTTAACGTGAAGTCAGATTAGTGAGAGGTTTTTCATCGAGAGAGAAAACTGTTTAAAAGGATCTTAATCTAATAAGATTTTTTCTTCATCCCCAACATTTAAAAGGTCTTGAACACCACAACACAAGCTGCTGTTCCAATAGAACCTATGATCGCATTGTGCTCAGAGATAATGACAAAGTGAAAGGACCTAGGATTGAAACCTGTTGTACACCACATGCAATCATTGACTGACTGAAACATTTCTTTTTTTGTGTGGAGACTACCTACTTTAATTTGTACCTGTTATAAAATGCCAGATTAACTGATTGAATTAAACATTGGAACCTTTGGATGTGAATCAAAGGCAGTACATGTGTTTTGTATGGTAGGGATGGGATTAGTTTTGTTTCATAAAGATAAAGCAACACTTTCTCAGAATCAATCAAAACTAAGAGTTTAAGAGAAAAAAACTGAGTCAAGCAAAATACATTTAATTTCAAAAATAAAACTATAAGTTGCCAACAAATCATTTGTGTAATCACGTAAACTATAAGTCTTTTTTCTTTGTTTTAACAGAGGTTTTTGTTTGCAGTTCTTTTTCTTCTTTCTCAATGATCAGACTTTTGCTCTCGCTGCAGCTCTTCTCGTTTGTGCTCCCTCATTTTTTGTTTTAGATTTTGACACAAACGTCCCAGGTGGGTGGGACTTTCAGGGGTCTGTCCCCATTGGCAACTCAGTTTTTGAGTGACAGCCCAATACACCACAGATCATACAGTGCAACTCATGCAGCAAACTCGAGTCCACTCGGCCACGTTAGTGTCGGTGTCTCCTGGGGAGTTTCATGGACATATCGGACTTCTCTTATGGATTGCTGTGCATTAGACTTGTGTTGTGTAGTTTATACTTTATTCCAACTTTAAATACTTGAATACCTGAACACACTGCTGCTGTTAAATCATTGCCCAATTATGGATTGATAAAGTGTCTGTCTGTGTATTTATTTATTTTATAGATTAAAAAAACACATCTATGTATTTCCAAGCTAAAGGTGATACACAATATAAACGTTATACTGTTATTTTGTCAAAGACATGTTACATTTCAAAAGCATATATTGCTATGTTTAGGACAAACAATTAAAGACTGCTTTAATTGAACCAATTCTGCAATATAAAAGTGTCAGATTTGCTTTATGAAACAGAGCAGACCTAGGCTGCATACCAACACAATTAGAAACATGCTCACATCTTACTATGTTGGTCTGAAGAGCTGAAGCATTCAGACACAATGGATACACACTGTGTTGTCTCGTTCTATATCCTGTGAGAACATGATATACATTTAGCATTAAAACCTCAACATACTATTCCTGAGGAAGATATGAATAATCAACAGATTTGAATGGAATCTCTAACATTTTCATGTAGAATAAAGACAAAAGAGTGTTTATACAAATTACATTTATTGAAATTTGAACCAGAAGATGAAGTCTCAAAGAATGTTTTAAATAAACGGACATAAAACAAAATAGATAATAATCAAATCTATTAAATGTATTAAACATTTGGTCAGATGAAATGACACTGAGCAAGTGGTAACAGCTTCGCCCAGCGTGGAGGAAGATGGTGCAGGTCTTTCTTCATGCCCCCCCCCCCCCCCCTCCTGTCCCCTCAGAGGAAGTGGGAAAACGGGATAAGACTCTGGACACCACACTGTCTCAATGATCCACACTGTTAATATGAGAGGACAATAAATGTTTTAGGAAATTAAAATTATTAAGTTAACAAATAAAACACAGCTCAGGGGCAGACATGGACGGTAGGTTTTCCTACAAAGTTAACTCAGCCTCCATTGATTTTCATATCAAATTAGCGTGTTAATAAAAGAAGCTATCATGGCTTATACTTGCATATCCAAACAGAATCATGAAAGCCTGTTGGTAGAGTCAGGGACACGAGTCCGTTTGAGTGTGTGCGCCGGTGTCTGAATGCTCACTCACTGCTAGCTATGTAGCTAACTGTTAGGCTACTTAGCTTGCATTGTTATGGATCTAAAGGTAGCAAAAGCTAACTTTCATAGCACAGCTTTACTTCTCACTTAACACAATAAAGAAACAGACCGTATAGTACAGCACAAACAACACGAATGATCAATATTCATCATATGGATGTTGACTTAGTTTTTTTTCTCTTAAACTCTTAGTTTTGCTTGATTCTGAGAAAGTGTTGCTTTATCTTTATGAAACCATTAATCCCATAGGGAACAATTGTACATATAATTCAAATGATCAAGCAAGTCAATGACATTACTGTAAAATCAAATGCTATTAATGTTTGTCAGAGAGAGACTCCCTCTGGTGGATGCTGATCAGTATTGTGTTGTCTTTGCTCCAGAGGTTTTTGTACAGAGTTTTGGTGTTTCCTGTCACTGTGGGCTCCACAGCACAGTAGTACACAGCAGAGTCTGTCACTGCAGCAGAGGAGATCTGCAGATCCACTCGTTGCTTTCCTTCAGACAGGTCAGTGAAGAACCTGGTGTCCGATCCAAGTGATTCTGCTTTTTGTGTGAAATTAAGCCCTGAGATAGACAGGAGGAACTCTGGTGGTTCTCCTGGATATTGTTGATACCAGAAGAAATAATCACCACTAGCTGTTTGTTTGGAGTATCTGTAGGACAGAGTAACAGAGCTGCCTTCTGGACTGAACTCTTCTGTTTTGACTGGAGTCAGATCGTCACAGCTGACGCCTGAGGGAAAGATGAACTCTGTTATTTCATGTTATAAAAGTTATTTTAGCAAAACCACACTCAGAAAGCAAGAGTGCAACAAACCTGATAAGATTGCAAAACATATCAGAGAAAAAGCTGAGTTCTGCAGGGACAGCATGTTGAATGAAGGTGATGATGATGGTCTGTGTTGAACTCTGGTGAATATGGAAGTTCCTCTCTCTTCTATAGTTCAGGAACATCTTAGCTCCTCCCTGAATCTCTCTGTCTCCTCTTAGATCTGTATTTCACTTCTCTCAGTTACACTTCCTCCTGGTTATCATGTTATCACGTGTGTGTCGTCTGCATAGCTTTGGTAACTTATTTCATTGTTATCCATTAACTAAGCTACTGGAAGCGTTTAGATGTTAAAGAGAAGAGTCCCCAGGATGGAGCCTTGAGGAACCCCACATATCCGTCAACTAAGATGTTGAGTTAGCTATATAAACAAAGTTGCTCCTGTCCTTTAAGAAGTATTCAGACCAATAAAAACAGTGCCAGAGTCCCACCCAGTTTTCCAGTCGGTCTAATAATATGTTGTGGTCAACAGTTTCAAATGCAGCGCTGAGATCTAATAATACTGACAGTGAGATTCTGCCACTGTCTGTGTTTAAGTAGATGTCATTAAAGACGTTAATTAGAGCAGTCCTATAGATGTTCATCAGTGAAGCGCCAAAGTTATTCATTTTGAGAAATTTGATGACTGCACTTTTCAGGACTTTGGGAATAAATATGAAAAACAGGAAGTGTTGGTGAAGGTCCATCAGGAGTCTGGCACCTGGTTGAATGCTCTCATTGAACATTATTAGGATGAATGTGAGAGATAAATTAAAGTAACGTGTTGTTGAAGCATCAAATAAATGAGACCTCTCTGCTGGGGGTTGAGTTGTTTGAACATTAGTTGTGTTGTTTCCCTAAAGTCTGACAGAGAGAGACTCCCTCTGGTGGATGTTGATCAGTATTGTGTTGTCTTTGCTCCAGAGGTTTTTGTACAGAGTGTTGGTGTTTCCTGTCACTGTGGGCTTCAGAGCACAGTAGTACACAGCAGAGTCTGTCACTGCAGCAGAGGAGATCTGCAGAGGAACTGATGTCTCGTTGATTGTAGCATCAAATCTGTCTTTCTGGAACTCTCTAGCATTCTCTCCAGTTTTTGAGTAACGCTTCAACATGTACTTTGGGTAACCATTGACTTCTTGTTTGTACCAGAACAGATAGGCTATCAGGGCGGTATTAGATGTCTGAAATGTGCAGTCAAGTGTAACTGTGTCTCCTTCAGTAGCGCTGACTTCTCCTGGTGTCTGGGTCACTGTGTCTTGTCCTTTACACTCTGGGGAAGAAGAGACCATGCAGAGGAAGAGATGAATCAATAAAGATGAAGGATTAAAGGAGAACAATCAGTAGCTTTAAACAGTTACCTAGAAACATGTTGTAGTTTCTATCTTACCAAAGGAGAGAGCAGCAAGAATAATCCACAGCCAATGTTCCATCTCTACAACAAGGTTTAAATCAGCAGCAGGAAGTAGCTGATGTTCAGCATTCAGTGTGAGGATGGTTCTCTTCACAGCAGCACTTCTTATTGACTGGATGGTTGAACACAGTGCAGAAGACGTGCACCGCCTACTTGATAATGTGGCCCTCTAGTGGAGGTGAACAGCTCAGTCCAACAGTGTGGAGGAAAGGCTTCCAGCAGCTTGTCAGTGTGTCAGCTGGTGTTTTTGTACAGAGTGTTGGTGTTTCCTGTCACTGTGGGCCTCACAGCACAGTAGAACACAGCAGAGTCTGTCACTGCAGCAGAGGAGAGGCTCAGATTGATTTGGTTTGACTCCACTGTAATATTCAGTCCAGGGATCAGATTATTCATAATGTTTCCATTTCCTAAATGAGAGATGATGAACTCTGGTGGTTCTCCAGGATATTGTCGATACCAGTAAAACTCATCACCACCAGCTGCTTGTTTGGAGTATATGTAGGACAGAGTAACAGAGCTGCCTTCTGGACTGAACTCTTCTCTCTGTAATGCAGTGAGATTCTCACAGCTGACCCCTGAGGAGAGGAGTAATTCAAAAGACTCAGTTAATAGATCACATTTGATCAACATTAGAAGTTAACGTTTTCATGCAGAATGTTACGTACCTCTTAGAATGGAAACTAACAGTAGGGAATGTAAATAATAGTCTAATGACAGCATGTTGAATGAAGGTGATGATGATGATGGTCTGTGTTGAACTCTGGTGAATATGGAAGTTCCTCTCTCTTCTATAGTTCAGGAACATCTTAGCTCCTCCCTGAATCTCTCTGTCTCCTCTTAGATCTGTATTTCACTTCTCTCAGTTACACTTCCTCCTGGGTGACAGATCCAAAGGCAGTCTGTAAATAAAAAGTCAGAGGACCAAGGATTGAACCCTGTGGTACACCACGATTAATCCCAGACCAACAGAGAATTGTATTGTCTAAAGATAAGAACAAAAGCAATCAAAGCTTGAGTGTTTGATGTGTACCAGTTTATTGAGAGAGGTGATTTAAAATGTTTGATCAGTCAGTTAAAAAAAAACATAGCAATGACAATGACGGGCGTCAACGTGAAGTCAGATTAGTGAGAGGTTTTTCATCGAGAGAGAAAACTGTTTAAAAGGATCTTAATCTAATAAGATTTTTTCTTCATCCCCAACATTTAAAAGGTCTTGAACACCACAACACAAGCTGCTGTTCCAATAGAACCTTTGATCGCATTGTGCTCAGAGATAATGACAAAGTGAAAGGACCTAGGATTGAAACCTGTGGTACACCACATGCAATCATTGACTGACTGAAACATTTCTTTTTTTGTGTGGAGACTACCTACTTTAATTTGTACCTGTTATAAAATGCCAGATTAACTGATTGAATTAAACATTGGAACCTTTGGATGTGAATCAAAGGCAGTACATGTGTTTTGTATGGTAGGGATGGGATTAGTTTTGTTTCATAAAGATAAAGCAACACTTTCTCAGAATCAATCAAAACTAAGAGTTTAAGAGAAAAAAAACGGAGTCAAGCAAAATACATTTAATTTCAAAAATAAAACTATAAGTTGCCAACAAATCATTTGTGTAATCACGTAAACTATAAGTCTTTTTTCTTTGTTTTAACAGAGGTTTTTGTTTGCAGTTCTTTTTCTTCTTTCTCAATGATCAGACTTTTGCTCTTGCTGCAGCTCTTCTCGTTTGTGCTCCCTCATTTTTTGTTTTAGATTTTGACACAAACGTCCCAGGTGGGCGGGACTTGCAGGGGTCTGTCCCCATTGGCAACTCAGTTTTTGAGTGACAGCCCACTACACCACAGATCATACAGTGCAACTCATGCTGCAAACTCGAGTCCACTCGGCCACGTTAGTGTCGGTGCCTCCTGGGGAGTTTCATGGACATATCGGACTTCTCTTATGGATTGCTGTGCATTATACTTGTGTTGTGTAGTTTATACTTTATTCCAATTTTAAATACTTGAATACCTGAACACACTGCTGCTGTTAAATCATTGCCCAATTTGGGATTGATAAAGTGTTTGTCTGTCTATTTATTTATTTTATAGATTAAAAAAACACATCTATGTATTTCCAAGCTAAAGGTGATACACAATATAAACTGTATACTGTTATTTTGTCAAAAACATGTTACATTTCAAAAGCATATATTGCTATGTTTAGGACAAACAATTAAAGACTGCTTTAATTTAACCAATTCTGCAATATAAAACTGTCAGATTTGCATTATGAAACAGAGCAGACCTAGGCTGCATACCAACACCATTAGGAACATGCTCACATCTCACTATGTTGATCTGAAGAGCTGAAGCATTCAGACACAATGGATACACACTGTGTTGTCTCGTTCTATATCCTGTGAGGACATGATAGATATTTAGCATTAAAACCTCAACATACTATTCCTGAGGAAGATATGAATAATCAACAGATTTGAATGAAATCTCTAACATTTTCATGTAGAATAAAGACAAATGAGTGTTTATACAAATTACATTTATTGAAATTTGAACCAGAAGATGAAGTCTCAAAGAATGTTTTAAATAAAAGGACATAAAACAAAATAGATAATAATAAAATCTATTAAATGTATAAGACATTTGGTCAAATGAAATGACACTGAGCAAGTGGTAACAGCTTCACCCAGCGTGGAGGAAGATGGTGCAGGTCTTTCTTCATGCCCCCCCCCCCCCCCCTCCTTGCCTCTCAGAGGAAGTGGGAAAACGGGATAAGACTCTGGACACCACACTGTCTCAATGATCCACACTGTTAATATGAGAGGAGAATAAATGTTTTAGGAAATTAAAATTATGAAGTTAACAAATAAAACACAGCTCAGGGGCAGACATGGATGGTAGGTTTTCCTACAAAGTTAACTCAGCCTCCATTGATTTTCATATCAAATTAGCGTGTTAATAAAAGAAGCTATCATGGCTTATACTTGCATATCCAAACAGAATCATGAAAGCCTGTTGGTAGAGTCAGGCACACGAGTCCGTTTGAGTGTGTGCGCCGGTGTCTGAACGCTCACTCACTGCTAGCTATGTAGCTAACTGTTAGGCTACTTAGCTTGCATTGTTGTGGATCTAAAGGTAGCAAAAGCTAACTTTCATAGCACAGCTTTACTTCTCACTTAACACAATAAAGAAACAGACCGTATAGTACAGCACAAACAACACGAATGATCAATATTCATCACATGGATGTTGACTCAGTTTTTTGTCTCTTAAACTCTTAGTTTTGCTTGATTCTGAGAAAGTGTTGCTTTATCTTTATGAAACCATTAATCCCATAGGGAACAATTGTACATATAATTCAAATGATCAAGCAAGTCAATGACATTACTGTAAAATCAAATGCTATTCATGTTTGTCAGAGAGAGACTCCCTCTGGTGGATGCTGATCAGAATTGTGTTGTCTTTGCTCCAGAGGTTTTTGTACAGAGTGTTGGTGTTTCCTGTCACTGTGGGCTTCACAGCACAGTAGTACACAGCAGAGTCTGTCACTGCAGCAGAGGAGATGCTCAGATCCACTCGTTGCTTTCCTTCAGACAGGTCAGTGAAGAACCTGGTGTCCGATCCAAGTGATTCTGCTTTTTGTGTGAAATTAAGCCCTGAGATAGACAGGAGGAACTCTGGTGGTTCTCCTGGATATTGTCGATACCAGAAGAAATAATCATCACCAGCTGCTTCTTTGGAGTATCTGTAGGACAGAGTAACAGAGCTGCCTTCTGGACTGAACACTTCTGTTTTGACTGGAGTCAGATCGTCACAGCTGACGCCTGAGGGAAAGATTAACTCTGTTATTTTATGTTATAAAAGTTATTTTTTCAAAACCACACTCAGAAAGCAAGATTGCAACAAACCTGATAAGATTGCAAAACATATGAGAGAAAAAGCTGAGTTCTGCAGGGACAGCATGTTGAATGAAGGTGATGATGATGATGGTCTGTGTTGAACTCTGGTGAATATGGAAGTTCCTCTCTCTTCTATAGTTCAGGAACATCTTAGCTCCTCCCTGAATCTCTCTGTCTCCTCTTAGATCTGTATTTCACTTCTCTCAGTTACACTTCCTCCTGGTTTTCATGTTATCATGTGTGTGTCGTCTGCATAGCTATGGTAACTTATTTCATTGTTATCCATTAACTAAGCTACTGGAAGCATGTAGATGTTAAAGAGAAGAGTCCCCAGGATGGAGCCTTGAGGAACACCACAGGTCATATTCGTCCACTCAGATGTTGAGTTACCTATAGAAACAAAGTGTTTCCTGTCCTTTCAGTAGGATTCAGACCAATAAAAACAGTGCCAGAGTCCCACCCAGTTTTCCAGTTGGTCTAGTAATATGTTGTGGTCAACAGTTTCAAATTCAGCGCTGAGATCTAATAACACTGACAGTGAGATTCTGCCACTGTCTGTGTTTAAGTGGATGACATTAAAACGTTAATTAGAGCAGTCTCAGTGCTGTGTGACTGGAACACACCAAAACAGTTATCAAGTGCCAAAATAACTTTTTAATTGTTAAAAAATGTTTTCCAATTATTTTAACCGGCCTATAAATGTTCATCAATGAAGCGCTCAGGTTTTTCTTTCAGAGTGGTTTGATGACTGCACTTTTCAGGGCCTGTGGGAATAAATATGAAAAACAGGAAGTGTTGGTGAAGGTCCATCAGGAGTCTGGCACCTGGTGGAATGCTCAAATTGAACATTATTAGGATAAATGAGAGAGATAAATTAAAGTAACGTGGTGTTGAAGCATCAAATAAAGGAGGCCTCTCTGCTGGGGGTTGAGTTGTTTGAACATTAGCTGTGTTGTTTCCCTAAAGTCTAAGAGAGAGAGAGGCTCCCTCTGGTGGATGTTGATCAGTATTGTGTTGTCTTTGCTCCTGAGGTTTTTGTACAGAGTGTTGGTGTTTCCTGTTACTGTGGGCCTCACAGCACAGTAGAACACAGCAGAGTCTGTCACTGCAGCAGAGGAGATCTGCAGATCCACTTGTTTTTTCTCCTGGTTCAGTGTGGCTGTCAGTCGAGGGATTGGAGGTTTTGCTTCCACCACGTAAGGCGGATTTGAGTCAGTGATCAGGAGGAGGAACTGAGGAGCTGATCCAGGATCCTGTCTGTACCACTGGAGATTATCAGCTTTAACTGAATATGTACAGGACAGAGTAACACTACGGCCCTCTGAGGAACACACTTCAGCACTGCTGGCAGTAATAGCATCTTCCAAGCTGTTACCTAGAGAGGAAGACATCATGCTATCATTACAGCTCCAAAGTCACAAACCCATCAATCCGTTAGTGAAAAAACCACACTGCTGTAAAGCGGAAATCCAAGATCCAAACTGGATGTGTAATGCTTTGAAAAAGTCTGCATAATTCCCCTTCTCCTGTCAGAAACATACGTACCTATGAGAGCTGAACAGAGCAGAATTGCAGCCAGTTTCTCCATGTTCACAGAGGGGAAAGCTGTGGTTGTTCAGTATGGAAACGTTTAGTGACTTGTGTTTGGTCTGATGTTCACAGCTGGAATCAGAGAGGTGTCAGTCATGAAGCTCTGCAGTCAGCAGGAGGAGACTCGGATGTCCAATGAGTTTCTGGAGCTCTTCATCACAGCTGTGAGTTTTAGAGAATCTAATCTAGACTGTATCATCACATCCTGCTGAAAGCGAACAGAGAGAGACTCCCTCTGGTGGATGTTGATCAGTATTGTGTTGTCTGTGCTCCAGAGGTTTTTGTACAGAGTGTTGGTGTTTCCTGTCACTGTGGGCCTCAGAGCACAGTAGTACACAGCAGAGTCTGTCTCTTTAGCTGAGATGATCTCCAGATCAACTCGTTTCTCTGTGTTGTCAATGTGAGCAGAGAAATCAGATTCAGTGGGATGGATCCCTCCTGCCTCTGTGATGTGGAGCAGGAACTCTGGTCTGGATCTCTGGTATTGTCGGTACCACTGGATATTGTAGATACTCCCCTCATATTTACATGTCAGGCTGATGTTTCTGCCCTCTGCAACATGTTCTTCACTTCTTTCTGGCTTTATGCTGTTCATGGAGCCCAGGGCTGCAAAATGAGAATGACTCATGTCAGTTAGTCTGCAGGAGATTTGAACATTAAGAGACTCAACGGAGGGTCTTCAATTTCCTGTCATCTTTGATCAGTTTGAGATAAAACATGACCAAATGTCTTCATGGATCACAACGGTTGCTGCCTTACACAATCAAACCTCCAGTTATGAAATCTCTGGCTAATACAGCGGGTTAAATGAGACATTATCTCTGTTCCAACACTCACCTATGAAGAGAGAGAAGAGTAAACAGAGGTAAAGCAACATGTCTTTGGAGATGTTGAAGTCAAACAGTCAGCAGATGAGTTCTCCTCCTGCAGAAGTGAAGCATGAAACAGCCTCTCTGCTGCTCAGCCCTTCTCCTCAACATCAGATCATTGTGCTTTTAGTTCCTCAAACATCTCACAGATCATCTCATTGGTTGATACAAACGTCAGTGGGCGGGGCCA
This sequence comes from Notothenia rossii, assembly GCF_949606895.1. Lineage (NCBI taxonomy): Eukaryota > Metazoa > Chordata > Actinopteri > Perciformes > Nototheniidae > Notothenia > Notothenia rossii. The sequence goes on along the minus strand of NC_136907.1, from coordinate 81,239,372 downwards.
GAGAATCATGTTTTACTGGTTTTCAAATGAAGTTTTATTTATAAAGCACATTTAAAAGTGATTTTTGGTCGAGCCAAAGAGCTGTACAGTACATGTAATAAAAACACATTACTACAATCACAATAAAAGACAATAAATTACAACAGATATAAAAAACACAGGGAAAAGTCAGGAGTCGTGCTCCGCTCTGACTAGAAGGCCAGGGAGAAGAAGTGAGTTTTAAGAGTAGATTTAAAAACCCCTAGGGTCTGGGCCGACCTCACATGTACCTCATTCACACAAACGCAACTCCGGTTCAAGCTCCGGGCTAGAGCTTTTCAGGTTCGGAACCGGTTCTTCTGTTTAGCTCCGGCTCTTTTCACACTGCCCAGAGTCCGACTGGTGCTGCGTCATCGTTTGCGTCATGACGTAACCGTTTGCGTGCCTGCTTCATAAAGCCAAACTGCGCGGAAACCCCTCACAGCTGACACCAACAACAACAACGATGGCCGATTGTGCTCCAGCTTCCTCTGCACCTCTTCAGAAGACCAGATTCCCAGCAGGTAGCTGGTCTCTTCAGTGGACCACTGCTGCTTGTTAAGTTTCTCCATCGTTGTACAAACTGGATAAAACGCCAGCTTCTTGTTGTTGTTCAGGAGTTGATCCCGCCCCTGCCCCTGCCCCTGCCTCTGCCCCTGCCCCCGCCCCTGCCCTGCCTCGACGTAAGCGTGACGTATGCGGTGCTTTTGCTCTGGCCGGACAATTTTTTGGTGCTCGAAATGAACCGGATTCCGGAGCTAAGAGGCTGCTCCGCTGTGGTGTGAAGAAGAAAACCCGGTGCTTTTCAAGCTCCAGCTCCGAACCGGCCCTGAAACACCGTTGGTGTGAATGAGGAAATGGAGGGGCAGAGTGTTCAAGAGCATGGGGCCAGCTGCTGCGAAGGCTCGGTGCCCTCGGGAGCAGCAGGTTTTGAGCCATCATAATACTTTTCTCTTGTTTAAAACATTTAGTTCTCTTTGTGTTTCTCACAGACACATACATTGAAATGTACACAACTTAGCAATAACAATGACAGTCGTTAACGTGAAGTCAGATTAGTGAGAGGCTTTTCATCCAGTGGCGGAGCCAGGACATTGTCAGTGGGGTGGCCAGGATGGAACCAGTGATCATTTTGGGGTGGCATTAAAATCACTATTATGGGAACATAAAAATACATCTCACAATAAAAGAAGGGGTTATTTAAGGCACCTACAACACACCTCTACATTATGTGGGATTAAGCTAGTGGTGGAATAGATCAAATAATATTCAGTATATCTCACTATTTTTTTCGTATTCCCGCAGGCAGAGTATCAACGGAGCTTACATTCTACAAATGAAATGCAATATACAGACTGTTTAGCTTATGGTGATCAGCAGCCCTATGAGCTCATTCTCTCAGTGTATCATCAGGAATACAGAGACACACACACATCATTTAAATAAGAGTTTTTAAATTCAATGATAGGTTAAGAATAAACATCTTAAAGTAAATAACAATAAACAATAGCCCTTAACCCTGTAAGGCCCCCGGTTGTAATTTTACAACATTACTTTAAGATATCCTAAAAAAGTCAGTAAATGTTTAGTTTTTTTAAAAGACTACATTTACATAGTCAAAAGGTCCTTTTGTTCAGCCTCACATGCTACTGGGTAGTACATGTGTTATAGGTCCTGCCCCCTGGCACTCACACATCCAGGGGCGCCGCCAGGGATTTTGGGCCCCATGAAAAGATTTCACATTCGTATGAAAAAACACTTTCCCTTAGTAAGTTTACCTCAAGCACTTCTTTTTGTATCACCGTCACAAAGAGTCTATAATGTTTTGTAATATACTGTTGGAGCTTTTCAGGGTGAGGCTCCCTCTGGTGGATGTTGATCAGTACTGTGGTGTCTTTGCTCCAGAGGTTTTTGTTCAGAGTGTTGGTGTTTCCTGTCACTGTGGGCGTCAGAGCACAGTAGTACACAGCAGAGTCAGACAGCTGAAGCTTCTGGATCTTCAGAGGAACAGATCTTAAGCTTGAATCCAGTGTGGATGAGAATCTGTCCTTGTCCTCTGTTTTCCCCGTGCCGAACTTAAAGCGGCTCAGGATGAATGTGGGGCTGTTGTCTCCGTGCTGCTTGTACCAGAAGAGATAGTGATTTGATGAAGTGGTGTTATAGTGACAGCCAAGTGTTACTGCCTCTCCTTCAGCAGCAGTCTTTTCTGCTTCAGGTTGCAGCACGTTGTCTCTTTGGGCTCTGCATTCTGTAAAACAGCAACAAACAGTATCAGGACATGTTAGAGAATCATCTCAATGTTGGACTGATATCAAAGAGTTCATACCAAGACTCATAGCAGCCAGCAACACTGAGAGAACCAGATCCATCATATCTGCTGGTTGAGAAACTCTGAGCTACAGCGAGTATAAAGAGGACTGATAAACTCTGCTGAAGTCTAAGAGAGAGAGAGGCTCCCTCTGGTGGATGTTGATCAGTATTGTGTTGTCTTTGCTCCAGAGGTTTTTGTACAGAGTGTTGGTGTTTCCTGTCACTGTGGGCTTCAGAGCACAGTAGTACACAGCAGAGTCTGTCACTGCAGCAGAGGAGATCTGCAGAGGAACTGATGTCTCGTTGATTGTAGCATCAAATCTGTCTTTCTGGAACTCTGCAGCATTAACTCCAATATCTGAGTAACGCATCAGCATGTACTTTGGGTAACCATTGACTTCTTGTTTGTACCAGAACAGATAGGCTGTCTGAGATGTCTGAAATGTGCAGCCAAGTGTAACTGTGTCTCCTTCAGTAGCGCTGACTTCTCCTAGTGTCTGGGTCACTGTGTCTTGTCCTTTACACTCTGGGGAAGAAGAGACCATGCAGAGGAAGAGATGAATCAATAAAGATGAAGGATTAAAGGAGAACAATCAGTAGCTTTAAACAGTTACCTAGAAACATGTTGTAGTTTCTATCTTACCAAAGGAGAGAGCAGCAAGAATAATCCACAGCCAATGTTCCATCTCTACAACAAGGTTGAAATCAGCAGCAGGAAGTAGCTGATGTTCAGCATTCAGTGTGAGGATGGTTCTCTTCACAGCAGCACTTCTTATTGACTGGATGGTTGAACACAGTGCAGAAGACGTGCACCGCCTACTTGATAATGTGGCCCTCTAGTGGAGGTGAACAGCTCAGTCCAACAGTGTGGAGGAAAGGCTTCCAGCAGCTTGTCAGTGTGCCAGCTGGTGTTTTTGTACAGAGTGTTGGTGTTTCCTGTCACTGTGGGCCTCACAGCACAGTAGAACACAGCAGAGTGTGTCTCTGCAGCAGAGGAGAGGCTCAGATTGATTTGGTTTGACTCCACTGTAATATTCAGTCCAGGGATCAGATTATTCATAATGTTTCCATTTCCTAAATGAGAGATGATGAGCTCTGGTGGTTCTCCTGGATATTGTCGATACCAGAAGAAATAATCACCACTAGCTGTTTGTTTGGAGTATCTGTAGGACAGAGTAACAGAGCTGCCTTCTGGACTGAACTCTTCTGTTTTGACTGGAGTCAGATCGTCACAGCTGACGCCTGAGGGAAAGATGAACTCTGTTATTTCATGTTATAAAAGTTATTTTAGCAAAACCACACTCAGAAAGCAAGAGTGCAACAAACCTGATAAGATTGCAAAACATATCAGAGAAAAAGCTGAGTTCTGCAGGGACAGCATGTTGAATGAAGGTGATGATGATGATGGTCTGTGTTGAACTCTGGTGAATATGGAAGTTCCTCTCTCTTCTATAGTTCAGGAACATCTTAGCTCCTCCCTGAATCTCTCTGTCTCCTCTTATATCTGTATTTCACTTCTCTCAGTTACACTTCCTCCTGGTTTTCATGTTATCACGTGTGTGTCGTCTGCATAGCTATGGTAACTTATTTCATAGTTATCCATTAACTAAGCTACTGGAAGCATGTAGATGTTAAAGAGAACAGTCCCCAGGATGGAGCCTTGAGGAACCCCACATATCCGTCCACTCAGATGTTGAGTCACCTATAGAAACAAAGTTGCTCCTGTCCTTTAAGAAGTATTCAAATCAATAAAAACAGTGCCAGAGTCCCATCCAGTTTTCCAGTCGGTCTAGTAATATGTTGTGGTCAACAGTTTCAAATGCAGCGCTGAGATCTAATAATACTGACAGTGAGATTCTGCCACTGTCTGTGTTTAAGTAGATGTCATTAAAGACGTTAATTAGAGCAGTCCTATAGATGTTCTTCAGTGAAGCGCCAAAGTTATTCATTTTGAGAAATTTGATGACTGCACTTTTCAGGGCCTGTGGGAATAAATATGAAAAACAGGAAGTGTTGGTGAAGGTCCATCAGGAGTCTGGCACCTGGTGGAATGCTCTCATTGAACATTATGAGGATAAATGAGAGAGATACATTAAAGTAACGTGGTGTTGAAGCATCAAATAAAGGAGGCCTCTCTGCTGGGGGTTGAGTTGTTTGAACATTAGTTGTGTTGTTTCCATAAAGTCTAACAGAGAGAGGCTCCCTCTGGTGGATGCTGATCAGTATTGTGTTGTCTTTGCTCCAGAGGTTTTTGTACAGAGTGTTGGTGTTTCCTGTCACTGTGGGCTTCAGAGCACAGTAGTACACAGCAGAGTCTGTCACTGCAACAGAGGAGATCTGCAGAGGAACTGATGTCTTGTTGAGTGTAGCATCAAATCTGTCTTTCTTGAACTCTGCAGCATTCTCTTCTGTTCCATAAGTATCACGTCGCAGAATATACAAAGGCAGATCATTTGCTTCTTGTTTGTACCAGAATAAATATGCATTCGAGCCAGCACTGATCTGAAATGTGCAGTCAAGTGTAACTGTGTCTCCTTGATTAGCGCTGACTTCTCCTGGTGTCTGGGTCACTGTGTCTTGTCCTTTACACTCTGGGGAAGAAGAGACCATGCAGAGGAAGAGATGAATCAATAAAGATGAAGGATTAAAGGAGAACAATCAGTAGCTTTAAACAGTTACCTAGAAACATGTTGTAGTTTCTATCTTACCAAAGGAGAGAGCAGCAAGAATAATCCACAGCCAATGTTCCATCTCTACAACAAGGTTTAAATCAGCAGCAGGAAGTAGCTGATGTTCAGCATTCAGTGTGAGGATGGTTCTCTTCACAGCAGCACTTCTTATTGACTGGATGGTTGAACACAGTGCAGAAGACGTGCACCGCCTACTTGATAATGTGGCCCTCTAGTGGAGGTGAACAGCTCAGTCCAACAGTGTGGAGGAAAGGCTTCCAGCAGCTTGTCAGTGTGTCAGCTGGTGTCTTTGTACAGAGTGTTGGTGTTTCCTGTCACTGTGGGCCTCACAGCACAGTAGAACACAGCAGAGTCTGTCTCTGCAGCTGAGGAGAGGCTCAGATTGATTTGGTTTGACTCCACTGTAATATTCAGTCCAGGGATCAGATTATTCATAATGTTTCCATTTCCTAAATGAGAGATGATGAGCTCTGGTGGTTCTCCTGGATATTGTCGATACCAGAAGAAATAATCACCACCAGCTGCTTGTTTGGAGTATCTGTAGGACAGAGGCCCTTTCTCATTTCGTCAACTCCCCCTCCTCGACTCCTCGACTCCTCGGTCCTCCGTTAGTGAGCCGGAAATGAATTTCACCGCGCCATGTTGAAGGACATCTCATTTCTCTAAATGCTCTTCGAGGACCGAGGATCGAGCGTCGAGGAGGCTCTCTGGAGGAACTCTAACCGAGGAGAGAGGAGAGAGGAGAGAGGAGAGAGGAGGCTGTCTGGAAGAGCTATAACCGAGGAGAGAGGAGAGAGGAGAGAGGAGGCTGTCTGGAGGAGCTATAACCGAGGAGAGAGGAGAGAGGAGGCTCTCTGGAGGAGCTATAACCGAGGATACACTGATGGGTCGTTCGCGGATGCATTCCCGGGAATGTTGGGTATAAAGTAGGCGTGACACACCGCTGGAATCATTTCAAAACCATGGCGGGAGCAATGCACAAATGTAAGTGTTGATAATGATACGTTGCATTAGTTATTTAAGAAGTGAAATGCGCGATCCAACTCCGCCCGTCTGTATGCAGTGAGAGCCCTCTAACCGCATTCCTGATTGACATTTCACCTGATACTCTTTATGTTTTTATCCACATTTTAACTACACCCAATCCTGCTACAGCATGCCATGATGTTTCAAAGTGCAAACGATCATTTTTGTAAGAGTGTTAAATCAAGCAGAACTTTGTTTAGCATTCAGCACCATCATTTGGTTTGGGCTTTGTTGTACACTAGAATCCATCGCTACCTTTTACTTTGTCTTTTCACAGCGACAGAGCAAGACACTCTGACCCTCATCGAAGTGAGGGTCCAGAACGATAACCTTACTGGCTGAAGGCACACTGCCAAGAAAGCCTGGGAGTGAGTGACATTTTCCTGGATTGGGAACATATCCGTATTTTACGGCCATGCATGAGGCCTTCGGTGGGAGGCCATCCATCGACCCTCCCACCCTGATGGACTCGGCCACTGCTGCTGTGGCTTCTGGCAGTGGCTCAACATGAGGCTGTCCAGAGCCAGGCCACAGTGGAGGATGAGGAGGCCACAGAGTCTGGCTCGGACAGCCAGGAGTGTGTTGAGCCATCCACCTCTGCCGGTCCCCCTCCCCGAAAAAAAAGTAAAAGCGCTTTGCTACAGTTCCTGGAGGCAGAGGCGGACAAGGAGGACCGCTTCAACCGCCAGCAGGCAGCCTCGGAGGAAGCCTCCGCCAAACTCCTCAAGCTCTTCGAGGAACTACTTAGGAAGGAACAGTGTCTTTTTTTCTTCTTTTTTCTGTACTTTGGATGTGTTCATTTATTCTTTATTTATATATGTTACAACATTTAGTAAACATATTTAAGTTTGACCTTAACTGGTGGTGTGTTCATATTTCTGTTAATCAGCCAGTGTTCGTGGGTCTGGTGGCATCCTTTATTGATCCAGGTGAAATCCCATTGAGATCATTGATCTCTTTTTCAAGGGAGGCATGCAGAGCCAAGGCCATTGAGTGAGTTAGAGAAAATAAATTATCAATTTTCTTTAGAAAAATAATAAACGGGTCCCACAGACCAGAACACCATGAAGGGTTACATCAAGCATGAAGCCTTCTGTTGTGTATTAGTAGAAAGAAATTAATGAAACAAGGGACAGAGGATACGGGTACTCAACTCTTTACTGTTCGTCATGCTTAACTGCCACAGCATCAACTCCCGGGCTTACTCTTCTTCTCTCAACATTGTATGTATACTCTGGTTACACTGCGCCCCCTATTGGCAGGAGTATATTAGAACACAACACCTTCTTTACAATTAGACATACAGAAACATGTTTACTGAAGATACAAGGAGATCTTTATTTTATACAAAGCTGAATGTTATGATTGTGACCTGACTGAAAAGCCAACGTTTTCAAAGTCTTTGTTCAACCCAAGGCATAACTGTCTGTAGTCATACAGAAAGTCATGGCCACTGATTTCCGCTTTTTAAATCTCCACCTCAAATCATTCTGTGCATAAACCAACCGTGTGTAAAGTATCCAAATGCAATATCAGGGATGCTTCATTATAAATAATATATACATTAACATTGAGGCAAGTTACTGCATGTAGCTCAAACCCTACAGAAGTCCAATTGCTAACACATGTCTCTTCTTTCTTTTCAAGTCCAGTCAAAGCATAACAATATCTGATCACTGAACATGACTCCATCTCAACACTAAACGTAAAGCTTTCTGAAGAGATTGTGTGATGGCCTATTTCACATACCATGTGTAATAAAGATATGGGTCTGTAAAGTCCTTTGTTCTAAATAAACTTGAGCAAGGTGAAATCTGAAATAAGGCATATAAATGGAGGAACAAAAGAACAGAGAAATGCATCTGGCCAGTAAATGCATTTTTCATCGGTGAAGAAAACAAACGGGTAACAAAAAAACTGGCCATACATAAAAATCCTCTCGACAATAATCGTGGTCGTTCAGCTGGACCGGGTTGTGGTCAGGAGCCCAGATTTGGTCTGCCAGTCTGTCTCTCCGGCCCTGTCCACCTCGCTCCCCCCTCACAGGACGAGGTGGAGACTTCTCCTTCTCCTCCTCCTCATCCTCCTCCTCCTCCTCCTCCTCCTCCTCCTCCTCCTCCTCCAACAGTTCAGTCATGTCTGCAGTAATGCTGAGATTGTGCAGTATACAGCAGGCCGTTACCACAGCAGGGAGAAAGGTGTGGTTCACCTCCAAGGCCTTCGACAGGAGGCACTTCCATCACCCCTTCAGTATCCCCAAAGCGCGCTCAATGATGCTGCGCGCTTTGGCATGGCAGCCGTTGAAGCGGCTCTGTGCCCTCCCCTGTAGTGGCTCCCGATACGGGGTTACGACCGTTATGGGGTGTACAATGCACGGATAGCCACCATCTCCCACAATAAAGTACCCTGGGGGAGGGTACAGAGCCTCTTTGTATAAGGTACTGTTTTTTAGGACACGGGTGTCGTGCACTGAGCCCGGAAATCCGACGAATGTTTGTAGGAATTGACCCTTCCCATCGGATACAGCCTGCAGCTGTATGGAAGGAAAGAGCTTCCGGTTTATGTAGTCCTGGCCACTGGGTCCGGGTGGGGTCTTTATTCTAATGTGGCACCCATCAATGGCACCCACACATGAACTAAATGCCGGGCTATCGGCCAACTGCTGGAAGCCCTGCCCGACCTCCTCCAGCTCTGGACCAGCAAGCAGCCTGATCACAAACTGCCTGAGAGCAGCGATGTCCTCCACTCCCTGGTGGACCAGTCTGTGGACCGTGGAGAGGGGTACCTGAAAGGCCCGGGACACCACACTGTATGACAAACCGTGTACCAGCCAGTACACAGTTGTCAATACAGTCATGTGGTGTACCCAGGCCTGTCTCCTCTCCGGCCCCAGACACCGCATCAAGGCCTCCAGGGAGTCTGGGCTCATCCTGAAGTCCTTCAGCAGGCACCCATTTCCGAAGTATAGCTCCAGCACCGGGACACTGCTGTTCAAACTTTGTATGAGTGTGGGTGTTGAACCTGCAGGAAGAATAAAATGTACAGGTCAATACCTTTATCCATTAAACTAAACTGCACATATTCTGTCATAACAAATTAATCCATTGTTGTATTCCAATGAAAAAAGCCAGCTATTTTTCAACTATTTAAAACAATTGTAATCGAACACTCAAATACCTCGAGATGAAGCAGGATGGCTTTGCGCATTCTGGCTTTCCAGCGCTGGTCGGCGTCTCTCCTGATTCCTGATGTTGGTCAGAAGTTTTTGCCACTGCCGTAAGGCACACGCTACAGCGGGTGTCATGACTCAATTTGTTTCATGTGGTCACTGAATATTTTTTTTCGTTGTTGAGATTTAAATCACAGGTGTGCCTGGACCTTATATAGCGTGTCAGGTCCCTCATGATTCGTTAATTACGTGGATTAGCAGGTGTTTTGTGAAAGAGGTGTGAGTTGATGATTTATCATGTCATTTAGCTACTAGTTTAAAAAGGTTAACATAGCCTATAGTATAGTGTATAGACAGTCATTGTTTTTTTTGTGTGTTTGTATGTGTGCATGTGTGAATATATGAAACGTACATAAGCCTCATGTAGCCTATATGTCTCCCTTTATTTGTAGGGTACTTTTTATAAGAATGTTTTAGTGCTGCCCAATACAGAAGAGATGCTAGTGTGTGTCGAAAATACTCATACATTCATGTCATACTTGTTGCAAATGGAATTCAAAGTAAATATGTGGGGGAACAATGTTCAGCTGATCTAACAGAGATTACAAAATACAGCGCTCTAACAAAACACTCACAGCTGATGCAGCTGTTGCCACGTCATAATTAACGGACGTCTCTTTTATATGACTGAGCAGAGGAGAGGAGTTCTCATTTCTCTAACCGCCTGCTGCTTCCCCTCCTCTCTCCTCGGCTCCTCGGCTCGCATCTCCTGTGGGCGGGACTTAGTATCGAGGATAGGAGTCGAGGAGGGGAGTTGGAGAAATGAGAAAGGGCCAGAGTAACAGAGCTGCCTTCTGGACTGAACTCTTCTCTCTGTAATGCAGTGAGATTTTCACAGCTGACCCCTGAAGAGAGGAGTAATTCAAAATACTCAGTTAATAGATCACATTTGATCAACATTAGAAGTTATCGTGTTCATGCAGAATGTTACGTACCTTTTAGAATGGAAACTAACAGTAGGGAATGTAAATAATAGTCTAAGGACAGCATGTTGAATGAAATTGATGATGATGGTCTGTGTTGAACTCTGGTGAATATGGAAGTTCCTCTCTCTTCTATAGTTCATCTTAGCTCCTCCCTGAATCTCTCTGTCTCCTCTTAGATCTGTATTTCACTTCTCTCAGTTACACTTCCTCCTGGGTGACAGATCCAAAGGCAGTCTGTAAATAAAACGTCAGAGGACCTAGGATTGAACCCTGTGGTACACCACGATTAATCCCAGACCAACAGAGAATTGTAATTTATTAAGTGAAGAAAAAAAGTAATCAAAACTGAAGTCCTTGATGTGTACCAGTTTATTGAGGGATGTGATTCAAAGTGTTTGATCAGTCAGTAAATAATACGTAATAATAAATTCAATGACTTGCGTTAACGTGGAGTCAGATTAGTGAGAGGTGTTTCATCGAGAGAGAAATCTGTTTAAAATTATCTTAATCTAATAAGAATGTTGCTTCATCACTTAATATTTAAAAGTTCTTCAACACCACAACACAAGCTGCTGTTCCAATAGAACCTATTATCACATTGTGCTCAGAGATGAACTGAATCCAATGAGAAAGTGAGAGGACCTAGGATTGATCCCTGTGGTACACCACTTGCAATCACAGACTCACAGAAAAACTTATTTTAAGTTCATGGACACTACTTACTTTCATTTTAACATGTGATAAAAGGCCAGATTCAATGGTTGAGTTAAACATTTGAACCTGTGGATGTGAATCAAAGGCAGTACATGTTTTTGCATAATAGTGAAATGTACATACTAGGGCCGGGACTTTAACGCGTTAATTAAGATTAATGAATTACACAAAAATTTACGCGTTAAAAAAATTAACGCATTTTAGTCGCACTTATATTTGCACCGCGGAACGTTTCTCACTGGATGAGTTTCAGGGGTACCGATTATACTGGAGCACCAACTAACGTTCATGACTTCAGACAACAACAAACCACAGTGAACAATAGTCAAACATGAACGAAGAAGCTGATGAGACCGCTTTGGTTGGCCCCGTGGATGGGACATTTTGTTTTAAAAAACGGACGGATGGAAGCATCGATAAGAGCACGGTTGTTTGCAAATTATGCAAAAAGGAATTCTTATATCACCGCAGCAGAACAAGCCTCAAGTATCACCTCAATGCAAAACATATAGCAGCTAGCGTGGAAGCTAGCGTGGGCGTTAGCCCGACTCGGAGTACAAGGACCCACACCCAATTGGCGTTGATCAAACAGTGGCCTATGCAACAGAGAGATTTTATTTTTCATCAGGATATTGGAAGAATAGGTGGGATTGAGGTCAATCACTGGCACTGTTTTATTTGATTTTAAATGGTACACTTTATGTTGAACTATTTATTACGTTGTTGGTGCAACTGGCACTTTATGTTGAACTGTTTATTGTTTTGGCCAAGGTTATTGAGAGAGTTGGACTGAAATTGATTAGATTTTTTAAATCAACTGTTGGTAAATCAACAAAGTCTGTTATGGCCTCTGAAGCAACAGAGAGATGTTTTCTAATAGTCAGGGTTTCCAATGTTCTGAATGTACTTGAAAGTATTGTGTTTTACTTAAAAAACAAAGTGTTATAGTTTACAGAAGGTCTACCTACCTATAGGCTACCTGAATCTCTGAAATGTACTATATTCCTAAATATGCTATTGCTACACTTTATGGCAAAAATTGCACTTTTCTGTTGGTCTTGGTTAAGTACCACCTTGAAAAAAATAAACAATGTTTTGTTGCTTAAGCTTATGTATTCAGTCATTATTCAATGGTATACTCAAATCCATGTGAACAAAAATTGCTTCTCACTGTTCTCAGGTCAAATATGTATATGTGATTAAAAATGCGATTAATTTCGATTAATTAATTACAAAGCCTCTAATTAATTAGAATAATTTTTTTAATCGAGTCCCGGCCCTAGTACATACAGTATAATTCAAATGATCAAGCAGGTAAACTACATTACTGTATGATCACAAACTATTGATGTTTGACAGAGAGACACTCCCTCTGGTGGATGTTGATCAGTATTGTGTTGTCTTTGCTCCAGAGGTTTTTGTACAGAGTGTTGGTGTTTCCTGTCACTGTGGGCCTCAGAGCACAGTAGAACACAGCAGAGTCTGTCACTGCAGCAGAGGAGATCTGCAGATCCACTCGTTGCTTTCCTTCAGACAGGTCAGTGAAGAACCTGGTGTCCGATCCAAGTGATTCTGCTTTTTGTGTGAAATTAACCCCTGAGATAGACAGGAGGAACTCTGGTGGTTCTCCTGGATATTGTTGATACCAGAAGAAATAATCACCACTAGCTGTTTGTTTGGAGTATCTGTAGGACAGAGTAACAGAGCTGCCTTCTGGACTGAACTCTTCTGTTTTGACTGGAGTCAGATCGTCACAGCTGACGCCTGAGGGAAAGATGAACTCTGTTATTTCATGTTATAAAAGTTATTTTAGCAAAACCACACTCAGAAAGCAAGAGTGCAACTAACCTGATAAGATTGCAAAACATATCAGAGAAAAAGCTGAGTTCTGCAGGGACAGCATGTTGAATGAAGGTGATGATGATGGTCTGTGTTGAACTCTGGTGAATATGGAAGTTCCTCTCTCTTCTATAGTTCAGCAACATCTTAGCTCCTCCCTGAATCTCTCTGTCTCCTCTTAGATCTGTATTTCACTTCTCTCAGTTACACTTCCTCCTGGTTATAGTGTTATCACGTGTGTGTCGTCTGCATAGCTATGGTAACTTATTTCATTGTTTCATCAAAACAGGATGTGTTGGTGAAGGTCCATCAGGAGTCTGGCACCTGGTGGAATGCTCTAATTGAACATTATTAGGATAAATGTGAGAGATAAATTAAAGTAACGTGGTGTTGAAGCATCAAATAAAGGAGGCCTCTCTGCTGGGGGTTGAGTTGTTTGAACATTAGTTGTGTTGTTTCCATAAAGTCTAACAGAGAGAGGCTCCCTCTGGTGGATGCTGATCAGTACTGTGTTGTCTTTGCTCCAGAGGTTTTTGTACAGAGTGTTGGTGTTTCCTGTCACTGTGGGCCTCAGAGCACAGTAGAACACAGCAGAGTCTGTCACTGCAGCAGAGGAGATCTGCAGAGGAACTGATTTATCGTTGAGTGTAGCATCAAATCTGTCTTTCTGGAACTCTTCAGCATTAACTCGAGTTGCTGAGTAACGCATCAGCATGTACTTTGGGTAACCATTGACTTCTTGCTTGTACCAGAACACATAGGGATATTTGTCAGTTGTCCTAAATGTGCAGTCAAGTGTAACTGTGTCTCCTTCAGTAGCGCTGACTTCTCCTGGTGTCTGGGTCACTGTGTCTTGTCCTTTACACTCTGGGGAAGAAGAGACCATGCAGAGGAAGAGATGAATCAATAAAGATGAAGGATTAAAGGAGAACAATCAGTAGCTTTAAACAGTTACCTAGAAACATGTTGTAGTTTCTATCTTACCAAAGGAGAGAGCAGCAAGAATAATCCACAGCCAATGTTCCATCTCTACAACAAGGTTTAAATCAGCAGCAGGAAGTAGCTGATGTTCAGCATTCAGTGTGAGGATGGTTCTCTTCACAGCAGCACTTCTTATTGACTGGATGGTTGAACACAGTGCAGAAGACGTGCACCGCCTACTTGATAATGTGGCCCTCTAGTGGAGGTGAACAGCTCAGTCCAACAGTGTGGAGGAAAGGCTTCCAGCAGCTTGTCAGTGTGTCAGCTGGTGTTTTTGTACAGAGTGTTGGTGTTTCCTGTCACTGTGGGCCTCACAGCACAGTAGAACACAGCAGAGTCTGTCACTGCAGCAGAGGAGAGGCTCAGATTGATTTGGTTTGACTCCACTGTAATATTCAGTCCAGGGATCAGATTATTCATAATGTTTCCATTTCCTAAATGATAGATGATGAGCTCTGGTGGTTCTCCTGGATATTGTCGATACCAGAAGAAATAATCACTAGCTGTTTTTTTGGAGTATCTGTAGGACAGAGTAACAGAGCTGCCTTCTGGACTGAACTCTTCTGTTTTGATTGGAGTCAGATCGTCACAGCTGACGCCTGAGGGAAAGATGAACTCTGTTATTTCATGTTATAAAAGTTATTTTAGCAAAACCACACTCAGAAAGCAAGAGTGCAACAAACCTGATAAGACTGCAAAACATATCAGAGAAAAAGCTGAGTTCTGCAGGGACAGCATGTTGAATGAAGGTGATGATGATGATTGTCTGTGTTGAACTCTGGTGAATATGGAAGTTCCTCTCTCTTCTATAGTTCAGGAACATCTTAGCTCCTCCCTGAATCTCTCTGTCTCCTCTTAGATCTGTATTTCACTTCTCTCAGTTACACTTCCTCCTGGTTATCATGTTATCACGTGTGTGTCGTCTGCATAGCTTTGGTAACTTATTTCATTGTTATCCATTAACTAAGCTACTGGAAGCATTTAGATGTTAAAGAGAAGAGTCCCCAGGATGGAGCCTTGAGGAACCCCACATATCCGTCAACTCAGATGTTGAGTTACCTATAGAAAAAAAGTTGCTCCTGTCCTTTAAGAAGTATTCAAATCAATAAAAACAGTGCCAGAGTCCCATCCAGTTTTCCAGTCGGTCTAATAATATGTTGTGGTCAACAGTTTCAAATGCAGCGCTGAGATCTAATAATATTGACAGTGAGATTCTGCCACTGTCTGTGTTTAAGTAGATATCATTAAAGACGTTAATTAGAGCAGTCCTATAAATGTTCATCAGTGAAGCGCCAAAGTTATTCATTTTGAGAAATGTGATGACTGCACTTTTCAGGGCCTGTGGGAATAAATATGAAAAACAGGAAGTGTTGGTGAAGGTCCATCAGGAGTCTGGCACCTGGTGGAATGCTCTCATTGAACATTATTAGGATAAATGAGAGAGATAAATTAAAGTAACGTGGTGTTGAAGCATCAAATAAAGGAGGCCTCTCTGCTGGGGGTTGAGTTGTTTGAACATTAGTTGTGTTGTTTCCCTAAAGTCTGACAGAGAGAGGCTCCCTCTGGTGGATGTTGATCAGTATTGTGTTGTCTTTGCTCCAGAGGTTTTTGTACAGAGTGTTGGTGTTTCCTGTCACTGTGGGCTGCAGAGCACAGTAGTACACAGCAGAGTCTGTCACTGCAGCAGAGGAGATCTGCAGAGGAACTGATGTCTTGTTGAGTGTAGCATCAAATCTGTCTTTCTTGAACTCTGCAGCATTCTCTTCTGTTCCATAAGTATCACGTCGCAGAATATACAAAGGCAGATAATTTGCTTCTTGTTTGTACCAGAATAAATATGCATTCGAGCCAGCACTGATCTGAAATGTGCAGTCAAGTGTAACTGTGTCTCCTTCAGTAGCGCTGACTTCTCCTGGTGTCTGGGTCACTGTTTCTTGTCCTTTACACTCTGGGGAAGAAGAGACCATGCAGAGGAAGAGATGAATCAATAAAGATGAAGGATTAAAGGAGAACAATCAGTAGCTTTAAACAGTTACCTAGAAACATGTTGTAGTTTCTATCTTACCAAAGGAGAGAGCAGCAAGAATAATCCACAGCCAATGTTCCATCTCTACAACAAGGTTTAAATCAGCAGCAGGAAGTAGCTGATGTTCAGCATTCAGTGTGAGGATGGTTCTCTTCACAGCAGCACTTCTTATTGACTGGATGGTTGAACACAGTGCAGAAGACGTGCACCGCCTACTTGATAATGTGGCCCTCTAGTGGAGGTGAACAGCTCAGTTCAACAGTGTGGAGGAAAGGCTTCCAGCAGCTTGTCAGTGTGTCAGCTGGTGTTTTTGTACAGAGTGTTGGTGTTTCCTGTCACTGTGGGCCTCACAGCACAGTAGAACACAGCAGAGTCTGTCTCTGCAGCAGAGGAGAGGCTCAGATTGATTTGGTTTGACTCCACTGTAATATTCAGTCCAGGGATCAGATTATTCACAATGTTTCCATTTCCTAAATGAGAGATGATGAACTCTGGTGGTTCTCCTGGATATTGTCGATACCAGAAGAAATAATCACCACCAGCTGCTTGTTTGGAGTATCTGTAGGACAGAGGCCCTTTCTCATTTCGTCAACTCCCCCTCCTCGATTCCTCGACTCCTCGGTCCTCCGTTAGTGAGCCGGAAATGAATTTCACCGCGCCATGTTGAAGGACATATCATTTCTCTAAATGCTCTTCGAGGACCGAGGATCGAGCGTCGAGGAGGCTCTCTAGAGGAGCTCTAACCGAGGAGAGAGGAGAGAGGAGAGAGGAGGCTGTCTGGAAGAGCTATAACCGAGGAGAGAGGAGAGAGGAGAGAGGAGAGAGGAGGCTGTCTGGAGGAGCTATAACCGAGGAGAGAGGAGAGAGGAGGCTCTCTGGAGGAGCTATAACCGAGGATACACTGATGGGTCGTCGCGGATGCATTCCCGGGAACGTTGGGTATAAAGTAGGCGTGACACACCGCTGGAATCATTTCAAAACTATGGCGGGAGCAATGCACAAATGTAAGTGTTGATAATGATACGTTGCATTAGTTATTTAAGAAGTGAAATGCGCGATCCAACTCCGCCCGTCTGTATGCAGTGAGAGCCCTCTAACCGCATTCCTGATTGACATTTCACCTGATACTCTTTATGTTGTTATCCACATTTTAACTACACCCAATCCTGCTACAGCATGCCATGATGTTTCAAAGTGCAAACGATCATTTTTGTAAGAGTGTTAAATCAACCAGAACTTTGTTTAGCATTCAGCACCATCATTTGGTTTGGGCTATGTTGTACACTAGAATCCATCGCTACCTTTTACTTTGTCTTTTCACAGGGACAGAGCAAGACACTCTGACCCTCATCAAAGTGAGGGTCCAGAACGATTACCTTACTGGCTGAAGGCACACTGCCAAGAAAGCCTGGGAGTGAGTGACATTTTCCTGGATTGGGAACATATCCGTATTTTACGGCCATGCATGAGGCCATCGGTGGGAGGCCCTCCATCGACCCTCCCACCCTGATGGACTCGGCCACTGCTGCTGTGGCTTCTGGCAGTGGCTCAACATGAGGCTGTCCAGAGCCAGGCCACAGTGGAGGATGAGGAGGCCACAGAGTCTGGCTCGGACAGCCAGGAGTGTGTTGAGCCATCCACCTCTGCCGGTCCCCCTCCCCGAAAAAAAAGTAAAAGCGCTTTGCTACAGTTCCTGGAGACAGAGGCGGACAAGGAGGAGGACCGCTTCAACCGCCAGCAGGCAGCCTCGGAGGAAGCCTCCGCCAAACTCCTCAAGCTCTTCGAGGAACTAGTTAGGAAGGAATAGTGTCTTTTTTTCTTCTTTTTTCTGTACTTTGGATGTGTTCATTTATTCTTTATTTATATATGTTTCAACATTTAGTAAACATATTTAAGTTTGACCTTAACTGGTGGTGTGTTAATATTTCTGTTAATCAGCCAGTGTTCGTGGGTCTGGTGGCCCCGAACACCCTGTATGTAATATAAATGTGTGGGGGGGGGAGGGGGGGGGGGGGGTACAGTGGGTGGTCACTGAAAATGTGTTCTGATATCTGTTCTTAACAGAAAACTCCTTTATTGATCCAGGTGAAATCCCATGGAGATCATTGATCTCTTTTTCAAGGGAGACGTGCAGAGCCAAGGCCATTGAGTGAGTTAGAGAAAATAAATTATCAATTTGCTTTAGAAAAATAATAAACGGGTCCCACAGACCAGAACACCATGAAGGGTTACATCGAGCATGAAGCCTTCTTTACAATTAGACAAACAGAAACATGTTTACTGAAGATACAAGGAGATCTTTATTTTATACAAAGCTGAATATACATGTTATGATTGTGAGCTGACTGAAAAGCCAACGTTTTGAAAGTCTTTGTTCAACCCAAGGCATAACTGTCTGTAGTCATACAGAAAGTCATGGCCACTGATTTCCGCTTTTTAAATCTCCACCTCAAATCATTCTGCGCATAAACCAACCGTGTGTAAAGTATCCAAATGCAATATCAGGGATGCTTCATTATAAATAATATATACATTAACATTGAGGCAAGTTACTGCATGTAGCTCAAACCCTACAGAAGTCAAATTACTAATGTCTCTTCTTTCTTTTCAAGTTCAGTCAAAGCATAACAATATCTGATCACTGAACATGACTCCATCTCAACACTAAACGTAAAGCTTTCTGAAGAGATTGTGTGATGGCCTATTTCACATACCATGTGTAATAAAGATATGGGTCTGTAAAGTCCTTTGCTCTAAATAAACTTGAGCAAGGTGAAATCTGAAATAAGGCATATAAATGGAGGAACAAAAGAACAGAGAAATGCATCTGGCCAGTAAATGCATTTTTCATCGGTGAAGAAAACAAACGGGTAACAAAAAAACTGGCCATACATAAAAATCCTCTCAACAATAATCGTGGTCGTTCAGCTGGACCGGGTTGTGGTCAGGAGCCCAGATTTGGTCTGCCAGTCTGTCTCTCCGGCCCTGTCCACCTCGCTCCCCCCTCACAGGACGAGGTGGAGACCACTCTACCCCCTCCTCCTCCTCCAACAGTTCAGTCATGTCTGCAGTAATGCTGAGATTGTGCAGTACACAGCGGGCCGTTACCACAGCAGGGAGAAAGGTGTGGTTCACCTTCAAGGCCTTCGACAGGAGGCACCTCCATCGCCCCTTCAGTATCCCCAAAGCGCGCTCAATGATGCTGCGCGCTTTGGCATGGCAGCCGTTGAAGCGGCTCTGTACCCTCCCCTGTAGTGGCTCCCGATACGGGGTTACGACCGTTATGGGGTGTACAATGCACGGATAGCCACCATCTCCCACAATAAAGTACCCTGGGGGAGGGTACAGAGCCTCTTTGTATAAGGTACTGTTTTTTAGGACACGGGTGTCGTGCACTGAGCCTGGAAATCCTATGAATGTTTGTAGGAATTTACCCTTCTCATTGCATACAGCCTGCAGCTGTATGGAAGGAAAGAGCTTCCGGTTTATGTAGTCGTGGCCACTGGGTCCGGGTGGGGTCTTTTTTCTAATGTGGCACCCATCAATGGCACCCACACATGAACTAAATGCCGGGCTATCGGCCAACTGCTGGAAGCCCTGCCCGACCTCCTCCAGCTCTGGACCAGCAAGCAGCCTGATCACAGACTGCCTGAGAGCAGCGATGTCCTCCACTCCCTGGTGGACCAGTCTGTGGACCGTGGAGAGGGGTACCTGAAAGGCCCGGGACACCACACTGTATGACAAACCGTGTACCAGCCAGTACACAGTTGTCAATACAGTCATGTGGTGTCCCCAGGCCTGTTTCCTCTCCGGCCCCAGACACCGCATCAAGGCCTCCAGGGAGTCTCGGCTCATCCTGAAGTCCTTCAGCAGGCACCCATCTCCGAAGCTCCAGCACCGGGACACTGCTGTTCAAACTTTTTATGAGTGTGGGTGTTGAACCTGCAGGAAGAATAAAATGTACAGGTCAATACCTTTATCCATTAAACTAAACTGCACATATTCTGTCATAACAAATTAATCCATTGTTGTATTCCAATGAAAAAGCCAGCTATTTTTTAAGTATTTAAAACAATTGTAATCGAACACTCAAATACCTCGAGATGAAGCAGGATGGCTTTGCGCATTCTGGCTTTCCAGCGCTAGTCGACGTCTCTCCTGATTCCTGATGTTGGTCACAAGTTATTGCCACTGCCGTAAGGTACACGCTACAGCGGGTTTCATGACTCAATTTGTTTCATGTGGTCACTGAATATGTTTTTCGTTGTTGAGATTTAAATCACAGGTGTGCCTGGACCTTATATAGCCTGTCAGGTCCCTCATGATTCCTTAATTACGTGGATTAGCAGGTGTTTTGTGAAAGAGGTGTGAGTTGATGATTTATCATGTCATTTAGCCTACTAGTTTAAAAAGGTTAACATAGCCTATAGTATAGTGTATAGACAGTCATTGTTTTTTTTTGTGTGTTTGTATGTGTGCATGTGTGAATATATGAAACGTACATAAGCCTCATGTAGCCTATATGTCTCCCTTTATTTGTAGGGTACTTTTTATAAGAATGTTTTAGTGCTGCCCAATACAGAAGAGATGCTAGTGTGTGTCGAAAATACTCATACATTCGTGTCATACTTGTTGCAAATGGAATTCAAAGTAAATATGTGGGGGAACAATGTTCAGCGGATCTAACAGAGATTACAAAATACAGCGCTCTAACAAAACACTCACAGCTGATGCAGCTGTTGCCACGTCATAATTAACGGACGTCTCTTTTATATGACCACGCAGAGGAGAGGAGTTCTCATTTCTCTAACCGCCTGCTGCTTCCCCTCCTCTCTCCTCGGCTCCTCGGCTCGCATCTCCTGTGGGCGGGACTTAGTATCGAGGATAGGAGTCGAGGAGGGTAGTTGGAGAAATGAGAAAGGGCCAGAGTAACAGAGCTGCCTTCTGGACTGAACTCTTCTCTCTGTAATGCAGTGAGATTTTCACAGCTGACCCATGAAGAGAGGAGTAATTCAAAAGACTCAGTTAATAGATCACATTTGATCAACATTAGAAGTTATCGTGTTCATGCAGAATGTTAGGTACCTTTTAGAATGGAAACTAACAGTAGGGAATGTAAATAATAGTCTAAGGACAGCATGTTGAATGAAATTGATGATGATGGTCTGTGTTGAACTCTGGTGAATATGGAAGTTCCTCTCTCTTCTATAGTTCATCTTAGCTCCTCCCTGAATCTCTCTGTCTCCTCTTAGATCTGTATTTCACTTCTCTCAGTTACACTTCCTCCTGGGTTTCAGATCCAAAGGCAGTCTGTAAATAAAACGTCAGAGGACCTAGGATTGAACCCTGTGGTACACCACAATTAATCCCAGACCAACAGAGAATTGTAATTTATTAAGTGAAGAAAAAAAGTAATCAAAACTGAAGTCCTTGATGTGTACCAGTTTATTGAGGGATGTGATTCAAAGTGTTTGATCAGTCAGTAAATAATACCTAATAATAAATTCAATGACTTGCGTTAACGTGGAGTCAGATTAGTGAGAGGTGTTTCATCGAGAGAGAAATCTGTTTAAAATTATCTTAATCTAATAAGAATGTTGCTTCATCACTTAATATTTAAAAGTTCTTCAACACCACAACACAAGCTGCTGTTCCAATAGAACCTATTATCAGATTGTGCTCAGAGATGAACTGAATCCAATGAGAAAGTGAGAGGACCTAGGATTGATCCCTGTGGTACACCACTTGCAATCACAGACTCACAGAAAAACTTATTTTAAGTTCATGGACACTACTTACTTTCATTTTAACGTGTGATAAAAGGCCAGATTCAATGGTTGAGTTAAACATTTGAACCTGTGGATGTGAATCAAAGGCAGTACATGTTTTTGCATAATAGTGAAATGTACATACTAGGGCCGGGACTTTAACGCGTTAATTAAGATTAATGAATTACACAAAAATTAACGCGTTAAAAATTTTTACGCATTTTAGTCGCACTTATATTTGCACCGCGGAACGTTTCTCACTGGATGAGTTTCAGGGGTACCAATTATACTGGAGCACCAACTAACGTTCATGACTTCAGACAACAACAAACCACAGTGAACAATAGTCAAACGTGAACGAAGAAGCTGATGAGACCGCTTTGGTTGGCCCCGTGGATGGGACATTTTGTTTTAAAAAACGGATGGAAGCGTCAATAAGAGCACGGTTGTTTGCAAATTATGCAAAAAGGAATTTGCATATCACCGCAGCACAACAAGCCTCAAGTATCACCTCAATGCAAAACATATAGCAGCTAGCGTGGAAGCTAGCGTGGGCGTTAGCCCGACTCGGAGTACAAGGACCCACACCCAATTGGCGTTGATCAAACAGTGGCCTATGCAACAGAGAGATTTTATTTTTCATCAGGATATTGGAAGAATAGGAGGGATTGAGGTCAATCACTGGCACTGTTTTATTTGATTTTAAATGGTACACTTTATGTTGAACTATTTATTACGTTGTTGGTGCAACTGGCACTTTATGTTGAACTGTTTATTGTTTTGGCCAAGGTTATTGAGAGAGTTGGACTGAAATTGATTAGATTTTTTAAATCAACTGTTGGTAAATCAACAAAGTCTGTTATGGCCTCTGAAGCAACAGAGAGATGGTTTCTAATAGTCAGGGTTTCCAATGTTCTGAATGTACTTGAAAGTATTGTGTTTTACTTCAAAAACAAAGTGTTATAGTTTACAGAAGGTCTACCTACCTATAGGCTACCTGAATCTCTGAAATGTACTATATTCCTAAATATGCTATTGCTAGACTTTATGGCAAAAATTGCACTTTTCTGTTGGTCTTTGTTAAGGACCACCTTGAAAAAAATAAACAATGTTTTGTTGCTTAAGCTTATTTATTCAGTCATTATTCAATGGAATACTAAAATCCATGTGAAAAAAATTGCTTCTCACTGTTCTCAGGTCAAATATTTATATGTGATTAAAAATGCGATTAATTTCGATTAATTAATTACAAAGCCTCTAATTAATTAGATTAATTTTTTTAATCGAGTCCCGGCCCTAGTACATACAGTATAATTCAAATGATCAAGCAGGTAAATTACATTACTGTATGATCACAAACTATTGATGTTTGTCAGAGAGAGACTCCCTCTGGTGGATGTTGATCAGTATTGTGTTGTCTTTGCTCCAGAGGTTTTTGTACAGAGTGTTGGTGTTTCCTGTCACTGTGGGCCTCAGAGCACAGTAGTACACCGCAGAGTCTGTCACTGCAGCAGAGGAGATCTGCAGATCCACTCGTTGCTTTCCTTCAGACAGGTCAGTGAAGAACCTGGTGTCCGATCCAAGTGATTCTGCTTTTTGTGTGAAATTAACCCCTGAGATAGACAGGAGGAACTCTGGTGGTTCTCCTGGATATTGTCGATACCAGAAGAAATAATCACCACTAGCTGTTTGTTTGGAGTATCTGTAGGACAGAGTAACAGAGCTGCCTTCTGGACTGAACTCTTCTGTTTTGACTGGAGTCAGATCTTGACAGCTGACGCCTGAGGGAAAGATGAACTCTGTTATTTCATGTTATAAAAGTTATTTTAGCAAAACCACACTCAGAAAGCAAGAGTGCAACTAACCTGATAAGATTGCAAAACATATCAGAGAAAAAGCTGAGTTCTGCAGGGACAGCATGTTGAATGAAGTTGATGATGATGGTCTGTGTTGAACTCTGGTGAATATGGAAGTTCCTCTCTCTTCTATAGTTCAGCAACATCTTAGCTCCTCCCTGAATCTCTCTGTCTCCTCTTAGATCTGTATTTCACTTCTCTCAGTTACACTTCCTCCTGGTTATAGTGTTATCACGTGTGTGTCGTCTGCATAGCTATGGTAACTTATTTCATTGTTATCCATTAACTAAGCTAGTGGAAGCATGTAGATGTTAAAGAGAAGAGTCCCCAGGATGGAGCCTTGAGGAACCCCACAGGTCATATTCATCCACTCAGATGTTCAGTCACCTATAGAAACAAAGTGTTTCCTGTACTTTCAGTAGGATTCAGACCAATAAAAACAGTGCCAGAGTCCCACCCAGTTTTCCAGTCGATCTAGTAATATGTTGTGGTCAACAGTTTCAAATGCAGCGCTGAGATCTAATAATACTGACAGTGAGATTCTGCCACTGTCTGTGTTTAAGTGGATGTCATTAAAGACGTTAATTAGAGCAGTCCTATAAATGTTCATCAGTGAAGCGCCAAGGTTTGTCTTTCAGAGTGGTTTGATGACTGCAGATTTCAGGGCCTGTGGGAATAAATATGAAAAACAGGAAGTGTTTGTGAAGGTCCATCAGGAGTCTGGCACCTGGTGGAATGCTCTCATTGAACATTATCAGGATAAATGTGAGAGATAAATTAAAGTAACGTGGTGTTGAAGCATCAAATAAAGGAGGCCTCTCTGCTGGGGGTTGAGTTGTTTGAACGTTAGTTGTGTTGTTTCCCTAAAGTCTGACAGAGAGAGGCTCCCTCTGGTGGATGTTGATCAGTATTGTGTTGTCTTTGCTCCAGAGGTTTTTGTACAGAGTGTTGGTGTTTCCTGTCACTGTGGGCCTCAGAGCACAGTAGTACACAGCAGAGTCTGTCACTGCAGCAGAGGAGATCTGCAGAGGAACTGATGTCTCGTTGAGATTAGCATCAAATCTGTCTTTCTTGAACTCTGCAGCATTCTCTTCTGTTCCATAAGTATCACGTCGCAGAATATACAAAGGCAGGTCATTGACTTCTTGTTTGTACCAGAACAGATAGGGATATGTGTCAGTTGTCCTAAATGTGCAGTCAAGTGTAACTGTGTCTCCTTCAGTAGCGCTGACTTTTCCTGGTGTCTGGGTCACTGTGTCTTGTCCTTTACACTCTGGGGAAGAAGAGACCATGCAGAGGAAGAGATGAATCAATAAAGATGAAGGATTAAAGGAGAACAATCAGTAACTTTAAACAGTTACCTAGAAACATGTTGTAGTTTCTATCTTACCAAAGGAGAGAGCAGCAATTAGATTAACGTTTTCATGCAGAATGTTACGTACCTCTTAGAATGGAAACTAACAGTAGGGAATGTAAATAATAGTCTAATGACAGCATGTTGAATGAAGGTGATGATGATGATGGTCTGTGTTGAACTCTGGTGAATATGGAAGTTCCTCTCTCTTCTATAGTTCAGGAACATCTTAGCTCCTCCCTGAATCTCTCTGTCTCCTCTTAGATCTGTATTTCACTTCTCTCAGTTACACTTCCTCCTGGTTTCAGAATGGTAGCAGCATGTGGTATCAGCTGCAGATGATCATTGTTATAGTTTGGTGATCTCTTATCACTTAATTTCCTTAAACTAATTCCTAAATTTACAAAGAAAATCCAGCTGCTATGTTGACTGAATTATATCAGACTCTTCCGTCACATATTGTCTGCAAAACAAAGAAAATTCCTCAGATAAAGCAGCATGTAAATAGAAACTGAGAGGACCTAGGATTGAACCCTGTGGTACACCATAATTAATCACAGACCAAGACAGAACAACAGAAACAAGGTTTGTCTTTCAGAGTGGTTTGATGAATGCACTTTTCAGGGCCTGTGGGAATACATTTGAAAAACAGGAAGTGTTGGTGAATGTCCATCAGGAGTCTGGCACCTGGTGGAATGCTCTAATTGAACATTATTAGGATAAATGTGAGAGATAAATTAAAGTAATGTGGTGTTGAAGCATCAAATAAAGGAGGCCTCTCTGCTGGGGGTTGAGTTGTTTGAACGTTAGTTGTGTTGTTTCCCTAAAGTCTGACAGAGAGAGACTCCCTCTGGTGGATGCTGATCAGTACTGTGTTGTCTTTGCTCCAGAGGTTTTTGTACAGAGTGTTGGTGTTTCCTGTCACTGTGGGCTTCAGAGCACAGTAGAACACAGCAGAGTCTGTCACTGCAGCAGAGGAGATCTGCAGAGGAACTGATTTATCGTTGAGTGTAGCATCAAATCTGTCTTTCTGGAACTCTTCAGCATTAACTCGAGTTGCTGAGTAACGCATCAGCATGTACTTTGGGTAACCATTGACTTCTTGCTTGTACCAGAACAGATAGGGATATTTGTCAGTTGTCCTAAATGTGCAGTCAAGTGTAACTGTGTCTCCTTCAGTAGCGCTGACTTCTCCTGGTGTCTGGGTCACTGTGTCTTGTCCTTTACACTCTGGGGAAGAAGAGACCATGCAGAGGAAGAGATGAATCAATAAAGATGAAGGATTAAAGGAGAACAATCAGTAGCTTTAAACAGTTACCTAGAAACATGTTGTAGTTTCTATCTTACCAAAGGAGAGAGCAGCAAGAATAATCCACAGCCAATGTTCCATCTCTACAACAAGGTTTAAATCAGCAGCAGGAAGTAGCTGATGTTCAGCATTCAGTGTGAGGATGGTTCTCTTCACAGCAGCACTTCTTATTGACTGGATGGTTGAACACAGTGCAGAAGACGTGCACCGCCTACTTGATAATGTGGCCCTCTAGTGGAGGTGAACAGCTCAGTCCAACAGTGTGGAGGAAAGGCTTCCAGCAGCTTGTCAGTGTGTCAGCTGGTGTTTTTGTACAGAGTGTTGGTGTTTCCTGTCACTGTGGGCCTCACAGCACAGTAGAACACAGCAGAGTCTGTCACTGCAGCAGAGGAGAGGCTCAGATTGATTTGGTTTGACTCCACTGTAATATTCAGTCCAGGGATCAGATTATTCATAATGTTTCCATTTCCTAAATGAGAGATGATGAGCTCTGGTGGTTCTCCTGGATATTGTCGATACCAGTAAAACTGATCAACACCAATCAATCAATCAATCAATGTTTATTTATATAGCCCAATATCACAAATGTTACATTTGTCTCAGTGGACTTCACAGTTTGTACAGAATATCAGTATGACAATACGACACCCTCTGTCCTTAGACCCTCACATCGTACAAGGAAAAACTTCCAGAGAAAACCCACAGTTTCAAGAGAAAAATGGGAGAAACCTCAGGGAGAGCAACAGAGGAGGGATCCATCTCCCAGGACGGACAGACGTGCAATAGATGCCGTGTGTAAATTGAAAAGATAATACATTTGCAACATAGGTAGTCCAACTGCTGCTTGTTTGGAGTATCTGTAGGACAGAGTAACAGAGCTGCCTTCTGGACTGAACTCTTCTCTCTGTAATGCAGTGAGATTCTCACAGCTGACCCCTGAAGAGAGGAGTAATTCAAAAGACTCAGTTAATAGATCACATTTGATCAACATTAGAAGTTAACGTTTTCATGCAGAATGTTACGTACCTCTTAGAATGGAAACTAACAGTAGGGAATGTAAATAGTAGTCTAATGACAGCATGTTGAATGAAGGTGATGATGATGATGGTCTGTGTTGAACCCTGGTGAATATGGAAGTTCCTCTCTCTTCTGTAGTTCAGGAACATCTTAGCTCCTCCCTGAATCTCTCTGTCTCCTCTTAGATCTGTATTTCACTTCTCTCAGTTACACTTCCTCCTGGGTGACAGATCCAAAGGCAGTAAATAAAAAGTCAGAGAACCTAGGATTGAACCCTGTGGTACACCACGAGTAATCACATACCAACAGAGAATTGTATTTTATAAAGATAAGAAAAAAAGTGATCAAAACTGAAGTCCTTGATGTGTACCAGTTTATTGAGAGAGGTGATTTAAAGTGTTTGATCAGTCAGTAAATAAACCGTAATAATAAGAATGTCTTGCGTTAACGTGAAGTCAGATTAGTGAGAGGTGTTTCATCGAGAGAGAAATCTGTTTAAAATGATCTTAATCTAATAAGAATGTTGCTTCATCACTTAATATTTAAAAGGTCTTGAACACCACAACACAAGCTGCTGTTCCAATAGAACTTATGATCACATTGTGCTCAGAGATAAACTGAATCCAATGAGAAAGTGAGAGGACCTAGGATTGATCCCTGTGATACACCACATGCAATCACAGACTCACAGAAAAACTTATTTTAAGTTCATGGAGACTACTTACTTTTATTTCAACGTGTGATAAAAGGCCATATTCAATGGTTGAGTTAAACATTTGAACCTGTGGATGTGAATCAAAGGCAGTACATGTTTTTGCATAATAGTAAAATGTACATACAGTATCATTCAAAAGATCGAGCAGGTAAATGACATTACTGTTTCATCACAAACTATTGATGTTTATCAGAGAGAGACTCCCTCTGGTGGATGTTGATCAGTATTGTGTTGTCTGTGCTCCAGAGGTTTTTGTACAGAGTGTTGGTGTTTCCTGTCACTGTGGGCCTCAGAGCACAGTAGTACACAGCAGAGTCTGTCTCTTTAGCTGAGATGATCTCCAGATCAACTCGTTTCTCTGTGTTGTCAATGTGAGCAGAGAAATCAGATTCAGTGGGATGGATCCCTCCTGCCTCTGTGATGTAGAGCAGGAACTCTGGTCTGGATCTCTGGTATTGTCGGTACCACTGGATATTGTGGATAATCCCCTCATATTTACATGTCAGGCTGATGTTTCTGCCCTCTGCAACATGTTCTTCACTTCTTTCTGGCTTTATGCTGTTCATGGAGCCCAGGGCTGCAAAATGAGAATGACTCATGTCAGTTAGTCTGCAGGAGATTTGAACATTAACAGACTCAACGGAGGTTCTTCAATTTCCTGTCATCTTTGATCAGTTTGAGATAAAACATGACCAAATGTCTTCACGGATCACAACAGTTGCTGCCTTACACAATCAAACCTCCAGTTATGAAATCTCTGGCTAATACAGCGGGTTAAATGAGACTTTATCTCTGTTCCAACACTCACCTATGAAGAGAGAGAAGAGTAAACAGAGGTAAAGCAACATGTCTTTGGAGATGTTGAAGTCAAACAGTCAGCAGATGAGTTCTCCTCCTGCAGAAGTGAAGCAGGAAACAGCCTCTCTGCTGCTCAGCCCTTCTCCTCAACATCAGATCATTGTGCTTTTAGTTCCTCAAACATCTCACAGATCACCTCATTGGTTGATATAAACGTCAGTGGGCGTGGCCAGAGAATCATGTTTTACTGGTTTTCAAATGAAGTTTTATTTATAAAGCACATTTAAAAGTGATTTTTGGTCGAGCCAAAGAGCTGTACAGTACATGTAATAAAAACACATTACTACAATCACAATAAAAGACAATAAATTACAACAGATATAAAAAACACAGGGAAAAGTCAGGAGTCGTGCTCCGCTCTGACGAGAAGGCCAGGGAGAAGAAGTGAGTTTTAAGAGTAGATTTAAAAACCCCTAGGGTCTGGGCCGACCTCACATGTACCTCATTCACACCAACGCAACTCCGGTTCAAGCTCCGGGCTAGAGCTTTTCAGGTTCTGAACCGGTTCTTCTGTTTAGCTCCGGCTCTTTTCACACTACCCTGAGTCCGACTGGTGCTGCATCATTGCGTCATCGTTTGCGTCATGACGTAACCGTTTGCGTGCCTGCTTCATAAAGCCAAAGTGCGCGGAAAGCCCTCACCGCTGACACCGACAACAACAACGATGGCCGATTGTGCTCCAGCTTCCTCTCTACCTCTTCAGAAGACCAGATCCCCAGCAGGTAGCTGGTCTCTTCAGTGGACCACTGCTGCTTGTTAACTTTCTCCATCGTTGTACAAACTGGATAAAACGCCGGCTTCTTGTTGTTGTTCAGGAGTTGATCCCGCCCCTGCCCCCGCCCCTGCCCTGCCTCGACGTAAGCGTGACGTATGTGGTGCTTTTGCTCTGGCCGGACAATTTTTAGGTGCTCGAAATGAACCGGATTCCGGAGCTAAGAGGCTGCTCCGCTGTGGTGTGAAGAGGAAAACCCGGTGCTTTTCAAGCTCCAGCTCCGAACCGACCCTGAAACACCGTTGGTGTGAATGAGCTAATGGAGGGGCAGAGTGTTCAAGAGCTTGGGGCCAGCTGCTGCGAAGGCTCGGTGCCCTCGGGAGCAGCAGGTTTTGAGCCATCATAATACTTTTCTCTTGTTTAAAACATTTAGTTCTCTTTGTGTTTCTCACAGACACATACATTGAAATGTACACAACTTAGCAATAACGATGACAGTCGTTAACGTGAAGTCAGATTAGTGAGAGGCTTTTCATCCAGTTGGTTTTTTAAAAGACTACATTTACATAGTCAAAAGGTCCTTTTGTTCAGCCTCACATGCTACTGGGTAGTACATGTGTTATAGGTCCTGCCCCCTGGCACTCACACATCCAGGGGCGCCGCCAGGGATTTTGGGCCCCATGAAAAGATTTCACATTCGTATGAAAAAACACTTTCCCTCAGTAAGTTTACCTCAAGCACTTCTTTGTGTATCACCGTCACAAAGAGTCTATACTGTTTTGTAATATACTGTTGGAGCTTTTCAGGGTGAGGCTCCCTCTGGTGGATGTTGATCAGTACTGTGGTGTCTTTGCTCCAGAGGTTTTTGTACAGAGTGTTGGTGTTTCCTGTCACTGTGGGCTGCAGAGCACAGTAGTACACAGCAGAGTCAGACAGCTGAAGCTTCTGGATCTTCAGAGGAACAGATCTTAAGCTTGAATCCAGTGTGGATGAGAATCTGTCCTCGTCCTCTGTTTTCCCCGTGCCGATCTTAAAGCGGCTCAGGATGAATGTGGGGCTGTTGTCTCCGTGCTGTTTGTACCAGAAGAGATAGTGATTTGATGAAGTGGTGTTATAGTGACAGCCAAGTGTTACTGCCTCTCCTTCAGCAGCAGTCTTTTCTGCTTCAGGTTGCAGCACGTTGTCTCTTTGGGCTCTGCATTCTGTAAAACAGCAACAAACAGTATCAGGGACATGTTAGAGAATCATCTCAATGTTGGACTGATATCAAAGAGTTCATACCAAGACTCATAGCAGCCAGCAACACTGAGAGAACCAGATGCATCATATCTGCAGGGTGAGAAACTTTTTACATTACATTGCATTTAGCTGACGCTTTTATCCAAAGCGACTTACTCTGAGCTACAGCGAGTATAAAGAGGACTGATAAACTCTGCTGAAGTCTGACAGAGAGAGAGGCTCCCTCTGGTGGATGTTGATCAGTATTGTGGTGTCTTTGCTCCAGAGGTTTTTGTACAGAGTGTTGGTGTTTCCTGTCACTGTGGGCTGCAGAGCACAGTAGTACACAGCAGAGTCTGTCACTGCAGCAGAGGAGATCTGCAGAGGAACTGATGTCTTGTTGATTGTAGCATCAAATCTGTCTTTCTGGAACTCTGCAGCATTAACTCCAATATCTGAGTAACGCATCAGCATGTACTTTGGGTAACCATTGACTTCTTGTTTGTACCAGAACAGATAGGCTGTCTGAGATGTCTGAAATGTGCAGTCAAGTGTAACTTTGTCTCCTTCAGTAGCGCTGACTTCTCCTGGTGTCTGGGTCACTGTGTCTTGTCCTTTACACTCTGGGGAAGAAGAGACCATGCAGAGGAAGAGATGAATCAATAAAGATGAAGGATTAAAGGAGAACAATCAGTAGCTTTAAACAGTTACCTAGAAACATGTTGTAGTTTCTATCTTACCAAAGGAGAGAGCAGCAAGAATAATCCACAGCCAATGTTCCATCTCTACAACAAGGTTTAAATCAGCAGCAGGAAGTAGCTGATGTTCAGCATTCAGTGTGAGGATAGTTCTCTTCACAGCAGCACTTCTTATTGACTGGATGGTTGAACACAGTGCAGAAGACGTGCACCGCCTACTTGATAATGTGGCCCTCTAGTGGAGGTGAACAGCTCAGTCCAACAGTGTGGAGGAAATACTTCCAGCAGCTTGTCAGTGTGTCAGCTGGTGTTTTTGTACAGAGTGTTGGTGTTTCCTGTCACTGTGGGCCTCACAGCACAGTAGAACACAGCAGAGTCTGTCTCTGCAGCAGAGGAGAGGCTCAGATTGATTTGGTTTGACTCCACTGTAATATTCAGTCCAGGGATCAGATTATTCATAATGTTTCCATTTCCTAAATGAGAGATGATGAGCTCTGGTGGTCCTCCAGGATATTGTCGATACCAGAAGAAATAATCACCACTAGCTGTTTGTTTGGAGTATCTGTAGGACAGAGTAACAGAGCTGCCTTCTGGACTGAACTCTTCTCTCTGTAATGCAGTGAGATTCTCACAGCTGACCCCTGAAGAGAGGAGTAATTCAAAATACTGAGTTAATAGATCACATTTGATCAACATTAGAAGTTAACGTGTTCATGCAGAATGTTACGTACCTCTTAGAATGGAAACTAACAGTAGGGAATGTAAATAATAGTCTAATGACAGCATGTTGAATGAAGGTGATGATGATGATGGTCTGTGTTGAACTCTGGTGAATATGGAAGTTCCTCTCTCTTCTATAGTTCAGGAACATCTTAGCTCCTCCCTGAATCTCTCTGTCTCCTCTTAGATCTGTATTTCACTTCTCAGTTACACTTCCTCCTGGTTTTCATGTCATCACGTGTGTGTCGTCTGCATAGCTTTGGTAACTTATTTCATTGTTATCCATTTACTAAGCTACTGGAAGCGTTTAGATGTTAAAGAGAAGAGTCTCCAGGATGGAGCCTTGAGGAACCCCACATATCCGTCAACTCAGATGTTGAGTCACCTATAGAAACAAAGTTGCTCCTGTCCTTTAAGAAGTATTCCAATCAATAAAAACAGTGCCCGAGTCCCACCCAGTTTTCCAGTCGGTCTAGTAATATTTTATGGTCAACA
The DNA here is from genome assembly GCF_949606895.1 of Notothenia rossii. Classification (NCBI taxonomy): domain Eukaryota; kingdom Metazoa; phylum Chordata; class Actinopteri; order Perciformes; family Nototheniidae; genus Notothenia; species Notothenia rossii. Next base: position 81,206,893 of record NC_136907.1, on the reverse strand, counting down.
GTTTCAAATGCAGCGCTGAGATCTAATAATACTGACAGTGAGATTCTGCCACTGTCTGTGTTTAAGTGGATGTCATTAAAGACGTTAATTAGAGCAGTCCTATAGATGTTCTTCAGTGAAACGCCAAAGTTATTCATTTTGAGAAATTTGATGACTGCACTTTTCAGGGCCTGTGGGAATAAATATGAAAAACAGAAAGTGTTGGTGAAGGTCCATCAGGAGTCTGGCACCTGGTGGAATGCTCTAATTGAACATTATTAGGATAAATGTGAGAGATAAATTAAAGTAACGTGGTGTTGAAGCATCAAATAAAGGAGGCCTCTCTGCTGGGGGTTGAGTTGTTTGAACATTAGTTGTGTTGTTTCCCTAAAGTCTAAGAGAGAGACTCCCTCTGGTGGATGTTGATCAGTGTTGTGTTGTCTTTGCTCCTAAGGTTTTTGTACAGAGTGTTGGTGTTTCCTGTCACTGTGGGCTTCAGAGCACAGTAGTACACAGCAGAGTCTGTCACTGCAGCAGAGGAGATCTGCAGATCCACTTGTTTTTTCTCCTGGTTCAGTGTGGCTGTCAGTCGAGGGATTGGAGGTTTTGCTTCCACCACGTAAGGCGGATTTGAGTCAGTGATCAGGAGGAGGAACTGAGGAGCTGATCCAGGATCCTGTCTGTACCACTGGAGATTCTCAGCTTTAACTGAATATGTACAGGACAGAGTAACACTACGGCCCTCTGAGGAACACACTTCAGCACTGCTGGCAGTCATAGCATCTTCCAAGCTGTTACCTAGAGAGGAAGACATCATGCTATCATTACAGCTCCAAAGTCACAAACCCATCAATCCCTTAGTGAAAAATCCACACTGTTGTAAAGCGGAAATCTAAGATCCAAACTGGATGTGTAATGCTTTGAAAAAGTCTGCATAGTTCCCCTTCTCCTGTCAGAAACATACGTACCTATGAGAGCTGAACAGAGCAGAATTGCAGCCAGTTTCTCCATGTTCACAGAGGGGAAAGCTGTGGTTGTTCAGTATGGAAACGTTTAGTGACTTGTGTTTGGTCTGATGTTCACAGCTGGAATCAGAGAGGTGTCAGTCATGAAGCTCTGCAGTCAGCAGGAGGAGACTCGGATGTCCAATGAGTTTCTGGAGCTCTTCATCACAGCTGTGAGTTTTAGAGAATCTAATCTAGACTGTATCATCACATCCTGCTGAAAGTGAACAGAGAGAGGCTCCCTCTGGTGGATGCTGATCAGTATTGTGTTGTCTTTGCTCCAGAGGTTTTTGTACAGAGTGTTGGTGTTTCCTGTCACTGTGGGCGTCAGAGCACAGTAGTACACAGCAGAGTCTGTCACTGCAGCAGAGGAGATGATCAAATTGATTCGGTTTGACTCCACTGTAATATTCAGTCCAGGGATTGGGTTAGTTCCTACAGTGCCTGAAGCAGAGTGTGAGATGAGGAACTCTGGTGGTTCTCCAGGATATTGTCGATACCAGAAGTAATACTGAGCATTAGATCCAGCTTTGTAGGACAGAGTAACAGAGCTGCCTTCTGGACTGAACTCTTCTGTTTTGACTGGAGTCAGATCGTCACATCTGACGCCTGAGGGAAAGATGAACTCTGTTATTTCATGTTATAAAAGTCATTTCAGCAAAACCACACTCAGAAATCAATGACACTGATGTTTTATCCAGACTGAAACAAACCTGATAAGATTGCAAAACATATCAGAGAAAAAGATGAGTTCTGCAGGGACAGCATGTTGAATGGAGGTGATGATGATGATGGTCTGTGTTGAACTCTGGTGAATATGGAAGTTCCTCTCTCTTCTATAGTTCAGGAGCATCTTAGCTCCTCCCTGAATCTCTGTCTCCTCTTAGATCTGTATTTCACTTCTCTCAGTTACACTTCCTCCTAAGTGACAGATCCAAAGGCAGTCTGTAAATAAAACTTCAGAGGACCTAGGATTGAACCCTGTGGTACACCACGATTAATCCCAGACCAACAGAGAATTGTAATTTATTAAGTGAAGAAAAAAAGTAATCAAAACTGAAGTCCTTGATGTGTACCAGTTTATTGAGGGATGTGATTCAAAGTGTTTGATCAGTCAGTAAATAATACCTAATAATAAATGCAATGACTTGCGTTAACGTGAAGTCAGATTAGTAAGAGGTGTTTCATCGAGAGAGAAATCTGTTTAAAATGATCTTAATCTAATAAGAATGTTGCTTCATCACTTAATATTTAAAAGGTCTTGAACACCACAACACAAGCTGCTGTTCCAATAGAACCTATGATCACATTGTGCTCAGAGATGAACTGAATCCAACGAGAAAGTGAGAGGATCTAGGATTGATCCCTGTGGTACACCACGTGCAATCACAGACTCACAGAAAAACGTATTTTAAGTTCATGGACACTACTTGCTTTTATTTCAACGTGTGATAAAAGGCCAGATTCAATGGTTGAGTTAAACATTTGAACCTGTGGATGTGAATCAAAGGCAGTACATGTTTTTGCATAATAGTGAAATGTACATACAGTATCATTCAAAAGATCGAGCAGGTAAATGACATTACTGTATGATCACAAACTATTGATGTTTGTCAGAGAGAGACCCCCTCTGGTGGATGTTGATCAGTATTGTGTTGTCTGTGCTCCAGAGGTTTTTGTACAGAGTGTTGGTGTTTCCTGTCACTGTGGGCCTCAGAGCACAGTAGTACACAGCAGAGTCTGTCTCTTTAGCTGAGATGATCTCCAGATCAACTCGTTTCTCTGTGTTGTCAATGTGAGCAGAGAAATCAGATTCAGTGGGATGGATCACTCCTGCCTCTGTGATGTAGAGCAGGAACTCTGGTCTGGATCTCTGGTATTGTCGGTACCACTGGATATTGTAGATAGTCCCCTCATATTTACATGTCAGGCTGATGTTTCTGCCCTCTGCAACATGTTCTTCACTTCTTTCTGGCTTTATGCTGTTCATGGAGCCCAGGGCTACAAAAGGAGAATTCCTCATGTCAGTTAGTCTGCAGGAGATTTGAACATTAAGAGACTCAACGGAGGGTCTTCAATTTCCTGTCATCTTTGATCAGTTTGAGATAAAACATGACCAAATGTCTTCATGGATCACAACGGTTGCTGCCTTACACAATCAAACCTCCAGTTATGAAATCTCTGGCTAATACAGCGGGTTAAATGAGACTTTATCTCTGTTCCAACACTCACCTATGAAGAGAGAGAAGAGTAAACAGAGGTAAAGCAACATGTCTTTGGAGATGTTGAAGTCAAACAGTCAGCAGATGAGTTCTCCTCCTGCAGAAGTGAAGCAGGAAACAGCCTCTCTGCTGCTCAGCCCTTCTCCTCAACATCAGATCATTGTGCTTTTAGTTCCTCAAACATCTCACAGATCATCTCATTGGTTGATACAAACGTCAGTGGGCGGGGCCAGAGAATCATGTTTTACTGGTTTTCAAATGAAGTTTTATTTATAAAGCACATTTAAAAGCGATTTTTGGTCGAGCCAAAGAGCTGTACAGTACATGTAATAAAAACACATTACTACAATCACAATAAAAGACAATAAATTACAACAGATATAAAAACACAGGGAAAAGTCAGGGGTCGTGCTCCGCTCTGACGAGAAGGCCAGGGAGAAGAAGTGAGTTTTAAGAGTAGATTTAAAAACCCCTAGGGTCTGGGCCGACCTCACATGTACCTCATTCACACCAACGCAACTCCGGTTCAAGCTCCGGGCTAGAGCTTTTCAGGTTCGGAACCGGTTCTTCTGTTTAGCTCCGGCTCTTTTCACACTGCCCAGAGTCCGACTGGTGCTGCGTCCTCGTTTGCGTCATGACGTAACCGTTTGCGTGCCTGCTTCATAAAGCCAAACTGCGCGGAAACCCCTCACAGCTGACACCGACAACAACAACAATGGCCGATTGTGCTCCAGCTTCCTCTGTACCTCTTCAGAAGACCAGATCCCCAGCAGGTAGCTGGTCTCTTCAGTGGACCACTGCTGCTTGTTAAGTTTCTCCATCGTTGTACAAACTGGATAAAACGCCAGCTTCTTGTTGTTGTTCAGGAGTTGATCCCGCCCCCGCCCCTGCCCCTGCCCCTGCCCCCGCCCCTGCCCTGCCTCGACGTAAGCGTGACGTATGTGGTGCTTTTGCTCTGGTCGGACAATTTTTTGGTGCTCGAAATGAACCGGATTCCGGAGCTAAGAGGCTGCTCCGCTGTGGTGTGAAGAAGAAAACCCGGTGCTTTTCAAGCTCCAGCTCCGAACCGGCCCTGAAACACCGTTGGTGTGAATGAGGAAATGGAGGGGAAGAGTGTTCAAGAGCCTGGGGCCAGCTGCTGCGAAGGCTCGGTGCCCTCGGGAGCAGCAGGTTTTGAGCCATCATAATACTTTTCTCATGTTTAAAACATTTAGTTCTCTTTGTGTTTCTCACAGACACATACATTGAAATGTACACAACTTAGCAATAACAATGACAGTCGTTAACGTGAAGTCAGATTAGTGAGAGGCTTTTCATCCAGTGGCGGAGCCAGGACATTGTCAGTGCGGTGGCCAGGATGGAACCAGTGATCATTTTGGGGTGGCATTAAAATCACTATTATAGGAACATAAAAATACATCTCACTATAAAATAAGGGGTTATTTAAGGCACCTACAACACACCTCTACATTATGTGGGATTAAGCTAGTGGTGGAATGGATCAAATCTTATTCAGTATATCTCACTATTTTTTTCGTATTCCCGCAGGCTAAGTATCAACGAAGTGTACATTATACAAATGTAATGCAATATGCAGACTGTTTAGCTTATGGTGATCAAGCCCTATGAACTCATTCTCTCAGTGTATCATCAGGAATACAGAGACACACACACATCATTTAAATAAGAGTTTTTAAATTCAATTATTGGTTAAGAATAAACATCTTAAAGTAAATAACAATAAACAATAGCCCTTAACCCTGTAAGGCCCCCGGTTGTAATTTTACAACATTACTTTAAGATATCCTAAAAAAGTCAGTAAATGTTTAGTTTTTTTAAAAGACTACATTTACATAGTCAAAGGGTCCTTTTGTTCAGCCTCACATGCTATTGGGTAGTACATGTGTTATAGGTCCTGCCCTCTGGCACTCACACATCCAGGGGCGCCGCCAGGGATTTTGGGCCCCATGAAAAGATTTCACATTCGTATGAAAAAACACTTTCCCTCAGTAAGTTTACCTCAAGCACTTCTTTTTGTATCACCGTCACAAAGAGTCTATACTGTTTTGTAATATACTGTTGGAGCTTTTCAGGGTGAGGCTCCCTCTGGTGGATGTTGATCAGTACTGTGGTGTCTTTGCTCCAGAGGTTTTTGTACAGAGTGTTGGTGTTTCCTGTCACTGTGGGCTGCAGAGCACAGTAGTACACAGCAGAGTCAGACAGCTGAAGCTTCTGGATCTTCAGAGGAACAGATCTTAAGCTTGAATCCAGTGTGGATGAGAATCTGTCCTCGTCCTCTGTTTTCCCCGTGCCGATCTTAAAGCGGCTCAGGATGAATGTGGGGCTGTTGTCTCCGTGCTGCTTGTACCAGAAGAGATATTCATTTGATGAAGTGGTGTTATAGTGACAGCCAAGTGTTACTGCCTCTCCTTCAGCAGCAGTCTTTTCTGCTTCAGGTTGCAGCACGTTGTCTCTTTGGGCTCTGCATTCTGTAAAACAGCAACAAACAGTATCAGGGACATGTTAGAGAATCATCTCAATGTTGGACTGATATCAAAGAGTTCATACCAAGACTCATAGCAGCCAGCAACACTGAGAGAACCAGATCCATCATATCTGCTGGTTGAGAAACTCTGAGCTACAGCGAGTATAAAGAGGACTGATAAACTCTGCTGAAGTCTAACAGAGAGAGAGGCTCCCTCTGGTGGATGTTGATCAGTACTGTGTTGTCTTTGCTCCAGAGGTTTTTGTACAGAGTGTTGGTGTTTCCTGTCACTGTGGGCCTCAGAGCACAGTAGTACACAGCAGAGTCTGTCACTGCAGCAGAGGAGATCTGCAGAGGAACTGATGTCTTGTTGATTGTAGCATCAAATCTGTCTTTCTGGAACTCTTAAGCATTCTCTCCAGTTCCTGTCCAACGCATGAACATGTACTTTGGGTAACCATTGACTTCTTGTTTGTACCAGAACAGAGAGGCTGTATTAGATGTCTGAGTTGTCCTAAATGTGCAGTCAAGTGTAACTGTGTCTCCTTCAGTAGCGCTGACTTCTCCTAGTGTCTGGGTCACTGTGTCTTGTCCTTTACACTCTGGGGAAGAAGAGACCATGCAGAGGAAGAGATGAATCAATAAAGATGAAGGATTAAAGGAGAACAATCAGTAGCTTTAAACAGTTACCTAGAAACATGTTGACGTTTCTATCTTACCAAAGGAGAGAGCAGCAAGAATAATCCACAGCCAATGTTCCATCTCTACAACAAGGTTTAAATCAGCAGCAGGAAGTAGCTGATGTTCAGCATTCAGTGTGAGGATGGTTCTCTTCACAGCAGCACTTCTTATTGACTGGATGGTTGAACACAGTGCAGAAGACGTGCACCGCCTACTTGATAATGTGGCCCTCTAGTGGAGGTGAACAGCTCAGTCCAACAGTGTGGAGGAAAGGCTTCCAGCAGCTTGTCAGTGTGTCAGCAGGTGTTTTTGTACAGAGTGTTGGTGTTTCCTGTCACTGTGGGCCTCACAGCACAGTAGAACACAGCAGAGGCTGTCACTGCAGCAGAGGAGAGGCTCAGATTGATTTGGTTTGACTCCACTGTAATATTCAGTCCAGGGATCAGATTATTCATAATGTTTCCATTTCCTAAATGAGAGATGATGAGCTCTGGTGGTTCTCCTGGATATTGTCGATACCAGAAGAAATAATCACCACTAGCTGTTTGTTTGGAGTATCTGTAGGACAGAGTAACAGAGCTGCCTTCTGGACTGAACTCTTCTGTTTTGATTGGAGTCAGATCGTCACAGCTGACGCCTGAGGGAAAGATGAACTCTGTTATTTCATGTTATAAAAGTTATTTTAGCAAAACCACACTCAGAAAGCAAGAGTGCAACAAACCTGATAAGATTGCAAAACATATCAGAGAAAAAGCTGAGTTCTGCAGGGACAGCATGTTGAATGAAGGTGATGATGATGATGGTCTGTGTTGAACTCTGGTGAATATGGAAGTTCCTCTCTCTTCTATAGTTCAGGAACATCTTAGCTCCTCCCTGAATCTCTCTGTCTCCTCTTAGATCTGTATTTCACTTCTCTCAGTTACACTTCCTCCTGGTTTTCATGTTGTCACGTGTGTGTCGTCTGCATAGCTATGGTAAATTATTTCATTGTTATCCATTAACTAAGCTACTGGAAGCATTTAGATGTTAAAGAGAAGAGGCCCCAGGATGGAGCCTTGAGGAACACCACAGGTCATATCCGTCAACTCAGATGTTGAGTTACATATAGAAACAAAGTGTTTCCTGTCCTTTCAGTAGGATTCAGACCAATAAAAACAGTGCCAGAGTCCCATCCAGTTATCCAGTCGGTTAGTAATATGTTGTGGTCAACAGTTTCAAATGCAGCGCCGAGATCTAATAATACTGACAGTGAGATTCTGCCACTGTCTGTGTTTAAGTGGATGTCATTAAAGACGTTAATTAGAGCAGTCCTATAAATGTTCATCAGTGAAGCGCCAAAGTTATTCATTTTGAGAAATTTGATGACTGCACTTTTCAGGGCCTGTGGGAATAAATATGAAAAACAGGAAGTGTTGGTGAAGGTCCATCAGGAGTCTGGCACCTGGTGGAATGCTCTCATTGAACATTATAAGGATAAATGAGAGAGATAAATTAAAGTAACGTGGTGTTGAAGCATCAAATAAAGGAGGCCTCTCTGCTGGGGGTTGAGTTGTTTGAACATTAGTTGTGTTGTTTCCCTAAAGTCTAAGAGAGAGACTCCCTCTGGTGGATGTTGATCAGTATTGTGTTGTCTTTGCTCCAGAGGTTTTTGTACAGAGTGTTGGTGTTTCCTGTCACTGTGGGCTTCAGAGCACAGTAGTACACAGCAGAGTCTGTCACTGCAGCAGAGGAGATCTGCAGAGGAACTGATGTCTTGTTGAGTGTAGCATCAAATCTGTCTTTCTTGAACTCTGCAGCATTCTCTTCTGTTCCATAAGTATCACGTCGCAGAATATACAAAGGCAGATCATTTGCTTCTTGTTTGTACCAGAATAAATATGCATTCGAGCCAGCACTGATCTGAAATGTGCAGCCAAGTGTAACTGTGTCTCCTTCAGTAGCGCTGACTTCTCCTTGTGTCTGGGTCACTGTTTCTTGTCCTCTACACTCTGGGGAAGAAGTGACCATGCAGAGGAAGAGATGAATCAATAAAGATGAAGGATTAAAGGAGAACAATCAGTAGCTTTAAACAGTTACCTAGAAACATGTTGTAGTTTCTATCTTACCAAAGGAGAGAGCAGCAATTAGATTAACGTTTTTATGCAGAATGTTACGTACCTCTTAGAATGGAAACTAACAGTAGGGAATGTAAATAATAGTCTAATGACAGCATGTTGAATGAAGGTGAGGATGATGATGGTCTGTGTTGAACTCTGGTGAATATGGAAATTCCTCTCTCTTCTATAGTTCAGGAACATCTTAGCTCCTCCCTGAATCTCTCTGTCTCCTCTTAGATCTGTATTTCACTTGTCTCAGTTACACTTCCTCCTGGTTTTCATGTTATCACGTGTGTGTCGTCTGCATAGCTATGGTAACTTATTTCATAGTTATCCATTAACTAAGCTACTGGAAGCATGTAGATGTTAAAGAGAAGAGTCCCCAGGATGGAGCCTTGAGGAACCCCACAGGTCATATTCGTCCACTCAGATGTTGAGTTACCTATAGAAACAAAGTGTTTCCTGTCCTTTCAGTAGGATTCAGACCAATAAAAACAGTGCCAGAGTCCCACCCAGTTTTCCAGTCGGTCTAGTAATATCTTGTGGTCAACAGTTTCAAATGCAGCGCTGAGATCTAATAACACTGACAGTGAGATTCTGCCACTGTCTGTGTTTAAGTAGATGTCATTAAAGACGTTAATTAGAGCAGTCCTATAAATGTTCATCAGTGAAGCGCCAAGGTTTGTCTTTCAGAGTGGTTTGATGACTGCAGATTTCAGGGCCTGTGGGAATAAATATGAAAAACAGGAAGTGTTGGTGAAGGTCCATCAGGAGTCTGGCACCTGGTGGAATGCTCTCATTGAACATTATTAGGATAAATGAGAGAGATGAATTAAAGTAACGTGGTGTTGAAGCATCAAATAAAGGAGGCCTCTCTGCTGGGGGTTGAGTTGTTTGAACATTAGTTGTGTTGTTTCCCTAAAGTCTGACAGAGAGAGACTCCCTCTGGTGGATGTTGATCAGTATTGTGTTGTCTTTGCTCCAGAGGTTTTTGTACAGAGTGTTGGTGTTTCCTGTCACTGTGGGCTTCAGAGCACAGTAGAACACAGCAGAGTCTGTCACTGCAGCAGAGGAGATCTGCAGAGGAACTGATGTCTCTTTGATTGTAGCATCAAATCTGTCTTTCTGGAACTCTGCAGCATTAACTCCAGTGGTTGAGACACGCATCAACATGTACTTTGGGTAACCATTGACTTCTTGTTTGTACCAGAACAGAGAGGCTGTATTAGATGTCTGAAATGTGCAGTCAAGTGTAACTGTGTCTCCTTCAGTAGCGCTGACTTCTCCTGCTGTCTGGGTCACTGTGTCTTGTCCTTTACACTCTGGGGAAGAAGAGACCATGCAGAGGAAGAGATGAATCAATAAAGATGAAGGATTAAAGGAGAACAATCAGTAGCTTTAAACAGTTACCTAGAAACATGTTGTAGTTTCTATCTTACCAAAGGAGAGAGCAGCAAGAATAATCCACAGCCAATGTTCCATCTCTACAACAAGGTTTAAATCAGCAGCAGGAAGTAGCTGATGTTCAGCATTCAGTGTGAGGATGGTTCACTTCACAGCAGCACTTCTTATTGACTGGATGGTTGAACACAGTGCAGAAGACGTGCACCGCCTACTTGATAATGTGGCCCTCTAGTGGAGGTGAACAGCTCAGTCCAACAGTGTGGAGGAAATACTTCCAGCAGCTTGTCAGTGTGTCAGCTGGTGTTTTTGTACAGAGTGTTGGTGTTTCCTGTCACTGTGGGCCTCACAGCACAGTAGAACACAGCAGAGTCTGTCACTGCAGCAGAGGAGAGGCTCAGATTGATTTGGTTTGACTCCACTGTAATATTCAGTCCAGGGATCAGATTATTCATAATGTTTCCATTTCCTAAATGAGAGATGATGAACTCTGGTGGTTCTCCTGGATATTGTCGATACAGAAGAAATAATCACGACCCGTTATAGTTTTGGAGTATCTGTAGGACAGAGTAACAGAGCTGCCTTCTGGACTGAACTCTTCTCTCTGTAATGCAGTGAGATTTTCACAGCTGACCCCTGAAGAGAGGAGTAATTCAAAAGACTCAGTTAATAGATCACATTTGATCAACATTAGAAGTTAACGTGTTCATGCAGAATGTTACGTACCTCTTAGAATGGAAACTAACAGTAGGGAATGTAAATAATAGTCTAAGGACAGCATGTTGAATGAAGGTGATGATGATGGTGGTCTGTGTTGAACTCTGGTGAATATGGAAGTTCCTCTCTCTTCTATAGTTCAGGAACATCTTAGCTCCTCCCTGAATCTCTCTGTCTCCCCTTAGATCTGTATTTCACTTCTCTCAGTTACACTTCCTCCTGGGTAACAGATCCAAAGGCAGTCTGTAAATAAAAAGTCAGAGGACCTAGGATTGAACCCTGTGGTACACCACGATTAATAACAGACCAACAGAGAATTGTGTTTTATAAAGATAATAACAAAAGCAATCAAAACTTGAGTGTGTGATTTATACCAGTTTATTGAGAGATGTGATTCAAAGTGTTTGATCAGTCAGTAAATAAAAACGTAATAATAACAATGACGGGCGTTCACGTGAAGTTAGATTAGTGAGCAACACGTTCTCACTCCCATCCCGTCACACATTGACGGACGGTCAGGGCCCCTTCTCGTCACGGAATTCCGGACAGGGTACCCCTTGAGAGTCAGTTTTCAACGAGCAGTGCGTCCCATAGACCTTAATAGACTTCAAATAGCGTTGATAATAGACACCATGAGAACGGTCGGTTGTTATTGTCAATATTAATATAATAATTATTTATTTTGTAATAGTCACACTCGATTTCGCCGATTTTCTTGTTGCCCCAGCTGGTCGACACCTCTTTTAGCAGAAACAAAGGATACATTAATGTATTAAATCGATGTTAATCCATGCGTGTGGTTGTGGAATTAATGGACGTGCCGTTGTTCGTTACAAACTCTTCAACTATAACCCTAATTATATTTAAAAACATTTTAGAAGGCATCACAAAATACTTTAATGCAAATTTAATTTAAATGTGAAGGGATGTGTGTAATGTGGTGATTGACATTATTCACCCACGGTTCTATGGGTTGGGGTATTGTTCCGCACGGACAATTTAGTCAACCGGACTTCCTGTTGATGTGAAATCCGAAAACATATTTAAAATGAAATAATACCTTATTCCGAGTGTGCTTGCTTTTCTCTTTGAAAGTCATCACATAACGGCATTGTAATACACGGTTCGGCTGCATTACATATTACACATCTGCCGTAGTTCTCTATTTATAGAGTCCTGATGAGAAGACTTCTAGAGAAAGAGGATGAACTGCCGCCGAAACTGAATATGTGACGTGGATCATAAATATATCAGCAATTAAACAAAATCTTCAATTTCTCTTCACACAATACGTCTCCTTGCAGTATCAACACTAACTCGGCTGACTTTTATATTTGATCCAATTGGTATATTGGTGTATTTACACCATAACGGTGCACAGCTGATAGAAAGGGACACCTGGTGGTTACAGCACGTTATTGAAATGTATTATTTGTATTATTAGATATTAATAGGAGACACAGACAGACAAACTAATAAGGCTTTATTTAAACATTAAAGAATACTTTAGGTTCAGGTCTTATTTTGAATAAGAACAAAGCTTTGGGGGTATAAACATTAAGCCTGACAAAGTACTAATATATTGCTTTCCTGCAATGCTAACTACTGTATGTTTAAGCACTTATTTTAACTGATATTATACATATGTATTATACTCTTATAAGATGTATGTATATAGAATAAGAAATGTGCAGAATATGACAGTTTAATGGTGGAGGTATGCACACATATTGATAGATGTCTTGTAATGCACTGTTGAGGAACCTGCGACCCAAGTTTTTCATCTCCGACCTTGTCAGGTATTGAACAATCAATAAATAAAGAACACAGAATTTGTGTGATTATACTAAATGATTTACAAATAAACACCACTGCATATTCACAACTGTTACACATGCTGATGTAACGCAAATGTTTCCAACTTGGGATCAATAAAGTATATCTTATCTTAAGATGATCGATGGCTACTGCCAGATTTACAAAATGTGCCTCTGAACCTTGAGCATGTTTCAGGCTTATCAATGAACAACAGGAGGGGTCACAGACATAAGACGAGCTGTTAAATAAAGCTCTTCTGACCTTAGCTGGCATGTGGGTATATATTAATGCTGCCCATTATGGGCACAAGCAATTTTCACCCATTTATTAATTATATGTTTTAAATGTGAGTGTTTCCTATCCCCTAAACCTCCAGGAATGTACACAGTTTAATACTGGCAACTTCTTATTATGGGAAATAAGAAAACGTCTTTTAAAACTACAACTCCCAGTAGAGACGTGCCATAGAGAACATGTTGCGAAACACAATAGCCAGCATGTGTAGTTCTGGGGACGGGGTAGGGGAGGGGGGGACGGGGTGGACCCGCTCAAATCCAGTTTTGGACAGTCTGCCGTGGTTCCATTCCATTTCAAAGTGCTGTTCGACACTCGGCGTAACCCTCGGAGCATACTCAAACATCCAATCACAGAGCTTGAAGACTATCACGGGGTTTGTCAAGCGAGGCGGAGAGAATACTTACTTCCGGGTGTAAAATTCTCTAAAGCAACTACTATGAGCTGCTCCAACCCTCGGTCCTGACGGACTCCAACTTGTGTTTATTAATCAAACAAATAAATAAACACAAGGATAATGATGTGTTATTGTTGAGTAGATAACAGTGTGGTTTAGAAAAGAATACAAAATTAAAAGGAAAAAACGATGAAACAATACAGATTTCAGTTTTCTGAGCCCCTCCTCTCCCCATAACTGACGGCAACAAAAGTCCTACATTATTCAATTAAAATAAAGAAGTAAAAACAATAAGTGTGGCTTGATATTGAGTTAGAAAAAGGTTGATAAACGCTGTGAGAATGGATCTGAGGAGAGCATTTCGCCTCGATCCCAACTCCTCTATTACCAACGTTCAGGGAGCTCTATGCAAGTCAATGGGACTCCCTGCCCGTTCAAAACTGACTCTCGAGGGGTACCCTGTACGTAATAGAGTGACGGGGAGGGGCCCTGACTGTCCGTCAACATGTGACGGGTTGGGAGTGAGAACGTGTTGTAGTGAGAGGTGTTTCATCTAGAGAGAAATCTGTTTAAAATGATCTTAATCTATTAAAAATATTTCTTCAGATCCGACATTGAAAAGGTCTTGAACAACACAACACAAGCTGCTGTTCCAATAGAACCTTTCATCACATTGTGCTTGGAGATAAACTGAATCCAAGGACAAAGAGAAAGGACCTAGGATTGAACCCTGTGGTACACCACACGCAATCACAGACTGACAGAAAAATAGAGACACTTATTTTAAATTCATGGAGACTACATGTTATGTTTAATCTATGATAACAGGCCAGATTAACTGATTGATTTACACATTTGAACCTGTTGATGTGAATCAAAGGCAGTACATGTGTTTGTATGGTAGTGAACAATTTTTCATCCATTTCAAATGATCAAGCAGGTAAACTACATTACTGCATCATCACTAACTATTGATGTTTGTCAGAGAGAGACTCCCTCTGGTGGATGTTGATCAGTATTGTGTTGTCTGTGCTCCAGAGGTTTTTGTACAGAGTGTTGGTGTTTCCTGTCACTGTGGGCTTCAGAGCACAGTAGTACACAGCAGAGTCTGTCACTGCAGCAGAGGAGATGCTCAGATCCACTCGTTTCTTTCCTTCAGACAGGTCAGTGAAGAACCTGGTGTCCGATCCAAGTGATTCTGCTTTGTTAGTGAAATTAGCCCCTGAGATAGACAGGAGGAACTCTGGTGGTTCTCCTGGATATTGTCGATACCAGAAGAAATAATCATCACCAGTTGCTTTTTTGGAGTATCTGTAGGACAGAGTAACAGAGCTGCCTTCTGGACTGAACTCATCTGTTTTGACTGGAGTCAGATCGTCACAGCTGACGCCTGAGGGAAAGATGAACTCTGTTATTTCATGTTATAAAAGTTATTTTAGCAAAACCACACTCAGAAAGCAAGAGTGCAACAAACCTGATAAGATTGCAAAACATATCAGAGAAAAAGCTGAGTTCTGCAGGGACAGCATGTTGAATGAAGGTGATGATGATGATGGTCTGTGTTGAACTCTGGTGAATATGGAAGTTCCTCTCTCTTCTATAGTTCAGGAACATCTTAGCTCCTCCCTGAATCTCTCTGTCTCCTCTTAGATCTGTATTTAACTTCTCTCAGTTACACTTCCTCCTGGGTGACAGATCCAAAGGCAGTCTGTAAATAAAAAGTCAGAGGACCTATTGAACCCTGTGGTACACCACAAGTAATCTCAGAACAACAGATAATTGTGTTTTATAAAGATAAGAACAAAAGCAATCAAAACTGAAGTCCTTGATGTGTACCTGCTTATTGAGAGAGGTGATTTAAAGTGTTTGATCAGTCAGTAAAGAAAACGTAATAATAACAATGACAGGCGTTAACGTGAAGTCAGATTAGTGAGAGGTGTTTCATCAAGAGAGAAATGTGTTTAAAATGATCTTAACACTTTATATATATATAAATTAACTAAAGATATACTATCTATGGATGGCATTAATTTGGCCTCCATAGACACTGTAAGGAATCTTGGTGTTATATTTGAGCAGGATTTATCCTTTAACGCCCACATAAAATTTAAGAAAATTAAGAAAGGACAAAAACTATGCATACAAATCCGGAAATAAAGTGGACTATATGGCTGCAAAATAAAAAAACTTAGATCTGGAATAAGAAAAGCCAAATTCAATTATGCTTAAATAGAACAGGAGATTTCAAACAATAACACTAGGACAGTTTGGAAAAAACTTCAGGTCCTCACCAACTACAAAACAAAGCCCCCCCCCCCCCCCCCCCGCGCTTTCAACACCATCAACCCGGACAAACTCTTCAATAAACGAATGGACATGAACACAGACCCCTGCATCTGTCACTGGATCCACAGCTTCCTCTGGAACAGACAACAACGGGTCAAAAGAAACAACTCCACATCTCTCCCTCTGCACCTCAGTATATGAGCTCCACAAGGCTGTGTCCTATCCCCCTGGTGATTCTCACTCTACACAAACCAACTCACATCTCAGCACCCCACAGTCAACATATATAAATACGCAGAGGGCACAACAATAACAGGACTCATCTCAAATAATAATGAAACACAATACCTCACTCAGATCCATCAAGCAGTCACCTGGTGCTCAGAAAGCAACCTCCTACTTAACACAGCAAAAACCCAAGAAATAATCATCGACTTCAGGCGAAAGCCAAAGCCCAAATCAACTCTATCTATCTCCGGCAAACTCATTTCCACAACAGAATCACTCAAATTTCTTGGCACTCACATAAGCAATAACCTCAAAAGGAAGACCAACACAGACGTCATCTACAAAAAAGCCAACCATAGGCTATCCTTTCTGCGGCAGCTCAAGAAATACAGAGTGAGGAAACATCTCCTAATCCAGTTCTACACAGCCATCATCCAAAGCATCCTCACATCATCCATCACAGTCTGGTACAGCAGTTCAGACAACCTCTCCCAGAATAAATTTCAACGTATCGTCAATAAAGCACCTGCAGTCCCCTTCCATCACTCGAATCACTTCACCACCAACGAACTGTCACAAGGGCAAGGAAAATCATTTCTGACCCTTCCCACCCAGCTCACCATGTCTTCCAACTTCTGCCCTCAGGGAGGCGCTACAGGTCACTGTCCACCAAAACCTCCCGCTTCAAAAACAGCTTCTTCCCCATTGGAATATGGACACTAAATGGACTCTAAATAACCCCAATGAACAATCACAATCCACCACACCTTGAACTTTATGTATATATGTCATGATGTATGTATTTGCCCTGTGCTGTGTGTTGTACTTTTTATTGTTTGTTTATTGTATGGAACAAGCTGTAATAATCTGCACTGAACATGTACATTTGAATTAAAACAGTTTAATGCACTTTAACACTCATCTACCCATGATTCAAGCTGCTTTCCTGGGTTACAAAGTGCTGTGAAGAAGCCTGTTCTCTGGGTACAGTCTGGGTGGAAGGGCCACCTGCTGCTGCGTGGAGCTCTCTGGGTCTCTGTGAGTCTCTCACACCCCGCTTCTCTCTGGGTCCGACCTGCCTCTATTCACACAGCGCACACAGAAGAGGGGGGGGGGGGGTGATGTGCCCTGGGTCTATGGGTCTGTCTGGGTCTCTGGGTCTCTGTGGGTCTCATACCCTGCTTCTCCGGGGTGCTGGAGAGTCATGTTCAGGCTCCTCTCCACAGTTGTCCCCCTAAAACTGATTTGTAATCATTATTTTTGCATTTACAGTTTTTCTCAATCGCTAAACCCACTATTTAGAATCAAAATTCCTTTCATCAAACCAACAGTACAGCCATCGAAACAGAAAACCATTTCTCTACAACAGTATACCATTTCTCATTGATATCACACAAAATGCAGATGCTAAGCAGTGTTTTGCAAAACAGATCACACAATTCTCTAACTGAAGTTACAATTCTCTACACAAAGATCAAAAATCTTTTGTGTAACTCATGTCTACAAAACAAAAATAATCTTCTCACAGTGGATAACACTTCCTCATAAACTTAGACCATAGCGACACTAATTGACACTTGATGTGCAAAATATTAACACTTGTTATCAGTCAATCACCCCATTGAAAAAGGTAACTCCATGGAATGTACTGTATACCTTACAGTAATGATGTTACATTGAAAACATTTACATGATAGAATTTGCATGACTGTACTTCAAATATTTTTTTAAATGGTGCCGGTAAAGCTATAATAGTGTTGATATGACTTGCATAGCTCTGATATGTTCATATGGGGAGGATTAGCTATAGCTGATACAACATTTTTACAGTCAGTAATTGTGGTCTTTTCCTTTTTGCACATTGAGAAATGTTTTTTTTTGTATTGGGGTGAATTGAGTACTTCACTTCCATGTAAATGAATTGCTCACAGCTGACATCAATGAATTTCCTATAGTCATTGTAATTAGTGAGAATCCTATAAAAGACCTCCCTCACTTCAGTAAGATGTTTGTCAAGGGTGGTGTCGACACGCAAGGAGATATTTCCCACGCTGCCTTGCAAGGGAAGACATACGCTGTGACGTAGATGAGGCTATGTGGGCAGACAGACGGCAAAGAGCAGATCAGTAAAGCTATATAGATCTCATTCTCTGCTTTACTGCTGATTTACATCATTTTTTTCCCAGTGTATTGCTATTCATTTTTTGTTTCTGTTACGGCGCTCTACTGAAAATGAGACATAAAAACAATGACATAGTTACAGTAACACACAGCTTTTCCTATATGTAAGTTTGTTTCTCCCAACTTGTCAGTTTTCCGTTCAGTTTCCAATATCGATAGCTTGAGGTTTGTGTATTGATGATTGTAGTCAGTATTTAGTGTGCCACTTAGTAATGACTGTTCAAATAGTCTTCTCATGAGCTGACAAATGTTTGTTTTTGGAGAAGGTATCTGGTTTTGGAAGGGGTATTTTTAGTTTTGAGTGCCTTAGAGCACTTTGCAAGAAATGTATATTGTTATGGTAGAATGGGTTATTATGGTGACCGGAGTTTCAGTTATGAAAACACATTTGTCTCATTAGAGGACAATTTGTTCTGTTTCGATCGACCTATTCTTTTTTGTGACCAGTATTTTCAGTTTTGGTCATGTAAGTGCATTTTGCAAAAGATATTCAGAGTTATGGCAAGTGTGTTTCTGTTTAGATGGCTATGTTCTTGTTTTGAAGAAATGAATTTTGATTCTAAATAGTGGGTTTAGCAATTGAGAAAAACTGTAAATGATTTATGTTATCATTAATATGGTTCCCTAACACAATGCACATAGTCTGGATTCCTGCATATGCTTTAATCAGGCATTTTAACTCTTTTTTCCATGAAAATGATTTTTATTCACTGGGGCAATACAAATCAAATGTTGGCTATTTCGGAGCACAATTGTACCTTTCACTATTTAAATGTATTTGTATTATATATTTTTGGGCTAGAGAAGTGACATTTCTGGGTGACTTTGTCAGTTTATGGAGCTTAGCCCACAAATCCTGGAGGTTCCAGGTCGAATTAGGGGGAGTGCTTAGGTCCGGGGGCCCGGGGTCTCATGGTGTGCAAGGTTATGGAAGTGCCCATGTTAGGGAGACATGCTGGAACTACTTAGTCCATCCTTTGGGGCTCTTTGGAGGGCCACAGAGAGGTGGTTTTCGCGGTCTCTCTCCTGGAGGTGTGAAAAAACCTGTTTGCCACTGTTAGGGAGAGATGCTGGAGCTCTGTAGTCCGTCCTTTGGTGGTCTGTGAGGGGCCACAGATAGGTGCTTTTCGCGGTGTATGTCCTGGAGGTATGAAAAAACCTGTTTGCCCATGTTAGGGAGACATGCTGGAGGTCTGTATTCCGTCCTTTGGTAGTCTGTGAGGGGCTACAGAGAGGTGCTTTTCGCGGTCTCTGTCCTGGAGGTAGCAAAATTCGAAAAAAACGGCAACGTGCCAACGGAGAAGCGGAGAGAAGGGGCTCGAAAAAGCTCAACCTGTTGGCGCTTCGGGCCGAAGCCCCGGACACTTTTCCACTTCTCCGTTGCAACTTACAACAGAGAGGGGAAACCAAGCTTCCACTTCTCCGTCAATAAAATACATTCATCCATTTCAGACTGCTGTCTGCACGAAATCGGAAACCCGGTATTTGAGAGGACTCAGAAAAAAAACGGGTGTCTGATTTAATGGAGGAATGTATCCGCTCCATGTGCACTCTGGCTCGGATACATTTGTTGCCTGGAGACCCCCCAGACTGGTTCTTACCAAACTTTAAGTTTGCAAACTGGTCTCTGGATGAATGTAAGGGGAGTTTGAGGGGACTCTACCCGCATTATGTGACACTATTTTCGGATACTCTTTTTCATTTTCAGCCCTTTTCCATGAATGAATTGAAACTTTTTTTTTAACGTTTTGGTCAATTTGACCCAGTTCTGGTAACCGCATTGCCTGGAGGATAGGACCGAGATATGACAGACTCTCTGGCCGCCTCACAAGTCACTATTGTTGGACACTTTCTTTGCTTTACCCTGGTTCTATCACTCTTTCCTCCTTTGACCATAAAACGTGTTTCCTGCTAGGCTACTGCCTGGTTCCGGGGCACCCCAAACCCTCCCTTGGTCCGTGTACCATGCATTGAAGCATTGGACCCATTGTTGCAATCACCGGTTGCGCTAACAAATATAAACAGAGGAACAGAAAATAATTTAAATAGAATTCATTGTGTGTGTTTTAGTAAGGATGTCGTCCGAATGCCCGGTGTGCAGACTCTTCTATCTGGCTTTGAACAAGCACCTTAAGCACAAACATGCAGTGCGGAACCTGGAGGAAAGAGGCATCATTCTGAAAATGGCCAGTGGCAGAATAAATGTTCGGACCAAACCATGTCCCATCACAGGGTGTTCGTATGCTGGGAGGAAACTACACCGTCATGTAACTCGTGACCACCCTGAGTTCTCCCGAGATGAGGCACATCAGGTCATGGCAAGGCTGAAGCATAGTGTGGCCATGCAGTTGCTCCATGACCTCCGAGAGACTAATCCCATCATTGGAATGGCTACATCATTGGATATAGACAATGAGGAGGAATACCCGGTGCACCCTCCACCCTTCTCCCCACATACCGAGTGTGACGAAGAGGACTGCAGGCAGGTGAGGCTGGACAATGTGGCATTGAGGGCTCAGAAGGTTGCCCTCATTGATGAGGTGAAGACCCTGCGCTCCAGGCTAAAACAGGGTCTAAAACCCAGGAAGCAGAGTGCCACTGATGCTGTGCTTGAGGAAGACGAAGAATGTATACGATTTAAGGGGCTGGCAATCTCAAGTCAAGACTGTCATGCATTCACCAGAAGCCTCCTGCAGCAATACCCCTCTTAAGACCCCGGTCAAGACTGTCATGCGGTCCCCAGCAGCCTCCGGCAGCAATACCCCTCTCAAGACTCCGGTCAAGACTGTCATGCAGTCCCCAGAAGCCTCCGGTAATGAGACCCCTCACAAGACCCCGGTCAAGACTGTCAAGCATTCACCAGCAGCCTCCGGCAGCAATACCCCTCTCAAGACTCCGGTCAAGACTGTCATGCGGTCCCAGGAAGCCTCCGGTAATGAGACCCCTCTCAAAACCCCAGTCAAGACTGTCATGCGGTCCCCAGAAGCCTCCGGTAGTGAGACCCCTGTCTGCGAGAAGACCCGTGCGTCTGTCTACAATAAGCTGAAAGCTAATCTGGCTAAGGACTGGCCCTCTCCCCCAAATCACTGGTCCACTGGGAAGGGACGGGGGAATACCATGCGTGAAATCACGTTGCCTAAAAGCATGGAGACGTACATTCAGACATACAGGGATCATTGTGAGGGTGTCACACTGACAGTAAAACGGAAAGAAAATTGTCTGTCCAATGTCAGCCGGATAAAGAACTTCCTCATATTCATTGCCCATGGTGTTGACCGGCTGTCAGACTGGCTGTTTCTAAAAGACACAAAGAGGGCCCGTGGCTGGAGCGAGTATATTTCAAATCGGGCCGGGCAGTCACAACATCGCTGTTGTTCCTGAAGACTGTGAACCATTTCCTGAGGTACTTGTCTGTGTCAAAGCTCCGGGGGTGCAGGCTCACCCAGTCTGATATGACCCACATCATCAGAGAGGTGACAGCCAACATGAACGACTTTAAAACGGCCGTCACTGTCCACCAGTTTAAGGTGAAGAGGAACAAGCTGGATCGTCTGCCGAGCCAGGCGGAGCTTCTCACCGCCATGGCGGCCGCTGAGAAGCGAATCCCTGATCTCCTTGACCTGATGGCTAGCAATCCGACCTCAATCACCCAGTACCTGCTATATGGCTATCTAACCCTCCATTGGATCCTCCTGTATGGCCACCGTCCGGGTGTGTACGCAAACATGACCAACACGGAGGTCTTTGAGGCGGACAGAAGGGGCACTGCTGAGGGCTACATCATCCACGTGCAGGATCACAAGACTGCCAAGACATTTGGTGAAGCACAGCTGGTGCTTACAATAAAGGAGTTTAGCTGGGTCATGCGGTGGATGGGGATAAAAGAGGGCTTGTCGGGTCCTCAGAATGAATTCTTCCTTTTCACAACGGGGAAGCACGCCTCCAAGAACCTGAACGCTCACTTGAAGAGGGCTTGGGCTGATGCTGGGCTAGAAACAGCGGTCACCTTCACCATCTTGCGCATTGCCGTGGCTGACAATATCAAGCATCACCAAGATCCAGAAAGCAGGGCGGTTCTCGCCAGGTTTATGTGCCACGACGTAAGCACTGCAGACCGGTTCTATGCGAATACGCCTGGAATAAAGGAGGCATTGAAGATCCGCTCCATGTTCAGGGCGGCAGCAGCTGCAGCAGCATCATCAGAAGGAGGTCTACCACCGTCAGCTACCTCCGAAGAGGACTCAGGGGCGGAGAGCAGCGATACCTCTTCTTCAGGACCGATTGATACTCCTGATGAGGGGACAGGGGCCGTGGACTCAACCTGTGTTCCCCGGTGCACCGTACAAGTTAGACACATCTATTGTTGTTTCTTTGGTTTGGCTTATCTTAACCCTCCTGTCATTTCAGATCCCGCCTTCCTCCAGGCCCTTGAAATCAGCTCACTTCCCTCACCTGTTACTCATTCCCTCATCACTCCACAGTATTTATACCACCTCACTATCACTTGTCCTTTGCCAGATTGTCTTGACGTTTCCGCCAAGCTCTCCAGTGTGTGTTGCTCTCTAGCCTAGATTTTTGTCCTGCCCGGTTTTTGACCCCTGCCTGCCTGTATACGGATCTTGAGTTCCTGCCTGCTCCCTGTCTTGTTTTGGTTGCCTGTCTGACGGATTTCCTGGTTTTGACCCTGCCTGTCCCAGACCTGAATAAACTGAACATTGCTAAAAACTGGTTGTATCTAAGTCATGCTATTGGGTTCTGATCTGTACCTGTGATCGTGACAAATAGTCTCCTGGTGAAATGGTTATGTAAATGTGTGTGTCATCCGCATAGCTATGGTCACTTATTTTGTTGTTTTTCATTATCTGAGCCAGTGGCCAGCATGTGGATGTTAAAGAGAAGAGGCCCCAAGATGGAGTCTTGAGGTTCCCCACATGTCATATTTGTCAACTCAGATGTGTAGTTACCTATAGAAACAAAGTTGTTTCTGTCCTTTAAGTAGGATTCAGACCAATTTAGAACTGTTTCTGAAAGTCCCACCCAGTTTTCCAGTCGGTCTAGTAATATGTTGTGGTCAACAGTGTCTAACGCAGCGCTGAGATCAAATAATACTAACACTGAAGTTCTGCCACTGTCTGTGTTTAAGTGGATGTCATTGAAGACCTTTACAAGAGCAGTCTCAGTGCTGTGTGACTGGAACACATCAGAACAGTTATCAAGTGCCAAAACAGCTTTTTAGCTGTTGAAAACCATTTTCCAATTATTTGACCCATCCTATAAATATTCATAAGTGAAGCGCCAAGGTTGTTCTTTAAGAGTGGTTTGAAAACTGCAGATTTCAGGGCCTGTGGGAGTAAATATGAAAAACAGGAAGTGTTGGTGAAGGTCCATCTGCGAAGGCAGGTTAGGTTGCAGGCTAAGAGATCAACTCAGTGAAAGCACTGCCTGCTGACCAATCAGGGCTCAGTGTGCGGAGTTTAAAGCGATCAAGTCATATTACAGGAGAAAGGAAATACAGAAAAGCTGCCGTTGCAGGAAAGACGGCTGGCAAAAATCAGCGACTGTGTGAACGTGAACATGAATAGAATATCACCTCCCATCTTCAGAGCAATCTGACTATTAGAACATTAGTGTTAAGAAAGCTTACTTAAATATCTGCCACAACATAAGTAACCGGATCAGAGTAACATTAAGTACAGTCCGCGGCATATCACATCATAATGTATCATCTCCTGATCTGAGTCAGCTGAGCCGTATCTGGCCGTGCAACACTCACAGTGTCACATACTGGATGCAGAAGGATTATTTGAAGCAACACATTAAGTTGAGGAAACACTCGAGTCAAATGTAATGAAAGTCAGATGGTGTCTTAGACGGGGCAGTGATATCATAAACCTGTTCATGTACGCATTCAAACACTTGTTCTGTTACCAGCTGTATTCACCTTGCAGGTGCAGCTATGTGGCTTTGATCCTGGATCAAGTGTTTAAGTCATGGATGTTTAAAGTTTAACTTCTTCATATGTCTAATATTATAGTTGACTTTTCATTCAGGAAGTATGACGCTGCGCTGTCAGTACGCTTCTCCATGTTTGTGATTGGTCAAATGTTGCTAACCCCGCCCCCTTTATGTGAACGCGCACCTAACTAGATAGGACCATGGATGTATAATAAGAACTGGATACAGTATGGAAGGCGGGCCTCATTCATTCCTATGAGAGCTGCTCATTGGCGCATGAAGATAAAATGGCCCAACTTTTGAGAGAGCGAAAAGTTACAGATTACCCAGCATGCCTGAGAAGTACCCGTATGTGCGCTCATAGAGCATGCGTAACTTTAACCACGCCACCCAAAATGCTCGTTCAATGTCACTACCCGATCTGCAGCCCTGCCCTATCTGCAGTGCGCATGTGCGAGATGGTCCGCCATATTGGACAACTCCGTACGGCAACCCAAGTAGGACACTTGACACAGTGGCTTTTAGCAAAACACAAAAATAAAACTCGAGAGAGATGAGTTATTGTTATTACAACGTGACTTCACTATTATTTAACAACTCTTTTTATTGGGTTCTTTATTTGGGGTTAAGTACATTATCAGAATAAGTGAGAAATGAATTTAACTTCTGTTAGACAGCTATCATACTGAATACATATTTACTGTGAATGTATAAAAAGTGGCGACAGATAACCCACAAGTACTTATCTTTCTTTACATCGTGTCCTTTCTGCCAGGCCATGACAACATGCACCTAGAAGACACTACAGGAGAGGGAACACCACAGAGAGAGGAACAGGGACTCTTTAAGACTTGATGGACATGTTCACCTTTTCAGGTCTTAACAAACTCTACACTGAACCAGAAGATGTGAACTCTATAAATGACTCTGTATCAGTGTTACGTGGTGCCAGCAGGCGGGCTGTTGTTTGTTGTGTCCTCCTGCTATTTTCTCTTTTCCCCTGTTTCCCTGCAGGTAATCAGCAGCTGATCAGAACCTGCCTGAGCACCTCAGACTGGCGGCTGATTGGATCCCCTCACCCTCAGCTGGCCTATCAGCAGCCAGAGCCAGTCATTAAAGGAGGAGCTCCAGGAAGCCTTCTCTCTCTCAGACCTGCTGCTGACTCCAGAGCCTCGGTGTGATCTTTGTTGAGTATTGTTAAATGTGTGTGTGGTGGAGGATTTAGGTACATTTGGGATACCCTCTACATCTTTTCAGATGCATACATTATCAGGGGAAAAGGCAAAGTTCCAACATTTTCTGAAAATGTCAGAATTCAGAATTTTCTAAAAAAATCAGAATTCAGAATTCTCAGAAAAAAGTTTGAATTTGTTTTCCCTCCAAAATGTCACAATATCGAGATTTTCTGAACATTTCTGATTTCTGGTATTTTCTGAAAAATATCTACATTTTGAGTCTGAATTTCAGGAAAAAAAATCAGGATTTTGAAATTATTGGATTGAGATTTTCAGAATAAACTCAAAAATGTTATAGTATTTTTTTGATTTTTTTATGATTTTTTCAGAAATCTTATATTTTTCAGAAACTCAAACTGTTGATATTGCCCGTAAAGTCAAAAGTTGAGATAAAAAATCACAATATCGGGGTTTCTTTGGAGAAAAAAAAACAGATTTAGAAAAAGTAAACATTTTCAGATATTCAGGAAAAACGTCAGAATTTGTAGATGTTCATACTGCCTGTGCTGCAGCACCTCTTTTCACCCTCTGTCTGAAACCAGAGCCCAGTCTGCTCTGATTGGTTAGCTCCATAGAGATGTTGATATGGGAATAAACAAAGAGTCTAATGGAGGCCTTTCAGGCAAAACTAAAGCTCCTGATCAGATATAACAGGAACTACAAAGCTGGTTATCAGCTGACTCTTTGAAACCATGATTTCCTCCTCAGGCTTTTGAGCCCACATTCAATCGGGCATTTGTTGCATCATTTGACTCATGAACAGCATGAAGGGAGTACTATTGGAATACATGTGATGATGTGGTGAGGTGTTTGGATTTGTCAGGTTGATCTATCCTTTCACAATACTCCATTGATTTTTCAGAAAAAGTATTGATTATTCCTCAATCTGTATGGATGTACATGATATATGATATCTGCAAGAGAATAAGAGTCTGTCTAATGGACTGGAAACTTTGAAGAGGAGGAACTGGTGTCCGTCAGGAAGAAGCTGTGGAGCAAAGAATATAATGAGACAGCAATCCAGAGGGGGAAGAAGTACTCTCATCATTTGCATTCAAATGTAACCTCAATAAGTCAAAAAGTCTTAGCATGAAAAAAATACTTTACGTACCAAAAGTAAAAGTACGCGTTATGCAAAGTGGCCATTTTAAGCACCAGGTCTTTTTGGTTGTTAAAATGATTGATGGGGCTAAAGGTGGGGTTTATTTGAATGACTTCATAGAGTACTGGGTAGCTTCATCTATAATATAATGTGTGTCGATTTATATTGTGTATTAATATCCTAAATCTGCTATGTCAGTCAATCTGTAAAATACACGTAGTGAAGTAAAAAGAACAACACTTGCCTACACAATGTAATGAAGTCAAAATATAAATTAGTAAAAAAGTACAATTACCTCAATGTTTTACTTCCGGACAGTATGAGTAAATGTACTTAGTTACATTACACCACTGCAACAATCTAACGCTAGTTCTTCACCATGAACTGTTCCACCTCACACTGCAGTGAACCGTATGTTAGTCAGGACCAGTTGAACCAGTTCATCCACATTCAGGAGCCGGTGGACGGACAGGCCGGACCGACTGCTCTTCATCTTTGGAGTCTCCCTCAGAGCTTGGATGTGTGTCACTTTGAGGAGAAGTTGTACTGTTCGAGGTGTCCACTTGATGGCGATGTTGTTCAGAAAAAGGCGGGATCTGAAGTGTGTGAATGTTCAGGGGGAAGCTGCAGAGGTTTTTGTACAGCGTGTTGGTGTTTCCTGTCACTGTGGGCCTCACAGCACAGTAGTACACAGCAGAGTCTGTCACTGCAGCTGAGGAGATGATCAAATTGATTCGGTTTGACTCCACTGTAATATTCAGTCCAGGGATCGGGTTAGTTCCTACAACGCCTGAATCAGAGTGTGAGATGAGGAACTCTGGTGGTTCTCCAGGATATTCTCGATACCAGAAGAAATAATCACCACTAGCTGCTTGTTTGGAGTATCTGTAGGACAGAGTAACAGAGCTGCCTTCTGGACTGAACTCTTCTCTCTGTACTGCAGTGAGATCTTCACAGCTGACCCCTAAAATAAAAATAAATGTTGTATTTTATTTTTCACAACCCTGAAGAAATGAATCACATCAAACATGTGACTAAATACATTCAATACAAATTGAACATACCTGTTAAAATGATAAGAAGCATCAGTGATGACGGCATGTTGAATGAAGGTGATGATGATGGTCTGTGTTGAACTCTGGTGAATATGGAAGTTCCTCTCTCTTCTATAGTTCAGGAACATCTTAGCTCCTCCCTGAATCTCTCTGTCTCCTCTTAGATCTGTATTTCACTTCTCTCAGTTACACTTCCTCCTGGGTGACAGATCCAAAGGCAGTCTGTAAATTAAAAGTCAGAGGACCTAGGATTGAACCCTGTGGGGCACCATAATTAATCACAGACCAACAGAGAATGTAATTGTATAAAGATAAGAACTGTTGAGGTCTCCATATTAGGTAGAAAAATTCAAACGAAAGTTAATTATAATCAAATATATTCTTGTATAACCCACAATGAAAAGGCATTATATTTCTTGTTGTTCTATATCACAGTATATACAAAACACAAGTGGTTTGTTACATTTAGTTTAGACAGCCTATTATAGTTTATGGGTGTCCCTGTTTAACCTGTTAAGCACCTTCCCCCCGATACCGGGGGGAAAACGTGTCATCTGATGAAACAGTGTCTGAGGGCATCTTAATATTTCTTCTGCCAGTCCACAACACACATGCAGATCCTGTGAGATAAATGTGATTTATTATAAAAGAACACTTATCTTTTATTATAGAAAATCCTATGGATAAGAGATTCAGATAAACATATAAATATGTATTGCAGAGATAGAGAATGAACCAGCAGTGAAGCGAAAGGAAACCTCTGCTGGTGGCTGAGTTGTTTGAACGTTAGTTGTCTTATCCCCTAAAGTCTGACAGATAGAGAGACTCCCTCTGGGGAATGTTGATCAGTATTGTGTTGTCTTTGCTCCAGAGGTTTTTGTACAGAGTGTTGGTGTTTCCTGTCACTGTGGGCCTCAGAGCACAGTAGTACACAGCAGAGTCTGTCACTGCAGCAGAGGAGATCTGCAGAGGAACTGATGTCTCGTTGAGTGTAGCATCAAATCTGTCTTTCTGGAACTCTGCAGCATTCTCTCCAGTTGCTGAGTAACGCTTCAGCATGTACTTTGGGTAACCATTGACTTCTTGTTTGTACCAGAACAGATAGGCTGTCTGAGATTTCTTAAATGTGCAGTCAAGTGTAACTGTGTCTCCTTCAGTAGCGCTGACTTCTCCTGGTGTCTGGGTCACTGTTTCTTGTCCTTTACACTCTGGGGAAGAAGAGACCATGCAGAGGAAGAGATGAATCAATAAAGATGAAGGATTAAAGGAGAACAATCAGTAGCTTTAAACAGTTACCTAGAAACATGTTGTAGTTTCTATCTTACCAAAGGAGAGAGCAGCAATTAGATTAACGTTTTCATGCAGAAAGTTACGTACCTCTTAGAATGGAAACTAACAGTAGGGAATGTAAATAATAGCCTAATGACAGCATGTTGAATGAAGGTGATGATGATGATGTTCTGTGTTGAACGCTGGTGAATATGGAAGTTCCTCTCTCTTCTATAGTTCAGGAACATCTTAGCTCCTCCCTGAATCTCTCTGTCTCCACTTAGATCTGTATTTCACTTCTCTCAGTTACACTTCCTCCTGGTTGTCATGTTATCACATGTGTGTCGTCTGCATAGCTTTGGTAACTTATTTAATTGTTATCCATTCACTAAGCTACTGGAAGCATTTAGATGTTAAAGGGAAGAGGCCCCAGGATGGAGCCTTGAGGAACACCACAGGTCATATTCGTCCACTCAGATGTTGAGTTAGCTATAGAAACAAAGTGTTTCCTGTCCTTTCAGTAGGATTCAGACCAATAAAAAACAGTGCCAGAGTCCCACCCAGTTTTCCAGTCGGTCTAGTAATATGTTGTGGTCAACAGTTTCAAATGCAGCGCTGAGATCTAATAATACTGACAGTGAGATTCTGCCACTGTCTGTGTTTAAGTAGATGTCATTAAAACGTTAATTACAGCAGTCTCAGTGCTGTGTGACTGGAACACATCAAAACAGTTATCAAGTGCCAACACAACTTTTTAATTGTTAAAAAACATTTTTCCAATTATTTTAACCGGCCTATAAATGTTCATCAGTGAAGCGCTCAGGTTTGTCTTTCAGAGTGGTTTGTTGACTGCAGATTTCAGGGCCTGTGGGAATAAATATGAAAAACAGGAAGTGTTGGTGAAGGTCCATCAGGAGTCTGGCACCTGGTGGAATGCTCTAATTGAACATTATTAGGATAAATGAGAGAGATAAATTAAAGTAACGTGGTGTTGAAGCATCAAATAAAGGAGGCCTCTCTGCTGGGGGTTGAGTTGTTTGAACATTAGTTGTGTTGTTTCCCTAAAGTCTGACAGAGTGAGACTCCCTCTGGTGGATGCTGATCAGTATTGTGTTGTCTTTGCTCCAGAGGTTTTTGTACAGAGTGTTGGTGTTTCCTGTCACTGTGGGCTTCAGAGCACAGTAGTACACAGCAGAGTCTGTCACTGCAGCAGAGGAGATCTGCAGAGGAACTGATGTCTTGTTGAGTGTAGCATCAAATCTGTCTTTCTGGAACTCTGCAGCATTCTCTCCAGTTGCTAAGTAGCGCTTCAACATGTACTTTGGGTAACCATTGACTTCTTGTTTGTACCAGAACAGATAGGCTGTATTAGATGTCTGAGATGTCTGAAATGTGCAGCTAAGTGTAACTGTGTCTCCTTCAGTAGCGCTGACTTCTCCTGGTGTCTGGGTCACTGTTTCTTGTCCTTTACACTCTGGGGAAGAAGAGACCATGCAGAGGAAGAGATGAATCAATAAAGATGAAGGATTAAAGGAGAACAATCAGTAGCTTTAAACAGTTACCTAGAAACATGTTGTAGTTTCTATCTTACCAAAGGAGAGAGCAGCAATTAGATTAACGTTTTCATGCAGAAAGTTACGTACCTCTTAGAATGGAAACTAACAGTAGGGAATGTAAATAATAGCCTAATGACAGCATGTTGAATGAAGGTGATGATGATGATGGTCTGTGTTGAACTCTGGTGAATATGGAAGTTCCTCTCTCTTCTATAGTTCAGGAACATCTTAGCTCCTCCCTGAATCTCTCTGTCTCCACTTAGATCTGTATTTCACTTCTCTCTGTTACACTTCCTCCTGGTTGTCATGTTATCACATGTGTGTCGTCTGCATAGCTTTGGTAACTTATTTAATTGTTATCCATTAACTAAGCTAGTGGAAGCATTTAGATGTTAAAGGGAAGAGGCCCCAGGATGGAGCCTTGAGGAACACCACAGGTCATATTCATCCACTCAGATGTTGATTTACATATAGAAACAAAGTGTTTCCTTTCCTTTCAGTAGGATTCAGACCAATAAAAAACAGTGCCAGAGTCCCACCCAGTTTTCCAGTCGGTCTAGTAATATGTTGTGGTCAACATTTTCAAATGCAGCGCTGAGATCTAATAATACTGACAGTGAGATTCTGCCACTGTCTGTGTTTAAGTAGATGTCATTAAAACGTTAATTACAGCAGTCTCAGTGCTGTGTGACTGGAACACATCAAAACAGTTATCAAGTGCCAAAACAACTTTTTAATTGTTAAAAAACATTTTTCCAATTATTTTAACCGGCCTATAAATGTTCATCAGTGAAGCGCTCAGGTTTGTCTTTCAGAGTGGTTTGATGACTGCAGATTTCAGGGCCTGTGGGAATAAATATGAAAAACAGGAAGTGTTGGTGAAGGTCCATCAGGAGTCTGGCACCTGGTGGAATGCTCTAATTGAACATTATTAGGATAAATGAGAGAGATAAATTAAAGTAACGTGGTGTTGAAGCATCAAATAAAGGAGGCCTCTCTGCTGGGGGTTGAGTTGTTTGAACATTAGTTGTGTTGTTTCCCTAAAGTCTGAGAGAGAGAGACTCCCTCTGGTGGATGTTGATCAGTATTGTGTTGTCTTTGCTCCAGAGGTTTTTGTACAGAGTGTTGGTGTTTCCTGTCACTGTGGGCTGCAGAGCACAATAGTACACAGCAGAGTCTGTCACTGCAGCAGAGGAGATCTGCAGAGGAACTGATGTCTTGTTGAGTGTAGCATCAAATCTGTCTTTCTGGAACTCTGCAGCATTCTCTCCAGTTGCTAAGTAGCGCTTCAACATGTACTTTGGGTAACCATTGACTTCTTGTTTGTACCAGAACAGATAGGCTGTATTAGTTGTCTGAGATGTCTGAAATGTGCAGCTAAGTGTAACTGTGTCTCCTTCAGTAGCGCTGACTTCTCCTGGTGTCTGGGTCACTGTTTCTTGTCCTTTACACTCTGGGGAAGAAGAGACCATGCAGAGGAAGAGATGAATCAATAAAGATGAAGGATTAAAGGAGAACAGTCAGTAGCTTTAAACAGTTACCTAGAAACATGTTGTAGTTTCTATCTTACCAAAGGAGAGAGCAGCAATTAGATTAACGTTTTCATGCAGAATGTTACGTACCTCTTAGAATGGAAACTAACAGTAGGGAATGTAAATAATAGCCTAATGACAGCATGTTGAATGAAGGTGATGATGATTGTCTGTGTTGAACTCTGGTGAATATGGAAGTTCCTCTCTCTTCTATAGTTCAGGAACATCTTAGCTCCTCCCTGAATCTCTCTGTCTCCACTTAGATCTGTATTTCACTTCTCTCAGTTACACTTCCTCCTGGTTGTCATGTTATCACATGTGTGTCGTCTGCATAGCTTTGGTAACTTATTTAATTGTTATCCATTAACTAAGCTAGTGGAAGCATTTAGATGTTAAAGGGAAGAGGCCCCAGGATGGAGCCTTGAGGAACACCACAGGTCATATTCATCCACTCAGATGTTGATTTACATATAGAAACAAAGTGTTTCCTGTCCTTTCAGTAGGATTCAGACCAATAAAAAACAGTGCCAGAGTCCCACCCAGTTTTCCAGTCGGTCTAGTAATATGTTGTGGTCAACAGTTTCAAATGCAGCGCTGAGATCTAATAATACTGACAGTGAGATTCTGCCACTGTCTGTGTTTAAGTAGATGTCATTAAAACGTTAATTACAGCAGTCTCAGTGCTGTGTGACTGGAACACATCAAAACAGTTATCAAGTGCCAAAACAACTTTTTAATTGTTAAAAAACATTTTTCCAATTATTTTAACCGGCCTATAAATGTTCATCAGTGAAGCGCTCAGGTTTGTCTTTCAGAGTGGTTTGATGACTGCAGATTTCAGGGCCTGTGGGAATAAATATGAAAAACAGGAAGTGTTGGTGAAGGTCCATCAGGAGTCTGGCACCTGGTGGAATGCTCTAATTGAACATTATTAGGATAAATGAGAGAGATAAATTAAAGTAACGTGGTGTTGAAGCATCAAATAAAGGAGGCCTCTCTGCTGGGGGTTGAGTTGTTTGAACATTAGTTGTGTTGTTTCCCTAAAGTCTGACAGAGTGAGACTCCCTCTGGTGGATGTTGATCAGTATTGTGTTGTCTTTGCTCCAGAGGTTTTTGTACAGAGTGTTGGTGTTTCCTGTCACTGTGGGCCTCAGAGCACAGTAGTACACAGCAGAGTCTGTCACTGCAGCAGAGGAGATCTGCAGAGGAACTGATGTCTTGTTGAGTGTAGCATCAAATCTGTCTTTCTGGAACTCTGCAGCATTCTCTCCAGTTGCTAAGTAGCGCTTCAACATGTACTTTGGGTAACCATTGACTTCTTGTTTGTACCAGAACAGAGAGGCTGTATTAGTTGTCTGAGATGTCTGAAATGTGCAGTCAAGTGTAACTGTGTCTCCTTCAGTAGCGCTGACTTCTCCTGGTGTCTGGGTCACTGTTTCTTGTCCTTTACACTCTGGGGAAGAAGAGACCATGCAGAGGAAGAGATGAATCAATAAAGATGAAGGATTAAAGGAGAACAATCAGTAGCTTTAAACAGTTACCTAGAAACATGTTGTAGTTTCTATCTTACCAAAGGAGAGAGCAGCAATTAGATTAACGTTTTCATGCAGAATGTTACGTACCTCTTAGAATGGAAACTAACAGTAGGGAATGTAAATAATAGTCTAATGACAGCATGTTGAATGAAGGTGATGATGTTGATGGTCTGTGTTGAACTCTGGTGAATATGGAAGTTCCTCTCTCTTCTATAGTTCAGGAACATCTTAGCTCCTCCCTGAATCTCTCTGTCTTCTCTTAGATCTATATTTCACTTCTCTCAGTTACACTTCCTCCTGGTTGTCATGTTATCACATGTGTGTCGTCTGCATAGCTTTGGTAACTTATTTAATTGTTATCCATTAACTAAGCTAGTGGAAGCATTTAGATGTTAAAGGGAAGAGTCCCCAGGATGGAGCCTTGAGGAACACCACAGGTCATATTCGTCCACTCAGATCTTGAGTTACCTATAGAAACAAAGTGTTTCCTGTCCTTTCAGTAGGATTCAGACCAATAAAAACAGTGCCAGAGTCCCACCCAGTTCTCCAGTCGGTCTAGTAATATGTTGTGGTCAACAGTTTCAAATGCAGCGCTGAGATCTAATAATACTGACAGTGAGATTCTGCCACTGTCTGTGTTTAAGTGGATGTAATTAAAATGTTAATTAGAGCAGTCTCAGTGCTGTGTGACTGGAACACATCAAAACAGTTATCAAGTGCCAAAACAACTTTTTAATTGTTAAAAAACATTTTTCCAATTATTTTAACCGGCCTATAAATGTTGCTCAGTGAAGCGCTCAGGTTTGTCTTTCAGAGTGGTTTGATGACTGCAGATTTCAGGGCCTTTGGGAATAAATATGAAAAACAGGAAGTGTTGGTGAAGGTCCATCAGGAGTCTGGCACCTGGTGGAATGCTCTAATTGAACATTATTAGGATAAATGAGAGAGATAAATTAAAGTAACGTGGTGTTGAAGCATCAAATAAAGGAGGCCTCTCTGCTGGGGGTTGAGTTGTTTGAACATTAGTTGTGTTGTTTCCCTAAAGTCTGACAGAGAGAGGCTCCCTCTGGTGGATGTTGATCAGTGTTGTGTTGTCTTTGCTCCAGAGGTTTTTGTACAGAGTGTTGGTGTTTCCTGTCACTGTGGGCCTCAGAGCACAGTAGAACACAGCAGAGTCTGTCACTGCAGCAGAGGAGATCTGCAGATCCACTTGATTTCTCCCCTGTTTCAGTTTATCATTCAGTCGAGGTATTGGAGGTTTTGCTTCCACCACGCAAGGCGGTGTTGTGTCAGTGATCAGGAGGAGGAACTGAGGAGCTGATCCAGGATCCTGTCTGTACCACTGGAGATTATCAGCTTTAACTGAATATGTACAGGACAGAGTAACACTACGGCCCTCTGAGGAACACACTTCAGCACTGCTGGCAGTAATAGCATCTTCCAAGCAGGGTTTCCGTTAGCCGGTAATTACCGGTTTTAGCTGGTAAAATGTAATAAAAACCGGTAAATTCAAAACCTGCCGGTCAAAATGTCCGATGCTTCGATCGATTGACCACCGATCATTATCGGCCGATATTCACTCTAAATAGTTTGATCGGTGCTCTCTATAAAGGCCGATCAGGAGAGCTGGATCTTATCGATATGGACATAAACGCGAGTGAAGTGTAACCGGACGCGAGAGAGAGATCAGATCAGCTGCTGCATAATCACCTGAAGCCCCGCCCACTGTTTAGCGCGCTGCATGATAAACTGATGGGCTGTCAGGAGAGAGAGGGAGGGAGAGGGGAAAAGCAATAGTATGAAGCTGCAGCCTCGCAGACCGCAGTTTCTGACCCGCAGTTTCTGACCCGCAGTTTCTGACCCGCAGTTTCTAGCTTCATACTACTCGGGAAAAGAGAGGATCCGTTTCTCCCGTATTATTATTCAAAGTTAATGTAAACTTTTGAATAATGTACTTTATCTACTACAAGTAGTTTCTTTGAATGTAATAATTATGTTGTTTGTTGTTTGTGGAATCATTTATTGAAAAATGAATCTGAATTTTTCAATCTGTTACGATTTTAAACTGAAGCAATATAAAAATGACTCCCATTAACTAAGTTTTAAACATCAGCATACCCGGTCATAGTCCGATAATTACCTACTAACGGAAACTCTGCTACACAATTCGTATTATTCTTGTTATTGAAACATGACCGGTATGTTTAAAATGTGTCCGGTATAATAAATTCTGTCCGGACGTTTGACCGGCGAGAAAAAATCGGAAACCCTGCTTCCAAGCTGTTACCTAGAGAGGAAAACATCATGCTATCATTACAGCTCCAAAGTCACAAACCCATAAACGTATCAGCCATTTAATGACAATAACATTTTGTTCTTAAAGAATATTTTAATACAAGGTTTTAATTTTTTGGTGAATTCAAATGGCCTGCAAACGGTAAAATCCCTGTCTTTGTATTTTAATTATCGAGGTGCCTTTCACGGCTCTCAAGGGAGCCGCATAAGATTTGAAAAACAAGACAATATAATCAACAAGAACACAGGATGTGTGATCAGGGAGGATATACCAGTGTGAAGAGACACCTGAACATCAGCAGGAGAGGACTCTTTAAAGTAGAGACACTACATACTGATATACACCTGAACATCAGCAGGAGAGGACTCTTTAAAGTAGAGACACTACATACTGATATACACCTGAACATCAGCAGGAGAGGACTCTTTAAAGTAGAGACACTACATACTGATATACACCTGAACATCAGCAGGAGAGGACTCTTTAAAGTAGAGACACTACATACTGATATACACCTGAACATCAGCAGGAGAGGACTCTTTAAAGTAGAAACACTACATACTGATATACACCTGAACATCAGCAGGAGAGGACTCTTTAAAGTAGAGACGCTACATACTGATATACACCTGAACATCAGCAGGAGAGGACTCTTTAAAGTAGAAACACTACATACTGATATACACCTGAACATCAGCAGGAGAGGACTCTTTAAAGTAGAGACACTACACACTGATATACACCTGAACATCAACAGGAGAGGACTCTTTAAAGTAGAGACACTACATACTGATATACACCTGAACATCATCAGGAGAGGACTCTTTAAAGTAGAGACACTACATACTGATATACACCTGAACATCAGCAGGAGAGGACTCTTTAAAGTAGAGACACTACATACTGATATAAACCTGAACATCAGCAGGAGAGGACTCTTTAAAGTAGAGACACTACATACTGATATACACCTGAACATCAGCAGGAGAATATTGGAAGCTGATGCAGAACACCAGAGGGCGCCTTCATCCTGCTGAGGAGGAAGAGGAGCTAGAAAACGTGTAATATGAAAGATAACTGTGTTCATGTCAGAATGAATTGTGTGAGTGGTTCATAGTAACAGTTTTACCCTATTCACCTGGAGTGTGTACAACAGGTGTGAGTCTTTAAAGCATGTCTCCTCTCTCACACACACCATACTGTCCACTGTCATTCCTCTCTTTATTCTATATTCTGATACACACACACACACACACACACACACACACACACACACACACACACACACACACACACACACACACACACACACACACTTTATCACCAAATCATGCAGGAAAGGAGTTCTTATGTTAGTATGTTCAGATGTATGGACTGAAACAAAGAGATACCCCCTGTGGAAGCCGCCGACTGCAGTACTTCAGGTACTACCCTAATGTGTGTTCAGATAGAAAGTGAAGTCAGAGTTGAGAAATGCAGCTCAGTGTTGGAAACGTGTGTGTTCAAGGTGTGGCGTTGACACGGCAACAGGAACAAGACAGGCGTGGCTGTGTGTCAGTGTGTGTGATTATTATGACCTGCGGCTGTGTTTTAGTGTGGATCAGAGGTTGGGAAAGTGTTTGTGTGTAACCAGGTACTGGCAGGGTGTGTGTGTGTGTGTGTGTGTGTGTGTGTGTGTGTGTGTGTGTGTGTGTGTGTGTGTGTGTGTGTGTGTGTGTGTGTGTGTGTGTGTGTGTGTGTGTGTGTGTGTGTGTGTGTGTGTGTGTGTGTGTGTGTGTGTGTGTGTGTGTGTGTGTGTGTGTCTGAGGTGCAGGGTGTGTCGGCTGCTCAGTCATATCTGCAGCCTCAGGACAAAGTTTACACAACGGTGGAGATGTAATGTTTTGATAAACTCACCAACCATCAGAACCCAGACAACACAAACAGTTCCTAATAATCATGAGAATAGAGAAATCTGGTGATTATAACTATTATTATTTATGATATCATAATTATTTTTAAAGTACTATAGGTACAGTAATGGAAAACAATAAATAAATCCACATTTCTA
This sequence comes from Notothenia rossii, assembly GCF_949606895.1. NCBI lineage: Eukaryota > Metazoa > Chordata > Actinopteri > Perciformes > Nototheniidae > Notothenia > Notothenia rossii. The sequence goes on along the minus strand of NC_136907.1, from coordinate 81,169,519 downwards.
TTTTAAATAAATGATCTCTGATTCAAATGTCTTTCTAAATATTTAATCAAGTACCATAAAGATTGTTTTTCCTTTATTTAGGGGCAAAGCAATAAGTGATTAAATCCGTTTTTTTACATAATTATTTAATAAAAGATTAAACGCTTTTTCTTATCCTCCATTTATTTCACAGTTCATCACTTTTTTCATAAACGGTTAGATGTGTATTTTTGAACCAGGCATCTCTCTGAACCTCTGGGCTGTTTTTATGAGGACGTTTGAACCTTCATGACACCAAATAAAGACGGATCCATCCAGATAACCTGCTTGTATTGCAGCCGGGCAGCCGGGCAGCCGGGCAGCGCGCAGCCGGTCAGCATGCAGCCGGTCTGCGCGCAGCCGGGCAGCCGGTCAGCATGCGCCTGGTCAGCGTGCAGCTGCAGCGATCTGAGAGTCTGAGTGAGAGAAGTTTCCATGAGAAACAGAGCAAGTCTTCAGTCTGTATTTCTGTCTCTTAAACGTCTTTGTGTCCTCAACATGTAAATAGAGTCTGCAGTGAACGTCAGGAACAACGCCCCACACACACACACACACACACACACACACACACACACACACACACACACACACACACACACACACACACACACAGAGAGTCATATCCTGTGTCTGTGTGTGTCACATGTGAGTAAGTGTGTGTTTGTGTGTGTCAGTATGCGGCGTGTCGAGGCCTGCAGCAGAGAGGAGATATAAAGCCTCTCGGGAGTTTCTCTCTCCATATTTACAGGATTCACTCACACTCTCACACACACTCTCACACACACCATGAGGACCAGCTGGATCTCAGTGTGTGGACTACTGGCTGCAGTGTGTGCCGTACAGGCCACACACACATTTTACTGTGAGTACCTGATGCTGTTTACCTGTAGCTTTCATGTCGAGGTGAGTGGGCTGTTTGTCTCAGGCCTCAGAGGAAAGACAACCTTTCAAATCTCAATGTAATGGTTTATTTGACTCGCTTGTTTCTGTAGATTTAACCTGAATCAATCGGATGTATTTAGTGAACCTGGACATGTTTTTGAAGCTCTACATTTGTACAATTGTCTTTATAATTGTATGTATTTGTTATAATGGCTGGTATAGCTGATCACGATCTCTGCTTTGTTCCGATGTCTACCACATAATTATATAAATTAATATAAAAATAAAAAAACTCAAACCCAACTCAAATAGTATTTATAAAAAATATATATAACGAGAGAAATTACCTTAATTATCTTCTGAAGCTGAACGTTTATCTGATGATTGAAGCACCATCATTCTGTTGTATCTAATGATCACTATCTCAGCCTTGTAATATAACTAATAAGCTATATGTATATGATTAGATGTATTTTGATTACCCAAATGGTATTTTATAATAAATGCATAAAGACAGAATTTACGCTTATTGTATATTTTAATTAACCTGGACATGTATTTGATAATTGATGGCAGTGTTAGTATGCTATAAAGAATGATCTCTATCTAAGGTTTTTTTAAAGCAGCTATCAAATAAATCTGGTTTTAATTGAACAAAAACCACAAAAAATGCACTGCTCTCTATAAAATAACTCAGAAATACAGCGAGGAACAAAGCTGAACAATCATTGTAGAAATAAAAAGGATATTATGTACAGATTTATATTTTTGATCTGTTTATCAAACAATAAATGTGGGGATTCACATTTTACAAGTGAAAGATCCTGCGGTGTGTTGGGCGTGTCTGCCCTCCGGACAAGAGTTTAGACTCAGACTCGTGTCAGGATCTGTCATACCTGCACTCAGGTAAACATTAGGTGAGTCAGGAAGCATCAGACACCCTTACAATGAGACGCACCTTAACGCGCCATCAGTATGTAGTGTCTCTACTTTAAAGAGTCCTCTCCTGCTGATGTTCAGGTGTATATCAGTATGTAGTGTCTCTACTTTAAAGAGTCCTCTCCTGCTGATGTTCAGGTGTATATCAGTATGTAACATCTCTACTTTAAAGAGTCCTCTCCTGCTGATGTTCAGGTGTATATCAGTATGTAGTGTCTCTACTTTAAAGAGTCCTCTCCTACTGATGTTCAGGTGTGTATCAGTATGTAGTGTCTCTACTTTAAAGAGTCCTCTCCTGCTGATGTTCAGGTGTATATCAGTATGTAGTGTCTCTACTTTAAAGAGTCCTCTCCTGCTGATGTTCAGGTGTATATCAGTATGTAGTGTCTCTACTTTAAAGAGTCCTCTCCTGCTGATGTTCAGGTGTATATCAGTATGTAGTGTCTCTACTTTAAAGAGTCCTCTCCTACTGATGTTCAGGTGTATATCCGTATGTAGTGTCTCTACTTTAAAGAGTCCTCTCCTGCTGATGTTCAGCTGTATATCAGTATGTAGTGTCTCTACTTTAAAGAGTCTTCTCCTGCTGATGTTCAGGTGTATATCAGTATGTAGTGTCTCTACTTTAAAGAGTCCTCTCCTACTGATGTTCAGGTGTGTATCAGTATGTAGTGTTTCTACTTTAAAGAGTCCTCTCCTGCTGATGTTCAGGTGTATATCAGTATGTAGTGTCTCTACTTTAAAGAGTCCTCTCCTGCTGATGTTCAGGTGTATATCAGTATGTAGTGTCTCTACTTTAAAGAGTCCTCTCCTGCTGATGTTCAGGTGTATATCAGTATGTAGTGTCTCTACTTTAAAGAGTCCTCTCTTGCTGATGTTCAGGTGTATATCAGTATGTAGTGTCTCTACTTTAAAGAGTCCTCTCCTGCTGATGTTCAGGTGTATATCAGTATGTAGTGTCTCTACTTTAAAGAGTCCTCTCCTGCTGATGTTCAGGTGTATATCAGTATGTAGTGTCTCTACTTTAAAGAGTCCTCTCCTGCTGATGTTCAGGTGTATATCAGTATGTAGTGTCTCTACTTTAAAGAGTCTTCTCCTGCTGATGTTCAGGTGTATATCAGTATGTAGTGTCTCTACTTTAAAGAGTCCTCTCCTACTGATGTTCAGGTGTGTATCAGTATGTAGTGTTTCTACTTTAAAGAGTCCTCTCCTGCTGATGTTCAGGTGTATATCAATATGTAGTGTCTCTACTTTAAAGAGTCCTCTCCTGCTGATGTTCAGGTGTATATCAGTATGTAGTGTCTCTACTTTAAAGAGTCCTCTCCTGCTGATGTTCAGGTGTATATCAGTATGTAGTGTCTCTACTTTAAAGAGTCCTCTCCTGCTGATGTTCAGGTGTATATCAGTATGTAGTGTCTCTACTTTAAAGAGTCCTCTCCTGCTGATGTTCAGGTGTATATCAGTATGTATTGTCTCTACTTTAAAGAGTCCTCTCCTGCTGATGATCAGGTGTATATCAGTATGTAGTGTCTCTACTTTAAAGAGTCCTCTCCTGCTGATGTTCAGGTGTATATCAGTATGTAGTGTCTCTACTTTAAAGAGTCCTCTCCTGCTGATGTTCAGGTGTATATCAGTATGTAGTGTCTCTACTTTAAAGAGTCCTCTCCTGCTGATGTTCAGGTGTATATCAGTATGTAGTGTCTCTACTTTAAAGAGTCCTCTCCTGCTGATGTTCAGGTGTATATCAGTATGTAACATCTCTACTTTAAAGAGTCCTCTCCTGCTGATGTTCAGGTGTATATCAGTATGTAGTGTCTCTACTTTAAAGAGTCCTCTCCTACTGATGTTCAGGTGTGTATCAGTATGTAGTGTCTCTACTTTAAAGAGTCCTCTCCTGCTGATGTTCAGGTGTATATCAGTATGTAGTGTCTCTACTTTAAAGAGTCTTCTCCTGCTGATGTTCAGGTGTATATCAGTATGTAGTGTCTCTACTTTAAAGAGTCCTCTCCTGCTGATGCTCAGGTGTATATCAGTATGTAGTGTCTCTACTTTAAAGAGTCCTCTCCTGCTGATGTTCAGGTGTATATCAGTATGTAGTGTCTCTACTTTAAAGAGTCTTCTCCTGCTGATGTTCAGCTGTATATCCGTATGTAGTGTCTCTACTTTAAAGAGTCCTCTCCTGCTGATGTTCAGCTGTATATCAGTATGTAGTGTCTCTACTTTAAAGAGTCTTCTCCTGCTGATGTTCAGGTGTATATCAGTATGTAGTGTCTCTACTTTAAAGAGTCCTCTCCTACTGATGTTCAGGTGTGTATCAGTATGTAGTGTTTCTACTTTAAAGAGTCCTCTCCTGCCGATGTTCAGGTGTATATCAGTATGTAGTGTCTCTACTTTAAAGAGTCCTCTCCTGCTGATGTTCAGGTGTATATCAGTATGTAGTGTCTCTACTTTAAAGAGTCCTCTCCTGCTGATGTTCAGGTGTATATCAGTATGTAGTGTCTCTACTTTAAAGAGTCCTCTCTTGCTGATGTTCAGGTGTATATCAGTATGTAGTGTCTCTACTTTAAAGAGTCCTCTCCTGCTGATGTTCAGGTGTATATCAGTATGTAGTGTCTCTACTTTAAAGAGTCCTCTCCTGCTGATGTTCAGGTGTATATCAGTATGTAGTGTCTCTACTTTAAAGAGTCCTCTCTTGCTGATGTGCAGGTGTATATCAGTATGTAGTGTCTCTACTTTAAAGAGTCCTCTCCTGCTGATGTTCAGGTGTATATCAGTATGTAGTGTCTCTACTTTAAAGAGTCCTCTCCTGCTGATGTTCAGGTGTATATCAGTATGTAGTGTCTCTACTTTAAAGAGTCCTCTCCTGCTGATGTTCAGGTGTATATCAGTATGTAGTGTCTCTACTTTAAAGAGTCTTCTCCTGCTGATGTTCAGGTGTATATCAGTATGTAGTGTCTCTACTTTAAAGAGTCCTCTCCTACTGATGTTCAGGTGTGTATCAGTATGTAGTGTTTCTACTTTAAAGAGTCCTCTCCTGCTGATGTTCAGGTGTATATCAATATGTAGTGTCTCTACTTTAAAGAGTCCTCTCCTGCTGATGTTCAGGTGTATATCAGTATGTAGTGTCTCTACTTTAAAGAGTCCTCTCCTGCTGATGTTCAGGTGTATATCAGTATGTAGTGTCTCTACTTTAAAGAGTCCTCTCCTGCTGATGTTCAGGTGTATATCAGTATGTAGTGTCTCTACTTTAAAGAGTCCTCTCCTGCTGATGTTCAGGTGTATATCAGTATGTATTGTCTCTACTTTAAAGAGTCCTCTCCTGCTGATGTTCAGGTGTATATCAGTATGTAGTGTCTCTACTTTAAAGAGTCCTCTCCTGCTGATGTTCAGGTGTATATCAGTATGTAGTGTCTCTACTTTAAAGAGTCCTCTCCTGCTGATGTTCAGGTGTATATCAGTATGTATTGTCTCTACTTTAAAGAGTCCTCTCCTGCTGATGTTCAGGTGTATATCAGTATGTAGTGTCTCTACTTTAAAGAGTCCTCTCCTGCTGATGTTCAGGTGTATATCAGTATGTAGTGTCTCTACTTTAAAGAGTCCTCTACTGGGACATGTCTCCATGCTTTAATGTTCAAAAGCTCTTTATTGTTCTGATACTGTCTGTGCTGCAGCACCTCTTTTCACCCTCTGTCTGAAACCAGAGCCCAGTCTGCTCTGATTGGCTAGCTGGCCGGCTCTGTTGTGATTGGTCAACCACTTAGAGATGTCCTGTCCCTTAGCCTGTCATGTAGAATGTGCTCTAGCCAATAGGAGTGCGTATGTTTCTAGTAAATCTCTGATAGGACACATTTCTGATCCTCAATATCTTGGTTTTTCTTCTTTTCTGATCATAAGACACTTCAGTAAACAACACCTATTATTTATGTGCATGTGTTTGATATAGAGGTATTCCAAAAGAAAGGATTCAGATGCTTTTATATTGTCATACCCCTCCCAGCCCTGGAGGAATCCCAAACTAAATATTAAGTCCATTTATCTTTCATAACACGTCACCCTCCAGACGGTGGAAAGACTTGGTGCAGCGGCGTGTTCAGACTGGAGCCCCTGTTTCCTCTGGGTGTGACTCTCAGGATGTGATTCATCTGAACCAACCTCAGGTCACCTGTCTCCACCTTCAGTTACTCTCTGTAATTACACCGTCTCTAAATGTATCACACACACTGCTCAGGGCTGGTAGCACGTACAGATTGAACTGAAGGAAGCTGTTGTTGGTGTTGAATGCAGAGGATGAGCAACACAGGAGGACATTTAGCTTTAAGCATGACTTAGCACAGAGGTGTCAAACTCAATTTCAGCGCGGGCCACATCAGCATTATGGTTGCACTCAAAGGGCCGGTTGTAACTTTAAGACTATTTAACTTCACACATAACATATTTTATTATATTACATTATTGCCTCTGCATTGGATTATTATCTGATAGGCTAATAACTTCAAAATGAACTACGTCTGAAAGCAGAAGTCTAGGGCAAATGATTGCAAGGCTCTTCAGTGCACATGTCACAAAAACGAGATGCATTGTGGGACATGTAGTTTATGGGCAACATGCTTCTGTAAAGTGGGGGACACTAAAAAGTGACGCACACAGCTGGGAGACCAGGGGACACTAAAGAGTAACGCACACAGCTGGGAGACCAGGCGACACTAAAGAGTGACGCACACAGCTGGGAGACCAGGGGACACTAAAAAGTGACGCACACAGCTGGGAGACCAGGGGACACTAAAGAGTGACACACACAGCTGGGAGACCAGGGGACACTAAAGAGTGACGCACACAGCTGGGAGACCAGGGGACACTAAAGAGTGACGCACACAGCTGGGAGACCAGGGGACACTAAAGAGTGACGCACACAGCTGGGAGACCAGGGGACACTAAAGAGTGACGCTCACAGCTGGGAGACCAGGGGACTCTAAAGAGTGACGCACACAGCTGGGAGACCAGGGGACTCTAAAGAGTAACGCACACAGCTGGGAGACCAGGGGACACTAAAGAGTGACGCTCACAGCTGGGAGACCAGGGGACTCTAAAGAGTGACGCACACAGCTGGGAGACCAGGGGACACTAAAGAGTGACGCACACAGCTGGGAGACCAGGGGACACTAAAGAGTGACGCACACAGCTGGGAGACCAGGGGACTCTAAAGAGTGACGCTCACAGCTGGGAGACCAGGGGACACTAAAGAGTGACGCTCACAGCTGGGAGACCAGGGGACTCTAAAGAGTGACGCACACAGCTGGGAGACCAGGGGACTCTAAAGAGTAACGCACACAGCTGGAGACCAGGGGACTCTAAAGAGTAACGCACATAGCTGGAGACCAGGGGACACTAAAGAGTAACGCACACAGCTGGAGACCAGGGGACTCTAAAGAGTAACGCACACAGCTGGGAGACCAGGGGACACTAAAGAGTGACGCACACAGCTGGGAGACCAGGGGACACTAAAGAGTGACGCACACAGCTGTGAGACCAGGGGACACTAAAGAGTGACGCACACAGCTGGGAGACCAGGGGACACTAAAGAGTAACGCTCACAGCTGGGAGACCAGGGGACACTAAAGAGTAACGCACACAGCTGTGAGACCAGGGGACACTAAAGAGTGACGCACACAGCTGTGAGACCAGGGGACACTAAAAAGTCTAAAGAATACGTTAGCTTCTTTAGCTAGCTAGCTTACAGCTGATCTGCAGTAACATCAGGAGTCATGTGATCACATTGTTATGATGACCGTATTAAAATAAAACATTTCAACAACAGAGACAGTTGTTCATCTTTACAACTTTCCAAACATCCCAATGAGAACTTTGCAGCTTCCTCCTCCTCCTCAGTAACCGGAGTGAAAAGCATGCAGTGAGAAACTCATATTTTCTGAACCGTCTCTTCATTCATCATTTCTTCTTCTCTGCTTTCTTTAGCGACGGTGCGCTGCGACTGTAATGGCCGCTCCAGGTACTGCCTGCGAGACGCCGGGGGGCTACACTGCGTCGACTGCCAGGGACATTTTGAGGGTCGCCACTGCGAACGCTGCAAGGACGGCTTCCACCAGCAGGGGACGCTGCCGAGCTGCACGCCCTGCCGCTGCAACCCCACAGGTGAGAGACTCTGAGAGGAGGTCTTACATTTTATTATATATTAACTAGGGGTGGGAATCACCAGGCTTCCCACGATACGATATTGCGATTCTACGATATGCTAAGTATTGCGATACGATATATTGCGATATATATATATTTAAATCTTTGTTTTGACTAACTTCCTGTTTGCTGGTTAAACTTCAACTTCCCCCTTTTAGTTGCAACACCAAATTATTTGAGAGTGCTTTTAGGGTGAAGTTCCACAATGAAAAGACCCTGTATCTTTCCTCTCACAGTTGCTGATTAACAACATTATATTTCATTATAATAACTATCAATATGGCAATCAGCACCGGCTCACCTGTGTCTCTGCCTCCAGGTGCTGTCAGTACCACGTGTGACAGCAGGGGGCGCTGCAGCTGCAAAGACGGCGTCACGGGAGACAAATGTGACCGCTGCCCGGACGGACCAATCGGAGCCACCGGCTGCAAGCAGAGGTGAAGAAACTCACACTGATAACTCTTTAAATAACGCACTTTAATTACCAAAATGCTGACTTTTTTCTGAAAATCTAAAAACTCCTGACTTTTTTTCGAAAATCTAAAATATCGAGACTTTTTTCTGAAAATTCTGACTTTTTTTCTCAAAATCTGAACAATTCTGACTTTTCTAAAAATCCTGGCTTTTTCAAAAAATCCTGACATCTCAAAATGCTGTCTTTTTTACGAAAATCTAAAAAATCCTTGCTTTTTTCTGAACATTCAGAAAATTCTGACTTTTCTCAAAATCATGACTTTTTCTCAAAAATCTCAAAATTCGGACTTTTTCTCAAAATTCTGACATTTTTCCAAAAAACAAAAGAAATCTGACTTTTTCCTCAAAATTCAGAATTTTTTTCTCAACATCTCAAAATGCTGACTTTTTTCCGAAAATCAAAAAAAAATCCTGACTTTTTTCTGAATATTCAGAAAATTCTGACTTTTCTCAAAATCATGACTTTTTCAAAAAAATCTCAAAAATCTGACTTTTTCCTCAAAATTCGGACTTTTTTCTCAACATCTCACAATTCTGACTTTTTCCGAAAATCTAAAAAAATCCTGACTTTTTCTCAACATTCTGACATTTTTCTGGAATATTCAAGATTCAAGTCTCTATGACCGTGAGCTCAGCAGCTACAGTGGAGATATGGAGATGACAAACTGAAGTCCTCCTCCAACAGAGCAACATGAATATATATATATATATATATATATATATATATATATATATATATATATATATATATAGGACTAAAACTAATAAAACTGATAAAACAAATAGAGAATGTTTTGAGATGTGAAAGTTAATAGAAGTGCGAGAAGAGTCTATAAAGAAGTAAATGGAATATATATTAGAGGAATAATTTGCAAACAGATGAATGTTATGGATGTTCTTCACAGAGTTCAGGTGGTTAATGTCTTATGGTCTGTGGGATGAAACTGTCTCCGGAGGTTTGAGTCCTGATTGATTTCCTGTTTGTGTTTCGTCACCGTCTGGTCTCACTTCCTGTTCGCTCGTTGTGTTTTCTTTCAGCCGTCAGCCCAGACAGGATTCTGGGAATTGTTTCTGTTACGGTCACAGTAGCCGCTGCTCTGCAAAGACCGGATACTCCGTCCACAACATCACCTCCACCTTCGCCAGCGGTAACCTTTCACCCCTCCCCTTTCACAATAAAAGAACACCTTTTTTTATTTTAAAACGGTGTAAAAAGCGTTTCTGGGGCCAATTTCAAAATAAAAGACCCCAACATCTTCATAAATTAACAGTGGATTTATGGTTTCCCCTGACACATTTAGCAGTTAAAAGGGGATACTGGTTTCAATTTCAAAATAAAAGACCCCAGTGACAATTTCATAAATGAACAATAAAGTCTATCAATTTCAAGTCAACAATTTCAGAGATTATCAGAGGATTCTAGTTTCAATTTCAAAATAAAAGCCCCCAAAACGTTCATAAATTAATCGTGGATTGCTGGGTTAAATAAATAAAAAAAGACCCCCTAACACTTTCTGTAGTTAAGAGTGGATACTGGGGCCGATTTCAAAATAAAATACCCCAAATATGTTCCTAAATTAACAGTGGATTTTTGGGTTAAATTTCAAAATAAAAGCACCTGACGGACTGTGTTGTGTTCCAGGTCCGGACGGTTGGAGAGCAGCGACGGCTCGAGGCGACACGCCCCCTGACGTTCACTTCCGCTGGTCTCCTAAACACCAGGACCTGGAGGTGATCTCCAAGAACAGCCTGCCGGTCTACCTGTACGCTCCGGGTGAGAAACACCTCCTCCATCTTCATCTTATCTCCTCTTCCTCTCCTATTCACCTCCTCCATCTTCACCTTCTCTCCTCTTCCTCTCCTGTTCACCTCCTCCATCTTCACCTTATCTCCTCTTCCTCTCCTGTTCACCTCCTCCATCTTCACCTTCTCTCCTCTTCCTCTCCTATTCACCTCCTCCATCTTCACCTTATCTCCTCTTCCTCTCCTATTCACCTCCTTCCTCCTCCTTTCCTATCTCCTCTTCTAATCCCTCTTATTGTTTCCTTTCCTTCTCTCCTTTCTTCTCATCTCTGAAGCTCTTTGCACATAGGATAGGAAAGGAGTGTATGGGATAAGACAAGTACATCTTATCCCATACACTCCTTCCTTTCCTTCTCTCCCTTGGTCTCCTCTCCGATGGTCTTTACACACATCCTTCTTTCCTTTCCTTCCCTTCCCTTTCCTCTCCTCCCCCCTTGCTCCCTCCCTCCCTGACCAGGTGTCTCTCTCCTCAGCTCGTTACCTGGGGAACCGGCTGCTGAGCTACGGTCAGAACTTCTCCTTCTCGTTGCGTCTGGACCGAGGCGTCCGTCACCCGTCCGTCAGCGATGTGATTCTGGAGGGAAACGGCCTCAAAGTGACGGCTTCTCTGGGAGAGCTGAGGTCCATCGTGCCCTGCGGAAAGAAGGTCCACTACAGCTTCAGGTAGAACCACGAGGAACCTGCAGAGGAACCTGTAGAGGAACCTGTAGCAGAGGAACCTGTAGAGGAACCTGTAGAGGAACCTGTAGCAGAGGAACCTGTAGCAGAGGAACCTGTAGAGGAACCTGTAGCAGAGGAACCTGTAGAGGAACCTGTAGCAGAGGAACCTGCAGAGGAATCTGTAGAGGAACCTGCTGTGTAAGGAAGGTTGATACAGCTGGCTATGGTTAATCGACCTTCCTTACACAGCAGGTTCCTTTACTTGCCAAAGAACTTACGTGTGTGAACGGTTGTTCAGGAGAGGCACTGATATCACCAACATGTGATTACCTGATCTAAAAAGCTATATTAAAGAGTTTACAGTGATGTGTCCAGCTGTATGGGAGCAGCCTCTCTGCTTAGAAACACGTCATCAATGTTTTCACACTGACTCTGATGAGCCGGTGAACACATGGTCTAACCACAGGGGCTCAATAACAGCTCATATTCAAATGATGAGAGCGGTGAATCTGGGAATACAAACGGAACCTTTGCAGCGACCTTGTTGGATGCTAACGGATGCTAACGTGATGTTCCCGTGTACAGACTGGACGAGCAGCCGGGCAGCCGCTGGAGGCCTCAGATCTCCTCCGCTCAGTTCCACTCGCTCCTCCAGAACCTCACCGCCATCAAGATCAGAGTCACGTTCGGAGAGAATGGTGAGCTTCCTGTTTCATACTTCCCCTTCAGTTCCTGAGGCCTGGTTCCTTTCTTTTGATTCAAACTCTTTTATTTCATAACTCTTTTTATACATCATATTTCATCGAGAAATTATAATGCAAAAACCAGAACCATCTTTATATTTAGAAGCCTACAAAGCTTTGTCGAGATAAACAGTAACCTTTAACCTTTAGCTCAAGTTCTAACTTCTCTGAGGAAACCATTGACAGAGAAGAGAATAGGAGGGATGAACTCTTTAATGCTCACACATGCAGAGCACTCAGGGACATGTGTTCTCTGCTTTGAACCCACCCTAGTACCAGGGGCAGCTATTGCACAGGGCCCAGGGAGCAATGGGAGTGGGGGGGGTGTCCGGTGCCTTGCTCAAGGGCACCAGGGCAGGGCCCAGGAGGTGAACTGGGACCTCTCCAAGTAGCAGTCCACACTCCATATTTAGGTCTGTTTGGGGACATGAACCGGCGACCCTACAGCTCCCAGTCCGAGCCCCTACTGACTCCCTGCTGCCGTTCATCTTTAATGTTGCAGACCATCTCTCTCTAAACGAAAGATCAGATGCAAGCTGAAAATACAAAGCAACGAAACAAACCCCAAGCAGAAACGTTGAACCTCTATAAGTAGAAGTGCTGTCGTGTTTTGAACGTCAGGAGTCACACCAAGCTCCCCGTGAGTGTTTCCATTGAGTGTTTTCCAGCTGGATATCTGTGTGAAGTTGATCTGGGTTTCTAAACTGTTTCCAGGGCGCGGCTACCTGAACAACGTGCGCCTGGTATCAGCTCGTCGGGGCGCTGGTCCCCCTGCTGGCTGGGTCCAGACCTGCAGCTGCCCGACCGGGTACGACGGGGACTTCTGCGATGGATGCTCTGCGGGGTTCAGACGCAGCGCCCCCGCAGACGGAGCCTTCAGCCCCTGTGAGCCCTGCAGCTGCCGGGGGGGGAGCTGCGACCCGCTCACCGGAGACTGCTACTCCGGGGACCAGTCGTCCGGAGACTGCTCCGCCGGGTCCTACAGAGACCCGTGGCCCCCGAGAGCCTGCGTGAAGTGCCCCTGTCCGGAGGGAAGGTCCTGCTCGCTGGCTGCTGGGTCTCTGGATCCCCGCTGTGACCGCTGCCCCGCAGGAACCACAGGTACGAGTCCTCGGGGAACTCTGTGTCCCTTAACCCTCCGGTATCATTCAATCTACTATTTAGTCATTCGGGACAAAAACACCCACTTCCAAAAACTTTGATAAAAACATTAAAATATTTCTTTCATCACTTTTTTGGGTTCAATCTTTAAAGCAACTTCAGCCCTAATAAAAAATGAAAAAGATGTAATCATTTTAAGGATTTTAACCCTTTAAATGCCATTTTTTTAATACGTGAAATCGCTGTTGTTTTTCATGATAAAAACAGAGAAAATGTGTTATTTTCAATATAACACATATCTGGGCTTTTTTCATCGCAGTCTTGGATGTGTCAAAGATTAGCAACAAACATGATATTGGTGCATTATTAGTTTGTGCACAGTCAGATTTAAAATAAACTACCCTAATTAGTCATTCGTGACAAAAATGTCCACTTCCAAAAACCTGTAAAATGATAACAGATTCATATTTTTTTTAAACTTGTTGGGTTTAAATCTTTCTATCAACTTCAGTCCACATCAGAAATACCAAATATTACATTATGTTCAGGATTTTATTTTAACCCTTTAACTGCCAGTTTGAAACCATGATGTCGAGTTTTTTAAGAAAATGATTATAGATGATCTTAACAGTAGCAACATTATTATTATCCTCATCATAACCCCGTCTCTGCTCCCTCAGGGGATGACTGTAACGTCTGTCAGGAGGGGTTTTATGGCGGCGCTGCTCGGGGTGACGGCTTGTCGACGCAGACCTGCAGACCCTGCCAGTGTAACGGACACATCGACGTCAGCGTAGCGGGGAGCTGCGATCGAGGCAGCGGAGAGTGTCTGAAGTGTGTGAACAACACCAAGGGTCCGAGCTGCGAGTCCTGTCTGCGAGGGTTCTACCACAGCCGGGCCGCCGACGCCTGCAAGGGTGAGGACAGGACCCCCGATGATTCTGTACAAAGTCTTTGATTAGTTTGGTGTTTCTCCAAAGCAGCGGTTACCAACCTTTTTCAACTCAGGGCCCACTTAAGACATTTTTGTCGCGGCCCACATTCAAGCATAAACAATCGGGAGGCTAAATAAAGTGTGACACGCTGTTAATCCAGTTGTACAGACCACTGTATTTGCAATGCGCCCACAGGTTGGGAACCGCTGCTCTAAAGCTACACCTAGGGGTGCTTTGGAGAACTGCAGGGTAGAGGAGATTATTCTCTAAATTGAAAAGAAGCTCAGTAAGCGTAGTTCCTAAGATAACACACTGTGATGAATTCAAATAGAAAAGGTGCTCATTCGATAAACAACATCTTATCTTCAATATTTTCATTTATTTTCAATGCATGTGTGTTACTGCATTGGACGGTCCAGTGTTGATACAACAACCGCAATTTAATAATGTTTGATCAGTTTGAGCTGGAAGCCAGTTTGAATTGTTTTGTTGTTTCGCTCTAAAAACAGCTGTTATTAAACTGTTCCTCTCTGGTTCTGTTCAGTGTGTGACTGCAGTGTTAAAGTGTTCCTCTCTGGTTCTGTTCAGTGTGTGACTGCAGTGTTAAACTGTTCCTCTCTGGTTCTGTTCAGTGTGTGACTGCAGTGTTAAAGTGTTCCTCTCTGGTTCTGTTCAGTGTGTGACTGCAGTGTTAAAGTGTTCCTCTCTGGTTCTGTTCAGTGTGTGACTGCAGTGTTAAAGTGTTCCTCTCTGGTTCTGTTCAGCGTGTGACTGCAGTGTTAAAGTGTTCCTCTCTGGTTCTGTTCAGTGTGTGACTGCAGTGTTAAAGTGTTCCTCTCTGGTTCTGTTCAGTGTGTGAATGCAGTGTTAAAGTGTTCCTCTCTGGTTCTGTTCAGTGTGTGACTGCAGTGTTAAAGTGTTCCTCTCTGGTTCTGTTCAGTGTGTGACTGCAGTGTTAAAGTGTTCCTCTCTGGTTCTGTTCAGCGTGTGACTGCAGTGTTAAAGTGTTCCTCTCTGGTTCTGTTCAGTGTGTGACTGCAGTGTTAAAGTGTTCCTCTCTGGTTCTGTTCAGTGTGTGAATGCAGTGTTAAAGTGTTCCTCTCTGGTTCTGTTCAGTGTGTGACTGCAGTGTTAAAGTGTTCCTCTCTGGTTCTGTTCAGTGTGTGAATGCAGTGTTAAAGTGTTCCTCTCTGGTTCTGTTCAGCGTGTGACTGCAGTGTTAAAGTGTTCCTCTCTGGTTCTGTTCAGTGTGTGACTGCAGTGTTAAAGTGTTCCTCTCTGGTTCTGTTCAGTGTGTGACTGCAGTGTTAAAGTGTTCCTCTCTGGTTCTGTTCAGCCTGTGACTGCAGTGTTAAAGTGTTCCTCTCTGGTTCTGTTCAGCGTGTGACTGCAGTGTTAAAGTGTTCCTCTCTGGTTCTGTTCAGCGTGTGACTGCAGTGTTAAAGTGTTCCTCTCTGGTTCTGTTCAGTGTGTGAATGCAGTGTTAAAGTGTTCCTCTCTGGTTCTGTTCAGTGTGTGACTGCAGTGTTAAAGTGTTCCTCTCTGGTTCTGTTCAGTGTGTGAATGCAGTGTTAAAGTGTTCCTCTCTGGTTCTGTTCAGCGTGTGACTGCAGTGTTAAAGTGTTCCTCTCTGGTTCTGTTCAGTGTGTGACTGCAGTGTTAAAGTGTTCCTCTCTGGTTCTGTTCAGCGTGTGACTGCAGTGTTAAAGTGTTCCTCTCTGGTTCTGTTCAGTGTGTGACTGCAGTGTTAAAGTGTTCCTCTCTGGTTCTGTTCAGTGTGTGACTGCAGTGTTAAAGTGTTCCTCTCTGGTTCTGTTCAGTGTGTGACTGCAGTGTTAAAGTGTTCCTCTCTGGTTCTGTTCAGCCTGTGACTGCAGTGTTCTGGGCTCTGAGTCCGGACAGTGTGATGATTCGGGTCGCTGCCGGTGCCGGCCAGGCTTCGAGGGTCTGAAGTGCCACAGGTCCAACTGCCCCTCCTGTTTCACCCCCATCAAGAGAAAGGTACCAAACACCTGCTTCATTCAGTTCAGTTTATTCCCTCAACTTGACAGGGAGAGTGCATATTAATAACATTTCCAAAATGTATGCTAGAGTTATAAAGACTATAGATATTATTGTCTGCATTCAAGGGGCAGGAAATAATGTGTACCTTACCTTACCTTACCTTACCTTACCTTACCTTACCTTACCTTACCTTACCTTACCTTACCTTACCTTACCTTACCTTACCGTATCTTACCTTCCCTTCCAGATGCAGGCCTACGTTGCCAAGCTGGCCGAGCTGGAGCGTCTGTTCTCAGAGATGGACGCAGGTTTGAAACCCGCCAACAAGGCAGAGATGGAGGCGGCTCTGAACGCTGTGGATGAGCTGGTGGACGACCTGCAGTACGAGACCGAGGGGCTCACAGGTGAGACAGCTCTTCACTATCCCCAAACATCGGTGAACAAAATCATTCTGTTCGTATCGCTCAGAAAGACCGTGGGCCCTTTAACGCATTAACGCAGGGAATCTCTGTTGATTACAAACTCTCCCTCAAACTGTGAACCTTTGCACATACCACTTATTATTTGCACGTTATCAAATGTTTTAATTATGTTTTATGCATATTTTAAATGTTCATGATTTGCTCCTTGTGTTTATGCGAACCATATTTATTTTAATAATATTTCCTTTATTTTTTATAATTGTTCCCTTTTTCAATTTAAATTCTCCTACTGTGAAATGTGTGCTCCAGGACATAATATCACGTGTCAGATACACAAATACATTTGACATAATTAACACTTCTAAAAAAGGTCATTTGTGTTGATGTTAAATTTGGTTTTGACATGATTGGATAATTAGTTCTCGACACATCCATTCAGTCATCCAAAATCCTGGCTTACCTGAGGCTCTTTGTGGTAGTGGGCTCTCTGGGCTCTAATACAGAACTACAGGGCGTCTTCTTTTACGTTAGTTGTTCTCATTTGTAATATAAAACCTGTGCATGACAACAAAATGTCTTCCTGCTTCCAACAGTGGAGGAGAAGAAGCTGCAGGCGCGTCTGGCGTCCATCAGCAGGAGTCAGCTGAACGAGGAGCAGGAGATCCAAAACGTGGCCGAGGCAGCGGACGACATCGAACAACAAGAGCGGACATACAGCGCCAAGGTGAAGGAGGTCCAGGCTCTGATAGAGGACATGAAGAGAAAACTGGACGAAGCCAAGGCCGACCTCAGATCAGCCGTAAGACCTGAGACACACTTTGCACAAAAAACATCAGCAACATCTGGCTCTTGTCCTCCGTGGGAAGGTTTGCAATCTCGGGACAAATGAACTTACATAGAGAAAATAAATCCAACTCTTATAAGAGTTATAACACAAATATAGATTCAGTAGATCTACACCATGTTAGCTGAAGTGCGTGGTAAGCTGGAGCAGCTCTCACACCAAGCAATGTCCTTTTAGGAAACTGGTTTGAATCAGAACTCAATTATCTTTAAGTAAAAGTACTAATACCACGGTGTAGAGATACTCATGATGATGATGATGATGATGATGATGATGATGATGTCTCTAACAGCTGTTTGTCTCTTCTTCCTGTCAGGACATCCCTCAGGGAGACGCTCCTCAGGGAGACGCTCCTCTGGGGACGACCCTCCTCTCCTCTCTGGTGCCCACGGCCCTCAGTCTGGCTGATAAGTAAGACTTCACATTTACTGTACAAGATGTAGAGCAAAGATACAACAGCTGCACACAAAATGACTACAAACAGACACAAAGACATATCAAAGGACTACAAACAGACACAAAGACATATCAAAGGACTACATAAGGACACAAAGACATATCAAAGGACTACAAACAGACACAAAGACATATCAAAGGACTACAAACAGACACAAAGACATATCAAAGGACTACATAAGGACACAAAGACATATCAAAGGACTACAAACAGACACAAAGACATATCAAAGGACTACATAAGGACACAAAGACATATCAAAGGACTACAAACAGACACAAAGACATATCAAAGGACTACATAAGGACACAAAGACATATCAAAGGACTACAAACAGACACAAAGACATATCAAAGGACTACATAAGGACACAAAGACATATCAAAGGACTACATAAGGACACAAAGACATATCAAAGGACTACAAACAGACACAAAGACATATCAAAGGACTACATAAGGACACAAACAGACACAAAGACATATCAAAGGACTACAAACAGACACAAAGACATATCAAAGGACTACATAAGGACACAAAGACATATCAAAGGACTACATAAGGACTACAAACAGACACAAAGACATATCAAAGGACTACATAAGGACTACAAACAGACACAAAGACATATCAAAGGACTACATAAGGACACAAAGACATATCAAAGGACTACATAAGGACACAAACAGACACAAAGACATATCAAAGGACTACAAACAGACACAAAGACATATCAAAGGACTACATAAGGACACAAAGACATATCAAAGGACTACAAACAGACACAAAGACATATCAAAGGACTACATAAGGACTACAAACAGACACAAAGACATATCAAAGGACTACATAAGGACTACAAACAGACACAAAGACATATCAAAGGACTACAAACAGACACAAAGACATATCAAAGGACTACATAAGGACACAAAGACATATCAAAGGACTACATAAGGACACAAAGACATATCAAAGGACTACATAAGGACACAAACAGACACAAAGACATATCAAAGGACTACAAACGGACACAAAGACATATCAAAGGACTACAAACAGACACAAAGACATATCAAATGACTACATAAGGACACAAACAGACACAAAGACATATCAAATGACTACATAAGGACACAAACAGACAAAAACTACTTTCCGCCCATGGTCTATTGGAGTTGTCACTGATATATTGTTGAGGAGCTTGTGTTGTACACCGTGTCAGATGTGTGTCTCACTTCCTGTGTGTTGTCCTTTAGACACCAGACGACGGCTGACTCTGTGGAGCGGACCGCCAGCGAAGCTCTGACACACTCGAAGAAGAGTCTGGCTCTGGTCCGGGATCTCATGACCAGAGAGAACAAAGTCCAAGAGCTGATCGGAGACATGAAGACCATGTGAGTCCTCCAGTTAATCCTTCCCTGGTGACATGAGGATTGATTTCATCGTTTTAAATGCTGCTGCGAACCGGTCTGCTTGGTCTCTGTTTTAATCCATTCACTTTGGGAGTTTAGATGAGTTTTGGGTTCATTCTTTAATTCTGACTGTAGCCACGAAGCATTGCTAATATTTAATGAATTCATGCTGCGTTCCAGACAACTCTAAAATATCTGATCCCCTAATAGAAAAAGTACAAAGAAAAGCCACTAAACAACCCCAACTTCAGATAAACCACCAAACATTGGGAGGGCACAATATAGATCCAAAACCATCAACTCAAAGGCAACTCTAAGTTTGTTTAATTCTATATTTATATATATATACATTTTGACCTGGAAAATGATGATCAGACGGTAGACGCTAGGGCTCATGGGTAATGTAGTATTTACAGTAGAGGTAATCTATAAACCTGATTGAGGACAGGAAAGGTGGCTTCAATAGTTAAATAACCCAGGAGCCTCTTAGTCAATCTGTGTTGATGACGTATGGTGTGTTCAGTCTTGGATTTACATTTCTCAAAGATATTGAAGTGACTGTTATTTTATATATATTGATTGTTGTGCTTTTATGTATGTCTTGATGTGTGCATATGTACAAATGTGTCTGTGGATTTGTTTATATAAATGTATAAACATATTTATATATATTTGTTTTGTATTCGGGATTGTGGGAAACGGTATTTGGATCTCTCTGTCTGTACACACAAACTGAAAGATTGACGATAAAGTTGACATTGACTGACTTTAGGCACGAGAAGACCTCGGGCCAGGTGAAGAGTTTGGAGAACCAGGGGGTCCGTCTGAGCGACCAGGCCAAAGACGAGAGCAAAACGTCCGACGGCATGTTGAAGGACATCGCCAACATGGAGCGAAGCCTCCCAGCAGACCTGAAGGTGACTGTCGAAAATCCAGATGTGCAGTCTACCTTTAGAGAGAAGTCTTGACCTCGAGCACTCACCGTTATGTCTTCTGTCTTCCCATCATGCTCAGGAGCAGGTGGACGCCATGGTGTCCCGTTTGGACGATGTGAAGGTGGAGGTGGATGCACATATCTCAGGTTTGGATACGCTGCAGGACACCGTTCAGCGAGACAAGACCGCCACCGAGGACCTGCTGACCCAGGGCAAGGCCGCCAAGAAGGTACTGATAGGGGTCCCCACGATACGATACTATCGCGATGCTTAAGCCACGATGCGATTGTATTGCGATTAGTGATGGCAATTACGGCTCTTTGAAGGGAGCCGGATCTTATGGCTCCGTTCCTTTCCGACAGCCGTTCAAAAGAGCAGTTTCCTTTTCAAGGGGGCGGGGCTAATAGGTTTATAAAGATTGACTGTATTGCCAGAGATCTACTTTGACTCACAGTAAGATGTATCTCTCAGCCAAAGTACTCCTCAAGCAGCGTGCGATACGCCATCATCTTGAGTTTGAATGGTTCTACACATCTCTGGCTCAGGAGAGCAGGTTCCCGTAAAGGCGAGTGGATTTATGGCCGGCAGTGAAACTACGATAAAAAGAACGGCTCTTTGGTACGACTCGGTTCCCTTCGTTCGGACCAAAGAGCCGTTCAAAAGAATGGGATCGTTCGCGAACGTAACATCACTAATTGCGATTCTACGATTTGCAAAGTAGTATTGCGAAATATATACATCTTTGTTTTGAGTAACTTCCGGCCAGTTCCACTGACTTTAGCAAGAAGAAGAAGAAGACAAGACGAAGCTCAGAACCATCTAGTGGATTGAAAAATAAATTGTTACCAAAAACTTAAACTTGGATTTGCAAAATGAATAGTTAGTATAATAACATATCGATACTTGGCGTCTGTGTATCGATACATTATTGCCTCAAAGTATCGCGATACTATGCTGTATCGATTATTTCCCCCGACCCCTGGTACTGACGGATCATCGGTCCCACCTTTTAACTCTGAATTCATTTGTAATCACGTCAAACCCTGCTTGTAACCACGAGGCAACCTCAACACATGTCCATCATCAGGCTTTGATGTGCATTCTCTACTCGTCCATAGAAAAAGAGATTGACCTGAATATAAGACTACGCCGATTATAAGACCACGGTTCTTTTTCAAGACTCATTTTTGGAAAAATACCTTTTCGAAGACCAAATCTAGTTTTTATAAAGAATCTAATCTTATCTGAAAGTAATGATAACACACATCACTCATTGTGTTCACATCGTGCGGACCGCGGAAAGCTTTTCTCTGACTGGGCTCTCCATCTTCTAACGTTACTCTCAGTAGCTCCTTGCTAGATGACTTCGTAGATCACCATCATCTTCAAATTGGCTCAGTAACTTCTGTTCTCTTGTTTATTATCTCGCCTTCTTTTGATCCACGTTGTTGGAGTTGGTCTCAGTGTCTCTCCATCTCTCTCTCTCTCGTGTTGAACTGTTGCTTTAAGACAGTGTCTCTCTTGGGGGAACACTTGTTTGGCGCCATCTGTTGTTGTGACTGTGTAATTACATCAAAAAGTCTAGACCCCGAATATAAGACCCCTCTTTTTCAGATGTGTTTCTAGGTAAAGAAACCCGTCTTATATTCGGGTCAATGCGGAGTATAGGAACTGATGTGTGTGTTTTATTGATCAGTTAGGTGAGATGTATTAGTTCCTCTGGATGATAGGATATGTGTTTGAATCAGTCTGTACTTCCTGCAGGAGTTCAACAAGCTGGTGGACAGAGTGGACATCGCCAAGGTGCAGACGGAGGACGCTCTGAAAGGCATCGACAGCAACACCAACGAGCTGGAGGACGCCCTGAATGCTCTGAGAGGTAAGGATAAGAATTCATTCTGTTTCGAGGCGCCTTTCAAAGCACCCAGGGACACCTTACAATTGATGTAGAAGAGACACGAAGAAGAGGGGACACATGTTGATGTAGAAGAGACACGAAGAAGAGGGGACACATGTTGATGTAGAAGAGACATGAAGAAGAGGGGACACATATTGATGTAGAAGAGACACGAAGAAGAGGGGACACATGTTGATGTAGAAGAGACATGGAGAAGAGGGGACACATGTTGATGTAGAAGAGACATGTAGAAGAGGGGACACATGTTGATGTAGAAGAGACACAAAGAAGAGGGGACACATGTTGATGTAGAAGAGACACGAAGAAGAGGGGACACATGTTGATGTAGAAGAGACATGAAGAAGAGGGGACACATATTGATGTAGAAGAGACATGAAGAAGAGGGGACACATGTTGATGTAGAAGAGACATGGAGAAGAGGGGACACATGTTGATGTAGAAGAGACATGAAGAAGAGGGGACACATGTTGATGTAGAGGAGACATGAAGAAGAGGGGACACATGTTGAGGTAGAAGAGACATGAAGAAGAGGGGACACATGTTGATGTAGGAGAGACATGGAGAAGAGGGGACACATGTTGATGTAGAGGAGACATGAAGAAGAGGGGACACATGTTGATGTAGAGGAGACATGAAGAAGAGGGGACACATGTTGAGGTAGAAGAGACATGAAGAAGAGGGGACACATGTTGATGTAGAGGAGACATGAAGAAGAGGGGACACATGTTGATGTAGAGGAGACATGAAGAAGAGGGGACACATGTTGAGGTAGAAGAGACATGTAGAAGAGGGGACACATGTTGATGTAGAGGAGACATGAAGAAGAGGGGACACATGTTGAGGTAGAAGAGGGGACACATGTTGATGTAGGAGAGACATGGAGAAGAGGGGACACATGTTGATGTAGAGGAGACATGAAGAAGAGGGGACACATGTTGAGGTAGAAGAGACATGAAGAAGAGGGGACACATGTTGATGTAGAGGAGACATGAAGAAGAGGGGACACATGTTGATGTAGGAGAGGGGACACATGTTGATGTAGCAGAGACATGAAGAAGAGGATTTTGCAGAATAGGTGACCTGACTCCCGCTCCTCTTCCTCCTCAGGCTTCGAGCAGCAGATCGGAGACAGCAAGTCTCTGGCCGATGACGCCATCAAACGCCTTCCTGGCATCAGCGCCACCATCCAGCAGGCGGTCAGCGACAACGCAGAGACCGGCGGCATCCTGGGAGACGTGTCTGCAGATTACGACAGCTCCGTGAAGACCGCCAACCTGCTGGGGAACCTGGTCACCGGGCTGGAGGTGAGACGGTTTCTATCACTTGCACATGGACTCTCACGGAACTACTTCTATTCTATTCTATTTACTGGCACTATTTTAACTCGGTGTCGACCGACTGTCTGTATCCTCCAGAACACGTTTGGGTCCCTGCCGTCTCACACCGATCTGCTGAACGAAGCCACCAAACTGAACAAAGGCTCCAAGGATCTGAAGCAGCGAACCCTCGATGCAACAGATAATCTGACCTCAGAGCTGGAGGACGGCCGGACGCTGGAGGGCGAGGCCGAGCAGGTACACGGAGACACACTCACATTCAACATTAGAGAAACATGTTCCAACAAATCCCATGAGACCCAAAAGGGTCTTCCCAGACTGCAGACGACCCCCGCTACTCAAAGTCAATACGATCAACGTGCTCTTCGTTCTGCGTAACATGTCAAATGAGTTATGGCACTCAGTCATCTCGTGGGACTCGGTGCAAAGTGAGGTCACTGAAGCGTTTGGTATAGATTTAACTTTGTCCTCGGATCAGATTTAAATCACGAGCGTAGACAAACATTATTGGTCTTGCTCCGTGTGCAGCACGACTCACAATCCTCCAGAAATGGTTGGATGAAGATCCGCCTAATCTTTTGTTATGGTTTCAAAAACTGCTGTGAGTCCTTCCCTCGGAGCGTTTTCCCACGTGCACCGTGAAGGAAGTGTTACACTGCAGGCGTAACACGACACCATCAGTGTGAGGGGGCACCAGGCTGCTGTTTGT
The DNA here is from genome assembly GCF_949606895.1 of Notothenia rossii. Taxonomy (NCBI): domain Eukaryota; kingdom Metazoa; phylum Chordata; class Actinopteri; order Perciformes; family Nototheniidae; genus Notothenia; species Notothenia rossii. The sequence goes on along the minus strand of NC_136907.1, from coordinate 81,145,734 downwards.
CTTTGTCAGCGTTTGTTGTTATTGTTTTGTGGGTTGTATTGTGGTTTCTGTGTTGTCCCTAATGTTTTTGGAATTGTCAAACATTTTTAGTAATGTGATCTCAAGTGGGCTGGAAAAATAGAATCAAACTAAACTACAAACAACAACAAGTCCTTATCTTTGTTTTAGTGCAACATTATGAACAACAGTGAGTGTCAGTCCAACACTCTCTGCCTCAGTTTGTCATTTAAACATGTGCAGAACAACAGATCAGTGTGTCTACAAAACATTTACTCTCTGGTATCTGGAAAGGAACAATATGATATTTTACTTTATGATCAAAACAACAATTATTTTACATTCATTTCCACATCTGCGACGCACCAGCACTCAAGCTTAAACTGGAGCTATGAAGGGAGCGAATCAGATTCAGGTCCATCACCAGGTGGGTTGAGACCTACGAGGAATTTGACTTGGTGTCGTGGTGCAGACGTTAAAGTGAAACGAAAAAACAAAACACAGATAGAAAAGTATTTTAAGAACCCTAGAAGAAAATGGAATAGAAAAAGATATCGTAAGATGAAGCAGTATTTACATTGAAGTCAAATGGAATAGAATATGTGCAGTAAAAGAAGGTTGTAATGTGTTCCCTTTGCCCTGAGCTGTTGGATAACGGTGGATCTAAATGTTTCTCTGCAGGCAGCTGGCGGGGCGGCTGCAGCTCTGACCAACGCCAGGAACACCAGAGACGGCGTGGGGAAAACCCTGAGAGACATCAACGCCCTGCTGGCCAACATGGGTACGTTCAGGCTCAGCACATTACACGCCACTTCAGCTATTCTCTGCTTATGATCACATGTGCTAAACAACACTATGTTCCGGAGACCCCACTCTACATGCCTATCATAAGACTTTGGGGTCTCAACATTTGTTTCTCCAATTATAACGACTTGTTCTCTGGGATCGCACTGCTTGCAGGTAGACTCAGTGCAGATGTTGAACAGATGTTTGTTGATTCCTCCCTTACAGACCAGTCCACTCCTGTGGACGAGACCCAGCTTCGGGCTCTGGAGGTGGCTCTGAACGAGGCTCAACAGGAGGTGCAGGGCCGCCTGAGGCCCCGTCTGAGGGACATGGAGGCCGGAGAGGAGGCGTACCGCCGGAGACTCTCTGGCCTCAACTGGGACATCGGCTCCATCCTGAAGGACATCACCAACCTGGAGGACATCCTGGCGTCCGTGCCCTCCGGCTGCTACAACAGCCCCCCCATCGAGGAGGCCTGAGCACTACATCTCCCACAATGCACCTGGGTACTATCTCTTATCCTCCAGGAACACCTGCCACTTCAACGGGAATCTACCTGATGTATTATTATGAGAACGTTTCATAAAGAATCTTTAAAAAACCACTATAAATATAATGTTATATATAGTGTTAATCAGATAGCAGTAAAATATTGGAGCTTATATTGAACACTAGATCCTACATATCCCAAAATGCAACTGGGTACTATCTCTTCAGAAACACCTCAACAGGAATCTACTTGAGTTTGTAGAAAAGCGCTAGATGAGTTCCATGTATGATTAGTATCATTATTATCATTGAAACCAAAGTGCCTATCTCTTATCCTCCAGAAACACCTGCCACTTCAACAGGAATCTACCTGATGTATTAAGAATCATTTTCAAACCAAAGTGACACCACCTGATGTATTATTATGGGAACATTGCAAGTGCTACTACTATAAATATTGTGGGATGGATTAGCTCCAGATTTCAGCTTTTTATTTAATTTAAATGTTGTTGTGTTAATCAGATAGCAGTAAAATACTGGAGCTCATATTAAACACTAGATCCTACATTTCCCACAATGCACTGTGTCTCCTATAAACATTATTGCAACTACTGATAACTCTTATTTTGAATAAACCTCATAATATTAATAATAATAATAACTGACAGGTTGTTTGCTATGAAACGCTTTAATTAATCGTATTAACTTAATGGATATTGTTCATGTTTGTTTTTTATAATGATGTGACTTTGTGAATGTTTTTATATTTATAACTGTACATACATTCAGTTTTTTAAAATATTTTTAATGTCTCTGCTTTTAAATAAAACAGTTTTCACTTCTACATGTTTTAAAGTTCTTTATTTGTCTCAACCTGCCTGTGTTGCACCGGCTCTGTTGTGATTGGTCAACCTGCTTAGAGATGTCCCGCCCCTTAGCCTATCATGTACAATGTGTTGGAGCGCTAGCCAATAGGAGCGCAGGTGTTACAAAGCCATACCACATTAAAAAAAGACAGACCACCTGTAAGAGTGCATCACAGTTTACAATCAAGAGAAGTCAGAACAACAGATTAACACAGAAAACCAGATTCATGTTCAGATACATGTTCAACACAAAGGGACAGGAACACACACACACACACACACACACACACACACACACACACACTCACACACACACACTCACACACACACACACACTCACTCACACACACACACACACACACACACACACTCACACTCACACACACACACACACACAGGAAATGAGGCGTTGATCAGTTCATATACAGTGAATAGAAAATGTATATTATTATTTTCTTTTTGTGTTGTTTCTTTATTGTTTTTGCAAACACGTTCACAACACGTCATACTCTACCACGTGATGAACACGCATGCAAAGGAAACATGTCTAAGCATGCAGTCTATACCGTAATAAGAGCACATGAAGAAGAAGAAAAAACATCCCTAAGTACCAACAGAACTCCTCTCCATCTGTTTCAGCGTCTCCCTCAAATATGAAGGCGTTTTAAAACCTTTTTTCTCCAAATATTAAAACATCTTCCCCAAAGTGTTCTGAACTCTTTCACATATTTTTACCACTTTTTCCTCCAATTTAACGAATGTTTAATTTAATTCTGGCGACTTTTTTCTCCAATTATAATTTTTTTTCAGTCAAATTATTTAAAAAAAAAATTCTTCAATATTTACGAATATCTCCTCAAATCATTACGACTTTTTTTCCAATTATTACGACTTTTTTCTACAAATATTTTACGAATTTTTTTTCTCCAATTATAAAAAATGTTTCTTCAAATTATTTTACAAATTCTTTCTTCAATATTTACGAACATTTCCTCCAATTAATACGACTTTTTCCTCCAATTAATACGAATGTTTACTTTAATTCTGACTAATTTTTCCTCTAATTATTTCACGAGTTTTTTGTCCAATTATTACGATTTTTTCCTCAAATTTTTTCCAACTTTTTCCTGCAATCAATTCACGATTTTTTTCTCAAATTATAAAAATGTTTTCCTCAAATTATTTTACACATTTTTTTTTATAAAATATATATTGTATATATTTTAGAAGTTATTTAAGATAACGCTCTGCAGACCGGTCCAACAGAATATTTGGCCTTTTTGTATTATTTAAACATTTGAGTTTGGTCCAAGTAAACTCCAATCATCTCGAGGAAAGCCCGATTTAGTCAAACAAGTGTTATTTATTTTGGAGTTAAGACCTTGTTTGTTCACAGAGAAAAAAAGATGGAATCCATTTGAAAAGTCCGGCTTTCTCACAAATCGGCGTACCAGTTCCCATCTCCAACGAGCATGCCCCCGGACTTTAATACAGACAACACACAGAGAGGTTTTGGACTCTGATGGAGGTTTTGGACTCTGATGGAGGTGTTGGACTACTCTGATGGAGGTGGTTTTGGACTCTGATGGAGGTGTTGGACTACTCTGATGGAGGTGGTTTTGGACTCTGATGGAGGTGGTTTTGGACTCTGATAGAGGAGGTTTTGGACTCTGATGGAGGTGGTTTTGGACTCTGATGGAGGAGGTTTTGGACTGTGATGGTGGTTTTGGACTCTGATGGAGGAGGTTTTGGACTCTGATGGTGGTTTTGGACTCTGATGGAGGTTTTGGACTCTGATGGTGGTTTTGGACTCTGATGGAGGTTTTGGACTCTGATGGAGGTGGTTTTGGACTCTGATGGTGGTTTTGGACTCTGATGGAGGTTTTGGACTCTGATTGAGGAGGTTTTGGACTCTGATGGTGGTTTTGGACTCTGATGGAGGAGGTTTTGGACTCTGATGGTGGTTTTGGACTCTGATGGTGGTTTTGGAATCTGATGGAGGTTTTGGACTCTGATGGAGGAGGTTTTGGACTCTGATGGAGGAGGTTTTGGACTCTGATGGTGGTTTTGGACTCTGATGGAGGTTTTGGACCCTGATGGAGGTGGTTTTGGACTCTGATGGAGGTGGTTTTGGACTCTGATGGTGGTTTTGGACCCTGATGGAGGTGGTTTTGGACTCTGATGGTGGTTTTGGACTCTGATAGAGGTGGTTTTGGACTCTGATGGTGGTTTTGGACTCTGATGGAGGTGGTTTTGGACTCTGATGGTGGTTTTGGACTCTGATAGAGGTGGTTTTGGACTCTGATGGTGGTTTTGGACTCTGATGGAGGTTTTGGACTCTGATAGAGGTGGTTTTGGACTCTGATAGAGGTTGTTTTGGACTCTGATGGTGGTTTTGGACTCTGATGGAGGAGGTTTTGGACTCTGATAGAGGTGGTTTTGGACTCTGATGGAGGTTTTGGACTCTGTTTATCCGGAGGTGTTGATGTAGAGTTGGCTCTTCAGGATGTAGTCGATGACGGGCTGATTCAGGTAATCCACAACATGGCCGTCTCCGTGCTGAAGGGCCAGTCTGAGGGGGGAGATGGTTTTAATACAGATGATTTTACACAACATGCTTTCTACCTTTTCCTCCAACTTTTACAGTGTTTTCACTAGAAAATAACACATTTTTTCATTAATTATTTCGACTTTCTTTCCCCCAAATATTAATGCATTTTCTCAAAAATATGAAAACTCTTATTTTTTTAAAGACCTGTTTTTCAGGAAATAGCTTAAAAATAATAATTTCTTTTGTGGATATTATTATGACCATTTCTTCTCCATCTATTTGACTTTTTTCACCCAAGACTTGAGTTTTTACTCCAAAAAGTACAGCTTTTCCCCAAAATATTACACATTTCCCCCCCACCCCCAGGTTTTGTGTTGGGTCAAATGTATTTTTTGTCAAATGAATATTTGCTTTATAAACTGTAACTGCAATTAAAGTTATGAATCAGCTGTTTTCCTTCAGCGAAATAAAAACTTAAGACACCAAATGTTTTTACTCAAACTGAATAACCTGTAAATAAAGATGATTTTCCACCTCTGCAATAACGACCCTCTCTCTCCACTGAAGTTTTGGACAGCAGAGTAATAACTTCCTAACATCAACACCATCTCAGACGTTAAGCCCACCTGCTCTTGGTGGAGCTGACGATGGACATCGGGTGGCTGATTTCATCTTTCACCACCGTGATGTTGTCCTGAAACCAGAACACAGAGCAGATGAGATGCTGTTTCCAACGGGACACGATGAACCTCAGGAGGAACCAGAGATGAATACTGTGTTCACACCAAAAGACAGGAGCGTTTTCACTCTGCGGAGCGTTTTGGATTTGCAGCGTTTGGTTTCTGCAGCTTTTAGTAAACGCTGTGCACGCTTCCTCAAGGTGCTGAATGTTCTCTAAACGCTGTGCACGCTTCCTCAAGGTGCTGAATGTTCTCTAAACGCTGTGCACGCTTCCTCAAGGTGCTGAATGTTCTCTAAACGCTGCATGTGTTGTCAAGATGCTGAAGATGTTTCTTCAAGTGGAACATTTGGGTTTTTATATCTGCTTCCTTTCTGAAGCTGCAGGGAGTTTGAATCTGTCTACCTCCGTACGTTAGTCAGCATCACAGCCTCACAAAGCAGATAGCAGCACAAATGTGATGTACCGTAATTTTCGGACTATAAGCCGCGCCTTTTTCCCTATTTTTCGACGCTGCGGTTTATATAACGGTGCGGCTAATCTATGGATTTTTACAGCTAACGGCCAACACCTTTAACTCTATGGGTTCTATGGCCGGTCCGCGGACCCCCACCTTTAAGCGGCGGGTTCCAGCAGGAAAAGCTGGAGGCCGGAAAAGAGTGAGACAGGTAGCGTGCAAAAGTAAAAGTGGAACCGAGAGTGGTATGCCGCTGCTGCGGTTTATATTCCGGTGCGGCTTATAGTCCGAAAATTACGGTAAATCAGTTTTTGCATCTACAAGTCTACGTTTGACTTTGTGTGAGTCTCTCCCTGGACAGAGTTTCACTATAGCTCAGTTTTCAATGACCTGAGAGTGTTTGTATGGAATATTCCTAACTTACGATAAACGGATCAAAACGAAGCAGGAATAACTCCATCATGATTCTGATTCCTGATTCCTGAATGAAAGAAGTGTAAATGGAGTGTCCTGTGTGCAGTGAGTGTGTGTGAATCACTGTTATTGACCTTGAACTTGCGCAGGATGGAGGAGTGGTTCATGATCTTCTCCGTGTCTGCTCCGTCACGAGGAACCACCACGATCCCAAAATCCCCCACGATCACCTCCATCTGAAACCAGAGAGACTCACCACTCAGCAGAGATCTGACAGAGATCTGACTCTACGTGCTACAGCTTCTTTCTGTACGTTTCACTTTGTCAATCGCATCCGAATAACCTTTGATGTTCTTATAGAACTGAAGGAATGAGTCCAAACATGACTCAGCATTTCATCACTTCCTGTCCCCTGGTCTGGAGGTCAATGGTTTCCTGAATGTGATTTTGGCTGTTATCCTGAAATAAGGTCTACGGTTAACAGAAGCTGAAGAGACTTTAACGCTTTGATCTAAAATACGTCAGTAAATCCCCAACTGGAGGAGGATTTAAAAAACAGAGGTTAGTAACAAGTGTCTAAATGAGACGACTAAACGTCCTCAAGCCCAACATTAGCCGCCTTTAGCTTAGCGGTGGTGACGTGAAGTCATGTGACCGTGCTGTAGTTCCTTTATAGCCCAACATTAGCCACCTTTAGCTTAGCGGTGGGGACGTGAAGTCATGTGACCGTGCTGTAGTTCCTTTATAGCCCAACATTAGCCACCTTTAGCTTAGCGGTGGGGACGTGAAGTCATGTGACCGTGCTGTAGTTCCTTTATAGCCCAACATTAGCCACCTTTAGCTTAGCGGTGGTGACGTGAAGTCATGTGACCGTGCTGTAGTTCCTCTATAGCCCAACATTAGCCTCCTTTAGCTTAGCGGTGGTGACCTGAAGTCATGTGACCGTGCTGTAGTTCCTTTATAGCTTAACGTTAGCTTTTTACTTCAGAAATCATTAAGTGGTGTTAATATGTGGAGATTATCCTGCTGAACTAAACGTGTAAGAATCATGAACGTTTGTTTGTTTCTGCAATAATCCAAAATCACATGGAGAAATTCCATTGGACCAGAGAGTTCGACATTCCTGCAGGACTCTGTTATTTGGAGCGTTTAGAGGACAACGCTACGGGGTGGGATGATATATAGGGTGGGGGCGGGGCCACATGTTAGAGGGGGCGGGGTTTCACGTTGGGTGGGGGCGGGGCTTACATCACTGTCCTTCCACAGGCCAGGGATGCAGAAGGAATCCAGGAGATCACTGCCACACAGGAGCAAGATGCGTAACTCTACAGACGACAAACAGGCGGGGGGAAAGAGACACACACCTCAGTAAACAAACACATGTTTACTCAGTAAACAACATGTTTACCGGATAGAAACCAACCAGAAGGAGCTCAGACAGGAAGTCACCACACTGAGGGTTCACTTCCTGAAGAGACGACTCACCGATCTCCTCGTATCTCATCACCGTCCCCAGGTTAGCGTTTTCATCTGAGACACGAGACAGAAACGTGAATCAGCGAATCCTCAGAGAGCAAACATGTAGACGGGATGAAGCTCAACATCGGGAGGCCTTTGATCAAAACCCAGTTTAGATTTAACCGCAACCACTTCCACATTAACGTAGCTCTGCACGATCCCTCCTCTGCTGGCTTCTTCCAATTTCTACCCATTAACTGGGGGGTTCTTCCATTAACTGGGGGTTTCTTTCATTAACTGGGGGTTTCTCCATTAACTAGGGGGGGGGGTTCTTGCATTAACTGGGGGTTTCTCCATTAACTGGGGGGTTCTTCCATTAACTGGGGGGGTCTTCCATTAACTGGGGGGGGGTTCTTCCATTAACTGGGGGGGTTCTTCCATTAACTGGGGGAGGGTCTTTCATTAACTGGGGGTTTCTCCATTAACTAGGGGGGGGGGGTTCTTGCATTAACTGGGGGTTTCTCCATTAACTGGGGGGTTCTTCCATTAACTGGGGGGGTCTTCCATTAACTGGGGGGGGGTTCTTCCATTAACTGGGGAGTTTCTTCCATTGACTGGGGGGGGGTTCTTCCATTAACTGGGGAGTTTCTTCCATTAACTGGGGGGGGGGTTCTTCCATTAACTGTGGGTTCTTCCATTAACTGGGGGTTTCTTCCATTAACTGGGGGGGGGAGGCATACTTGCCAACCTTTAGAACTCAGAAATCGGGATCATTTCAAAAAGCAAAATTGGGGGGGGGGGGTGCTAGTGGATCGCCGGAGCTGTTAGATTAACATTAACATGCTTATTGTAGTTGTAAGTGCAATGCCTTGCGGCCTGTAACACCGTCCTTGATGGAGCATACAGTATGTGTGGGCTGGAGCTGCATTTTTACAGGAAAGGAGTGAGCAGAGAGTAGAGCAGTTGTCGATTCTTGTTCTGTTTTCTGTGAATATCTGCCTCACCCTCTCAGACTTTGAGTTGCGCGCGCTATTAAAGAGACGTGTTACCATGGAAACCAAACAATGGTGTAGCTGTATTAAAGTCCGAGTGGAAACAGTCCTGAGTAAATCTGATTTTTTCAATAATCGGGAGAAATGCGGGAGAAATATGACCCCGGGAGGAAACCGGGAGAGGGCAATGAAATCGGGAGTCTGCCGCGAAAATCGGGAGGGTTGACAAGTATGGGGGGGATACTTCAATTAACTGGGGGGTTCTCTCATTAACTGGGGGGTTTCTTCCATTAACTGGGGGTTCTTTCATTAACTGGGGGTTCCTCCCATTAACTGGGGGATTCTTCCATTAACTGGGGGGGGTCTTCAATTAACTGGGGGGTTCTCTCATTAACTGGGGGTTTCTCCCATTAACTGGGGGGTTCTTTCATTAACTGAGGGTTTGTCCCATTAACTGGGGGGTTCCCGGGAGGAAACCGGGAGAGGGCAATGAAATCGGGAGTCTCCCGTGAAAATCGGGAGGGTTGACAAGTATGGGGGGGGGTCTTCAATTAACTGGGGGGTTCTCCCATTAACTGGGGGGTTCTTCCATTAACTGGGGGTTCTTTCATTAACTGGGGGGTTTCTCCCATTAACTGGGGTGTTCTTCCATTAACTGGAGGGTTCTCTCATTAACTGGGGGGTTTCTTCCATTAACTGGGGGGTTCTTCCATTAACTGGGGGGTTTGTCCCATTAACTGGGGGGTACTTCCATTAACTGGGGGGTTCTCCCATTAACTGGGGGGTTCTTCCATTAACTGGGGGGTACTTCCATTAACTGGGGGGTTTCTCCCATTAACTGGGGGGTACTTCCATTAACTGGGGGGTTTCTCCCATTAACTGGGGGGTTCTTCCATTAACTGGGGGGTTTCTTCCATTAACTGGGGGGTTTCTCCCATTAACTGGGGGGTACTTCCATTAACTGGGGGGTTCTTCCATTAACTGGGGGTTTCTCCCATTAACTGGGGGTTTCTCCCATTAACTGGGGGTTTCTCCCATTAACTGGGGGGTTCTTCCATTAACTGGGGGGTTCTTCCATTAACTGGGGGTTTCTTCCATTAACTGGGGGGTTTCTCTCATTAACTGGGGGGTTTCTCCCATTAACTGGGGTGTTCTTCCATTAACTGGAGGGTTCTCTCATTAACTGGGGGTTTCTCCATTAACTGGGGGGTTCTTCCATTAACTGGGGGGTTCTTCCATTAACTGGGGGGTTCTTCCATTAACTGGGGGTTTCTTCCATTAACTGGGGGGTTTCTCTCATTAACTGGGGGGTTTCTCCCATTAACTGGGGTGTTCTTCCATTAACTGGAGGGTTCTCTCATTAACTGGGGGGTTTCTCCCATTAACTGGGGGTTTCTCTCATTAACTGGGGGTTTCTCCCATTAACTGGGGGTTTCTCCCATTAACTGGGGATTTCTCCATTAACTGGGGGTTTCTCCATTAACTGGGGGTTTCTCCATTAACTGGGTTTCTCTCATTAACTGGGGGTTTCTCCATTAACTGGAGGGTTCTCTCATTAACTGGGGGGTTTCTCCATTAACTGGGGGTTTCTCCATTAACTGGAGGGTTCTCTCATTAACTGGGGGGTTTCTCTCATTAACTGGGGGTTTCTCCATTAACTGGAGGGTTCTCTCATTAACTGGGGGTTTCTCCATTAACTGGGGGTTTCTCCATTAACTGGGTTTCTCTCATTAACTGGGGGTTTCTCCATTAACTGGAGGGTTCTCTCATTAACTGGGGGGTTTCTCTCATTAACTGGGGGTTTCTCCATTAACTGGGGGTTTCTCCATTAACTGGGTTTCTCTCATTAACTGGGGGTTTCTCCATTAACTGGAGGGTTCTCTCATTAACTGGGGGGTTTCTCTCATTAACTGGGGGGTTTCTCTCATTAACTGGGGGTTTCTCTCATTAACTGGGGATTTCTCCATTAACTGGGGGTTTCTCTCATTAACTGGGGTTTCTTCCATTAACTGGGGGGTTCTTCCATTAACTGGGGGGTTCTTCCATTAACTGGGGGGTACTTCCATTAACTGGGGGGTACTTCCATTAACTGGAGGGTTCTCTCATTAACTGGGGGGTTTCTCTCATTAACTGGGGGTTTCTCTCATTAACTGGGGGTTCTTCCATTAACTGGGGGGTACTTCCATTAACTGGGGGGTACTTCCATTAACTGGAGGGTTCTCTCATTAACTGGGGGGTTTCTCTCATTAACTGGGGGTTTCTCTCATTAACTGGGGGGGGTCTTCCATTAACTGGAGGGTTCTCTCATTAACTGGGGGTTTCTCGTCATTAACTGGGGGGGGTCTTCCATTAACTGGAGGGTTCTCTCATTAACTGGGGGGTTTCTCTCATTAACTGGGGGGGGTCTTCCATTAACTGGAGGGTTCTCTCATTAACTGGGGGGTTTCTCTCATTAACTGGGGGGGTTCTTCCATTAACTGGAGGGTTCTCTCATTAACTGGGGGTTTCTCTCATTAACTGGGGGTTTCTCCATTAACTGGGGGTTTCTCTCATTAACTGGGGTTTCTTCCATTAACTGGGGGGTTCTTCCATTAACTGGGGGGTTCTTCCATTAACTGGGGGTTTCTCCATTAACTGGGGATTTCTCCATTAACTGGGGGTTTCTCTCATTAACTGGGGTTTCTTCCATTAACTGGGGGGTTCTTCCATTAACTGGGGGGTTCTTCCATTAACTGGGGGGTACTTCCATTAACTGGGGGGTACTTCATTAACTGGAGGGTTCTCTCATTAACTGGGGGGTTTCTCTCATTAACTGGGGGTTTCTCCATTAACTGGGATTTCTCCATTAACTGGGGGGTTTCTCTCATTAACTGGGGGTTTCTCCATTAACTGGGGGTTTCTCTCATTAACTGGGGGGTTTCTCTCATTAACTGGGGGTTTCTCTCATTAACTGGGGGTTTCTCCATTAACTGGAGGGTTTCTCTCATTAACTGGGGGGTTTCTCTCATTAACTGGGGGGTTTCTCTCATTAACTGGGGGTTTCTCCATTAACTGGGGATTTCTCCATTAACTGGGGGGTTTCTCTCATTAACTGGGGGTTTCTCTCATTAACTGGGGGGTTTCTCTCATTAACTGGGGATTTCTCCATTAACTGGGGGTTTCTCTCATTAACTGGGGGGTTTCTCTCATTAACTGGGGGTTTCTCCATTAACTGGGGGTTTCTCTCATTAACTGGGGGTTTCTCTCATTAACTGGGGGTTCTCTCATTAACTGGGGGTTTCTCCATTAACTGTGGGTTTCTCTCCATTAACTGGGGGGTTTCTCTCATTAACTGGGGGGTTTCTCTCATTAACTGGGGGGTTTCTCTCATTAACTGGGGGTTCTCATTAACTGGGGATTTCTCCATTAACTGGGGGTTTCTCTCATTAACTGGGGGTTTCTCCATTAACTGGGGATTTCTCCATTAACTGGGGGTTTCTCATTAACTGGGGGTTTCTCCATTAACTGGGTTTCTCTCATTAACTGGGGGATTTCTCCATTAACTGGGGGTT
>NC_136907.1:81088353-81133294 GCF_949606895.1 Notothenia rossii | reverse complement strand
AAAAGAGACTCAAAGTGACTCAAAGGACTCAAAGAGACTCAAAGTGACTCAAAGGGACTCAAATGGATTCAAAGAGACTCAAAGTGACTTCAACGTGGCTCAAAGGGATTCAAAGAGACTCAAAGAGACTCAAATGGATTCAAAGAGACTCAAAGTGACTTCAACTGGCTCAAAGGATTCAAAGTGACTTCAAAGAGACTTCAAAGGGACTTCAAAGTGACTCAAAGGGATTCAAAGTGACTTCAAAGGGACTTCAAAGTGACTTCAACGTGGCTCAAAGGATTCAAAGAGACTCAAAGAGACTCAAAGGGATTTAAAGGACTTCAAAGGGACTCAAAGGGACTTCAAAGGGACTCAAATGGATTCAAAGAGACTCAAAGTGACTTCAACGTGGCTCAAAGGGATTCAAAGAGACTCAAAGAGACTCAAAGGGATTTAAAGGGACTTCAAAGGGACTTCAAAGTGACTCAAAGGGACTCAAAGGGATTCAAAGGGACTTCAAAGGACTCAAATGGATTCAAAGTGACTCAAAGTGACTTCAACGTGGCTCAAAGGGATTCAAAGAGACTCAAAGGGACTTCAAAGGGACTTCAAAGGGACTCAAAGAGACTCAAAGGGACTCAAAAAGACTCAAAGGGACTTCAAAGTGACTAAAAGGGATTCAAAGAGACTCAAAGGGACTCCAAAGGGACTCAAAGGGACTTCAAAAGGGACTCAAAGGGACTTCAAGGGGACTCAAATGGATTCAAAAGGGATTTAAAGGGACTTCAAAGGGACTCAAAGAGACTCAAAGTGACTCAAAGTGACTTCAAAGTGACTCAAAGGGACTCAAAGTGACTTCAAAGTGACTTCAAAGTGACTCAAACTGACTCAAAGTGACTCCAAAGTGACTTCAAAGTGACTCAAAGGGACTCAAAGGGACTTCAAAGAGACTCAAAGTGACTTCAAAGGGACTCAAAGTGACTTCAAAGTGACTCAAAGGGACTCAAAGGGACTCAAAGTGACTAAAAGGGACTTCAAAGAGACTCAAAGTGACTTCAAAGGGACACAAAGTGACTTCAAAGTGAATTCAAAGTTACTCAAAGGGACTTCAAAGAGACTCAAAGTGACTCAAAGGGACTTCAAAGAGACTCAAAGTGACTCAAAGGGACTCAAAGTGACTCAAAGGGACTCAAATGGATTCAAAGAGACTCAAAGTGACTTCAACGTGGCTCAAAGGGATTCAAAGAGACTCAAAGAGACTCAAATGGATTCAAAGAGACTCAAAGTGACTTCAACGTGGCTCAAAGGGATTCAAAGTGACTTCAAAGAGACTTCAAAGGGACTTCAAAGTGACTCAAAGGGATTCAAAGTGACTTCAAAGGGACTTCAAAGTGACTTCAACGTGGCTCAAAGGGATTCAAAGAGACTCAAAGAGACTCAAAGGGATTTAAAGGGACTTCAAAGGGACTCAAAGGGACTTCAAAGGGACTCAAATGGATTCAAAGAGACTCAAAGTGACTTCAACGTGGCTCAAAGGGATTCAAAGAGACTCAAAGAGACTCAAAGGGATTTAAAGGGACTTCAAAGGGACTTCAAAGTGACTCAAAGGGACTCAAAGGGATTCAAAGGGACTTCAAAGGGACTCAAATGGATTCAAAGTGACTCAAAGTGACTTCAACGTGGCTCAAAGGGATTCAAAGAGACTCAAAGGGACTTCAAAGGGACTTCAAAGGGACTCAAAGAGACTCAAAGGGACTCAAAGGGATTTCAAAGGGACTCAAAGGGATTCAAAGAGACTCAAAGTGACTTCAACGTGGCTCAAAGGGATTCAAAGAGACTCAAAGGGACTTCAAAGGGACTCAAATGGATTCAAAGAGACTCAAAGTGACTTCAACGTGGCTCAAAGGGATTCAAAGAGACTCAAAGGGATTTAAAGTGACTTCAAAGGGACTTCAAAGGGACTTCAAAGTGACTCAAAGGGATTCAAAGTGACTCAAAGAGACTCAAAGGGATTTAAAGGGACTCAAAGGGACTCAAAGGGATTCAAAGTGACTTCAACGTGGCTCAAAGGGATTCAAAGAGACTCAAAGGGATTTAAAGGGACTTCAAAGGGACTCAAAGTGACTCAAAAGGACTTCAAAGGGACTCAAATGGATTCAAAGAGACTCAAAGTGACTTCAACGTGGCTCAAAGGGATTCAAAGAGACTCAAAGAGACTCAAAGGGATTTAAAGGGACTTCAAAGGGACTCAAAGAGACTCAAAGGGATTTAAAGGGACTTCAAAGGGACTTCAAAGGGACTTCAAAGTGACTCAAAGGGACTCAAAGAGACTCAAAGGGATTCAAAGGGACTTCAAAGGGACTCAAAGAGATTCAAAGTGACTCAAAGTGACTTCAACGTGGCTCAAAGGGATTCAAAGAGACTCAAAGGGACTTCAAAGGGACTTCAAAGGGACTCAAAGAGACTCAAAGGGACTCAAAGTGACTTCAACGTGGCTCAAAGGGATTCAAAGAGACTCAAAGCGACTCAAAGGGATTTCAAAGGGACTCAAAGGGATTCAAAGAGACTCAAAGTGACTTCAACATGGCTCAAAGGGATTCAAAGAGACTCAAAGGGACTTCAAAGGGACTCATATGGATTCAAAGAGACTCAAAGTGACTTCAACATGACTCAAAGGGATTTCAAAGGGACTCAAAGGGATTCAAAGAGACTCAAAGTGACTTCAACATGGCTCAAAGGGATTCAAAGAGACTCAAAGAGACTCAAAGGGATTTAAAGGGACTCAAAGGGACTCAAAGGGATTCAAAGTGACTTCAAAGAGACTCAAAGTGACTTCAACGTGGCTCAAAGGGATTCAAAGAGACTCAAAGAGACTCAAAGGGATTTAAAGGGACTTCAAAGGGACTCAAAGGGATTCAAAGTGACTCAAAGGGATTTCAAAGGGACTCAAAGGGATTTCAAAGTGACTCAAAGAGACTCAAAAGGATTCAAAGGGACTCAAAGGGATTCAAAGGGACTTAAAGGGACTCAAAGGGATTCAAAGGGACTTCAAAGGGACTCAAAGGGATTCAAAGAGACTCAAAGAGACTCAAAGGGACTTCAAAGTGACTCAAAGAGACTCAAAGGGACTCAAAGTGACTCAAAAGGACTTCAAAGGGACTCAAATGGATTCAAAGAGACTCAAAGTGACTTCAACGTGGCTCAAAGGGATTCAAAGAGACTCAAAGAGACTCAAAGGGATTTAAAGGGACTTCAAAGGGACTCAAAGAGACTCAAAGGGATTTAAAGGGACTTCAAAGGGACTTCAAAGGGACTTCAAAGTGACTCAAAGGGACTCAAAGGGACTCAAAGAGACTCAAAGAGACTCAAAGGGATTCAAAGGGACTTCAAAGGGACTCAAATGGATTCAAAGTGACTCAAAGTGACTTCAACGTGGCTCAAAGGGATTCAAAGAGACTCAAAGGGACTTCAAAGGGACTTCAAAGGGACTCAAAGAGACTCAAAGGGACTCAAAGAGACTCAAAGGGACTCAAAGGGATTTCAAAGGGACTCAAAGGGATTCAAAGAGACTCAAAGTGACTTCAACATGGCTCAAAGGGATTCAAAGAGACTCAAAGGGACTTCAAAGGGACTCATATGGATTCAAAGAGACTTCAACGTGGCTCAAAGGGATTCAAAGAGACTCAAAGAGACTCAAAGGGATTTAAAGGGACTTCAAAGGGACTTCAAAGTGACTTCAACGTGGCTCAAAGGGATTCAAAGAGACTCAAAGAGACTCAAAGGGATTTAAAGGGACTTCAAAGGGACTCAAAGTGACTCAAAGGGACTTCAAAGGGACTCAAAGAGACTCAAATGGATTCAAAGAGACTCAAAGTGACTCAAAGGGACTCAAATGGATTCAAAGAGACTCAAAGTGACTTCAAAGAGACTCAAAGAGACTCAAAGGGATTTAAAGGGACTCAAAGGGACTCAAAGGGATTCAAAGTGACTTCAAAGGGACTTCAAAGTGACTTCAACGTGGCTCAAAGGGATTCAAAGAGACTCAAAGAGACTCAAAGGGATTTAAAGGGACTTCAAAGGGATTTCAAAGGGACTCAAAGGGATTTCAAAGGGATTCAAAGAGACTCAAAGAGACTCAAAGGGATTCAAAGTGACTCAAAGGGACTAGAAAAGGGACTCAAAGGGACTCAAAGGGATTCAAAGGGACTCAAAGGGACTTAAAGGGATTCAAAGGGACTCAAAAGGATTCAAAGGGACTTCAAAGGGACTCAAAGGGATTCAAAGAGACTCAAAGTGACTCAAAGAGACTCAAAGGGACTTCAAAGTGTGTGTGTGTGTGTGTGTGTGTGTGAGTGTGTGTGTGTGTGTGTGTGTATACCTGTCACAGCTGAAGCCCTCCACGTTGTCTTTGCAGCGACACTGCCCTGTGTTCACGTCACACTCCTGAGTACTGCCGGAGGGAGAGCACGAGCACGGCCTGAAAACACACACACACACACACACACACACACACACACACACACACACACACACACACACACACACACACACACACACACACACACACACACACACACACACACACACACACACACACACACACACACACACACACACACACACACACACACACACACACACACACACACACACACACACACACACACACACACACACACACACACACACACACACACACACACACACTTAGTTTAATAATGAAAAACATTAAGAAATATATAATATATATAATAAAATGTCCACTGTTTATTGAGCAGGTAACCAAACGTCGTGCTGGGGAAAGAAAGCTCACAGCTCATTTTTCCAATGTTGAGTCATGAACACGTGTTCGTTGATGTTCATCAAAGCAGAGATCACCAATCAAAACGCTCCAATAATAAACCTCTATTTGTTCTGCCAGCAGGGGGCGCTCACACTTCAGCCTGATTAGTGGACTGTTCTCTCTTGATTACCTTTTTATCAAACATTTGTCTAGTAGTTTGATATCTAAGGCAGCGTTTTGATTACTCTTTGCCTCTTTATTATTATTATTATTATTATTATTATTATTATTATTATTATTATTATTATTATTATTATAAGGACGTGATATAATCTGCTCCATCTCTAAATGTCTGTGCAATAAAACTAATGAAAATGACTTAAAGACTACTGGAGCAGCCGCATTTAAATTTATTTTGTTTTGATTTATTTGGAACCTTTATTAATGCATTTTTCTGTTTCAGTGAGAGGTGTGCTTTGCTCAGGTGAAGGGGGCGGGGCTAAGGCTTTAAGTTGGAGGTGCGGTGTGTGACGGGAGAGCAGCAGCAATACCGTCATTGACACGCAGACGCAACCTTAAGCTTAGTCAAATACAGATTATTAGGATCTGCTGTTTAAGTTTATGTTAAATATTGTTTTCCTATTTTGTTTTATGTTTGCTGGAAATAAACGTTGAAAAGCAACCGAAGCGTCCAGTGGGTTGTGTACTGCGAGTCTGACACTGCTTCCCAGGCCCAAGCTCTACATGTGGCCAAGAACAAGAACTTTTGAGGTGAAGGTTACAAGAGAAACCTGTTGGGATTTTGGCCACTTCAGAATGACTACAGAATAACTCAAAGTGACGTCAAATGAATCAGAATGCCTTGAAACCACTGAAAAGTAACTGAATGGCTCAAAATGAAAACTGAATGATTGCAAAGTGACGTAAAGTGAATAGAAATTACTCAAAGTCAGACAAAGTGTTTCAGAAATGAGCTCCACATCAAACTGTTACCTGCAGCCGGCCTCCGTCAGGCTGTGGAAGCCCGGCTGGCAGCGGTCACACTTCTCTCCGGTCACTCCGGGTTTACACGCACACACTCCTCTGTCATCACACTGAGGAGACTCCGAGCCTGCAACACACACACACACACACACACACACACACACACACACACACACACACACACACACACACACACACACACACACACACACACACACACACACACACACACACACACACACACACACACACACACACACACACACACACACACACACACACACACACACACACACACACACACACACACACACACACACACACACACACACACAGTCAGTGCTCTGGCTCACATTAGGCAGCTGTTTTCACTGAACTGTTTGTTGTTTTGTTGTTTTGTTGTTAAGCTGCTGCAACGCAAACATTTCACAATTTGGGATCAACGAAGTCCCTCGTATCTTATCTGCGCTCACCAGGACTTCACGTGCACGAAGAATATCTGCTTTACATTCGGTGTCTATTCGAAATGCGTCTAAACACAAATGTACAATTTCATATTTCCTCTATGGTTGGACTCAAGCCGTATATATTTTAATTTCTGCACTATTTCACGTCTGGATCCTCGTTTAGCTGAGAGTGTGTGTTTGGGCTGAGGGTGTGATCAGACAGGGTCGTGTTGTATGTTCTGTAAAATAGGAGCTGCTTCAGTCCCAGGATGTAGAACGCATGAAGAACATCCGTGTTATTAATTTGATATCAAGAAAAGTAATCAGGTCAATCCTCCATATATTTATAATCTATATACTTTTGATATTAAGTTGCACTTACACTCAGCCTCTGTGCATATGTATTACTTCTCATGGTGGGTATTAAGTGACACTCAGTCATCTATTTCAAATAACGTCTAACATAAGTGTATTGCTTTTCTGTTTGTATTTATTGATTATTATTATTATTGCTTTATCTGTTTACCTTCTGTACTATTTCACATCCTGAAATCGCATGTCCTGCCACTTGTGTGTGATTTGAGTCTGACAACATGCCCTCAGAAGTGGGAGCTGCATTCTCCCGATGGCCCTGAACTCACCCACGGTGCTGCAGCTGCAGGCCAGGCAGCGCCCCCCCCCCCTCTCCTCCCGGTGGTAGTAGTCCAGGCAGCGCTCGCAGTTCGGTCCGTCCGTGTTGTCGGAGCAGCTGAGGCAGCGCCCGCCGTGACCCGAGGAGCGGTACAGCTCCGGGTCAAACACACACGAAGAGCTCCTGCCATTACACTCACAGGCTACACACACAGAGAGAGAGAGAGACAGACACACACACACAGATAGAGAGAGAGACACACACACAGATAGAGAGAGAGAGGGACACACACACACACACACAGAGAGAGAGACACCCACACACAGATAGAGAGAGAGGGACACACACACACACACAGAGAGAGAGAGAGAGGGACACACACACACACACAGAGAGAGAGAGACACACACACAGATAGAGAGAGAGAGAGAGCGAGAGAGAGACACACACACACACACAGAGAGAGAGACACCCACACACAGATAGAGAGAGAGGGACACACACACACACACAGAGAGAGAGAGAGAGGGACACACACACACACACAGAGAGAGAGAGACACACACACAGATAGAGAGAGAGAGAGAGCGAGAGAGGGACACACACACACAGGGTTACATTCACAAGAGTAAACAGTTGTTTTAACAACGGCTAACCAGCAGAGTGATAAGGAGTTAACTAAGGGGTTAACTAAGGGGTTAAATAAGGGCTTAACTAAAGGGTTAACTAAGGGGTTAACTAAAGTATTAACTAAGGGGTTAACTAAAGGGATAACTAAAGGGTTAACTGAGGGGTTAACTAAGGGGTTAACTAAGGGGTTAACTAAAGTATTAACTAAGGGGTTAACTAAAGGGATAACTAAAGGGTTAACTAAGGGGTTAACTAAGGGGTTAACCAAGGGGTTAACTAAAGTATTAACTAAGGGGTTAACTAAAGGGATAACTAAAGGGTTAACTGAGGGGTTAACTAAGGGGTTAACTAAGGGGTTAACTAAAGTATTAACTAAGGGGTTAACTAAGGGGTTAACCAAGGGGTTAACTAAGGGGTTAACTAAGGGGTTAACTAAGGGGTGATTCAGGGCCTCAGCTTCCTGTCTCCTGCACGATGCATTAAGGGACTGTGGGAGAAACGGAGTTCCCTGATCCCTGTTAGTCATGGAGATGATGTGTGTCCACAGGAACTACAGTTCCCACAATCCCCCTGAGACCCCCCCCCCCCCCCCCCCCCCCCGCTGTATTTCATCATGTGATCTGTTCCCAGGGTTCCCCTCCTTTTCGGTCTCACTAAAGCATCTGAGGTCTGCAGTAAAGCATCTGAGGTCTCTCTAAAGTATCTGAGGTCTCTCTAAAGCATCTGAGGTCTCTCTAAAGCATCTGAGGTCTGCAGTAAAGCATCTGAGGTCTCTCTAAAGCATCTGAGGTCTCTCTAAAGTATCTGAGGTCTCTCTAAAGCATCTGAGGTCTGCAGTAAAGCATCTGAGGTCTCTCTAAAGTATCTGAGGTCTCTCTAAAGCATCTGAGGTCTCTCTAAAGCATCTGAGGTCTGCAGTAAAGCATCTGAGGTCTCTCTAAAGTATCTGAGGTCTCTCTAAAGCATCTGAGGTCTCTCTAAAGCATCTGAGGTCTGCAGTAAAGCATCTGAGGTCTCACTAAAGCATCTGAGGTCTCTCTAAAGTATCTGAGGTCTCTCTAAAGCATCTGAGGTCTCACTAAAGCATCTGAGGTCTGCAGTAAAGCATCTGAGGTCTCTCTAAAGTATCTGAGGTCTCTCTAAAGCATCTGAGGTCTGCAGTAAAGCATCTGAGGTCTCTCTAAAGCATCTGAGGTCTCTCTAAAGTATCTGAGGTCTCTCTAAAGCATCTGAGGTCTGCAGTAAAGCATCTGAGGTCTCTCTAAAGCATCTGAGGTCTCTCTAAAGCATCTGAGGTCTCTCTAAAGTATCTGAGGTCTCTCTAAAGTATCTGAGGTCTCTCTAAAGCATCTGAGGTCTCTCTAAAGCATCTGAGGTCTCTCTAAAGTATCTGAGGTCTCTCTAAAGCATCCAAGGTCTCTCTAAAGCATCTGAGGTCTCTCTAAAGCATCTGAGGTCTCTCTAAAGCGGTGCAGCTAAGCGGTGTGTACTCGCTGTAATGAAAGATGGAGGACTCACGCAGACACTCGTTGCTGCTGTCGGCCGTCGCCCTCCTCCATGGCCGGTCGTTGAAGAAGGGTTGGCAGGAGCTGCAGTCGTCTCCTGCCGTGCTGTGCTTACAGTCACACACCAGCCGGCCGGAGGGGTTCTTCACACACTCACTGGCATGGCCGTTACACTTACACCTGGGGATACACACACACACAGGTTACACACACACTCACTGGCATGGCCATTACACTTACACCTGGGGACACACACAGGTTACACACTGAGGACACACACACACAGGTTACACTCTGAGGACACACACACACACTGAGGACACACACACAGGTTACACTCTGAGGACACACACAGGTTACACACTGAGGACACACAGACACAGGTTACACACACACTCACTGGCATGGCCGTTACACTTACACCTGGGGACACACACACAGGTTACACACTGAGGACACACACACACAGGTTACACACTGAGGACACACACACACAGGTTACACACTGAGGACACACACACACAGGTTACACTCTGAGGAAACGCACACACACACACACACACACACACACACACACACACACACACACACTGAGGACACACACAGGTTACACACTGAGGACACACACACACAGGTTACACACTGAGGACACACACACACAGGTTACACACTGAGGACACACACACAGGTTACACTCTGAGGACACACACACAGGTTACACTCTGAGGACACACACACACACACACACACACACACACACAGGTTACACTCTGAGGACACACACACACAGGTTACACTCTGAGGACACACACACACAGGTTACACACTGAGGACACACACACAGGTTACACACTGAGGACACACACACACACAGGTTACACACTGAGGACACACACACAGGTTACACTCTGAGGACACACACACACAGGTTACACTCTGAGGACACACACACACAGGTTACACTCTGAGGACACACACACACAGGTTACACACTGAGGACACACACACACACAGGTTACACACTGAGGACACACACACAGGTTACACTCTGAGGACACACACACAGGTTACACTCTGAGGACACACACACAGGTTACACTCTGAGGACACACACACACGTTACACACTGAGGACACACACACACAGGTTACACTCTGAGGACACACACACACAGGTTACACTCTGAGGACACACACACACGTTACACACTGAGGACACACACACACAGGTTACACTCTGAGGACACACACACACAGGTTACACTCTGAGGACACACACACACAGGTTACACACTGAGGACAAACACACACGTTACACACTGAGGACACACACACACAGGTTACACTCTGAGGACACACACACACAGGTTACACTCTGAGGACACACACACACACACACACACACACAGGTTACACACTGAGGACACACACACACACACAGGTTACACACTGAGGACAAACACACACGTTACACACTGAGGACACACACAGGTTACACTCTGAGGACACACACACACACACAGGTTACACACTGAGGACACACACACACACAGGTTACACACTGAGGACACACACACAGGTTACACACTGAGGACACACACACAGGTTACACTCTGAGGACACACACACACACAGGTTACACACTGAGGACACACACACAGGTTACACACTGAGGACACACACACAGGTTACACACTGAGGACACACACACACAGGTTACACTCTGAGGACACACACACACAGGTTACACTCTGAGGACACACACACAGGTTACACACTGAGGACACACACACACACAGGTTACACACTGAGGACACACACACAGGGTACACTCTGAGGACACACACACACAGGTTACACTCTGAGGACACACACACAGGTTACACACTGAGGACACACACAGGTTACACACAGGTTACACACTGAGGACACACACAAAGGTTACACACTGAGGACACACACACACACACACACACACAGGTTACACTCT
Source organism: Notothenia rossii (assembly GCF_949606895.1). NCBI lineage: Eukaryota > Metazoa > Chordata > Actinopteri > Perciformes > Nototheniidae > Notothenia > Notothenia rossii. The sequence goes on along the minus strand of NC_136907.1, from coordinate 81,122,344 downwards.
GAGGACACACACACAGGTTACACACTGAGGACACACACACACAGGTTACACACTGAGGACACACACAGGTTACACACTGAGGACACACACACAGGTTACACTCTGAGGACACACACACAGGTTACACTCTGAGGACACACACACACAGGTTACACACTGAGGACACACACACAGGTTACACTCTGAGGACACACACACAGGTTACACTCTGAGGACACACACACACAGGTTACACACTGAGGACACACACACAGATTACACTCTGAGGACACACACAGGTTACACTCTGAGGACACACACACACACAGGTTACACTCTGAGGACACACACACACAGGTTACACTCTGAGGACACACACACACACAGGTTACACTCTGAGGACACACACACACAGGTTACACTCTGAGGACACACACACACAGGTTACACTCTGAGGACACACACACACAGGTTACATACTGAGGACACACACACAGATTACACTCTGAGGACACACACAGGTTACACTCTGAGGACACACACACACACAGGTTACACTCTGAGGACACACACAGGTTACACTCTGAGGACACACAGACAGGTTACACTCTGAGGACACACACACAGGTTACACACTGAGGACACACACACAGGTTACACTCTGAGGACACACACACAGGTTACACACTGAGGACACACACACACACACACAGGTTACACACTGAGGACACACACAGGTTACACACTGAGGACACACACAGGTTACACACTGAGGACACACACACAGGTTACACACTGAGGACACACACAGGTTACACACTGAGGACACACACACACAGGTTACACACTGAGGACACACACACACACACACAGGTTACACACTGAGGACACACACAGGTTCCACTCTGAGGACACACAGACAGGTTACACTCTGAGGACACACAGACAGGTTACACACTGAGGACACACACACACAGGTTACACACTGAGGACACACACACACAGGTTACACACTGAGGACACACACACACAGGTTACACACTGAGGACACACACACACAGGTTACACACTGAGGACACACACACACAGGTTACACACTGAGGACACACAGACAGGTTACACACTGAGGACAAACACAGGTTACACACACGCCTCTTTTTCTGTGCTTTTGCGAGCGATTACAATAGGGTATTCGCCGACCTCTGGTCTCAGACCCTAATAATAATAATAATAATAATAATAATGTTTATAATGCATATTTATAGAGCGCTTTGCTAGAAACTCAAAGACACTTTACAGAGTAACAAATCACAAAAACATAATTAAAACAACACTTAAAGAATATATAAAACACAACATTAATGACGGATTAAAGGCAGTTCTGAAGAGTCCGCTCAGAGGCTGACGGGGTCACGGTGCCGAGACACGGTGAGACAGACAGAGGGTGTCCTCAGAGACACGGTGCAGAGACACTGTGTTGTGGACACGGTGAGACAGACAGAGGGTGTCCTCAGAGACACGGTGCAGAGACACTGTGCAGAGACACTGTGTTGTGGACACGGTGAGACAGACAGAGGGTGTCCTCAGGGTCACGGTGCAGAGACACCGTGAGACAGACAGAGGGTGTCCTCAGAGACACTGTGCAGAGACACTGTGCAGAGACACGGTGAGACAGACAGAGGGTGTCCTCAGAGACACTGTGCAGAGACACGTTGTTGTGGACACGGTGAGACAGACAGAGGGTGTCCTCAGAGACACGGTGCAGAGACACGGTGCAGAGACACGGTGAGACAGACAGAGGGTGTCCTCAGAGACACGGTGCAGAGACACGGTGAGACAGACAGAGGGTGTCCTCAGAGACACGGTGCAGAGACACGGTGAGACAGACAGAGGGTGTCCTCAGAGACACGGTGCAGAGACACGGTGAGACAGACAGAGGGTGTCCTCAGAGACACGGTGCAGAGACACTGTGAGACAGACAGAGGGTGTCCTCAGAGACACGGTGCAGAGACACTGTGAGACAGACAGAGGGTGTCCTCAGAGACACGGTGCAGAGACACTGTGAGACAGACAGAGGGTGTCCTCAGAGACACGGTGCAGAGACACGGTGAGACAGACAGAGGGTGTCCTCAGGGTGTATCAAACACCTGGAGACACTCGGAGCTCTGTCTCTTTGTATTGTCTCTGGCGGTGAGGAGGTTTTTCCACCCGGGGGGGGAGGTGTTGTTGGAGGAGATGTTTGGGGGGGGGGGGGGTGGGGGGGGTCGCTGCAGGACAGGACTCGCTTCAGTTCAGGTGGAAAAACTGACGACAGGAAGAAAGACTGAAACACTAACGCTGCAGCAGCAGATCTATCATTGACTTGCACTGATTCCTGTGTTTATGTTCTCCTGTGTGAGGGGAGTGTTCCTGACTGGTGGAGCGGGGGGGGGGCATGTGACTTTAATATTATCAGGCACTAACAAGGGGAAACTATGCTGGGTGAAATTAGGACAGTTACTCTGATAGTTGTTAAAAGGATGTACAATGCTACGCTATTTAAGAAGTTGAATTTAAGAAGATCTTTCTGCGCTTCGTTGGCCCACTTTATTCTGTCCAATATTCTAGCAAGTTGCAAGTTGGTCTTATTGCATTTTTCTCATCTGCAAAGGTTTTTCACCTAAAGACCCATTAAGCGACTAAACGGAACTTTGTTTTCCAAGTAAAATACTTTGACAGACTGGCAAAGTAAAAGTTTCCGTGTCATTGGAGAGGAATGTTTGGAGTCCCTTTCGAGAGAGGAGAGGACTTCACAATGCGTGTTCTCTTGTCTTAAACAGTTGTTGATGTTGTAAAGGGGGCTGCTGTGATGCAAGATGAATTCCTGACCCCCCGTCACGGCGTTGCCCCCACCCCCCCCCCACCCCCGGTCTCCCTGGGATCAGCGCGGCCTGCCAGGAATGCCAGGAATGCGGGCGTTGTAATGGAAATCTGCTCCACATTTCAAACAGATGATCGGAGGCTGAGCAGAAACACTCTGTCCAACCTTCTGTTTCTCCCTCTGAGTCCACACACCTGATCACCTGACCAGAGAGCTGCTCACACCTGATCACCTGACCAGAGAGCTGCTCACACCTGATCACCTGACCAGAGAGCTGCTCACACCTGATCACCTGACCAGAGAGCTGCTCACACCTGACCACCTGACCAGAGAGCTGCTCACACCTGATCACCTGACCAGAGAGCTGCTCACACCTGATCACCTGACCAGAGAGCTGCTCACACCTGATCACCTGACCACCTGACCCGAGAGCAGCTCACACCTGACCAGAGAGCTGCTCACACCTGATCACCTGACCAGAGAGCTGCTCACACCTGATCACCTGACCAGAGAGCTGCTCACACCTGATCACCTGACCAGAGAGCTGCTCACACCTGATCAGTGATCAATGTGTTCACCTCTTCAGAACTGCTTTGAATCTGTCATTAATGTTGTGTTGAGACTGGAGGGGGCTCTCGGGGCAGCAGTAGGACTCATCTCTAGTCTGCCTCACATCTGACTGAGCAGGAACCAGGTGAGACCAGGGCTGCACACTAACTGAAACATGCTTATGGCTGGTTTTCAGTTAATATTATTCCCTGTTTGTATTAAATATGTTAATTTGTTTGGGGTTGAAAGCTTTTGCTTTAAAAGTACTTCTGTAAACGACGACATGTCACTTTCTTTGGTCGTGTGCTGAAGCAGCGTTGGACCGTAACAGTATTTATTGTAACCCATGTGAAGCACTGTGAATGTTTGAAAGATGTTCTGAGAGAATAACGTGTTGGCTCACCGTCCGCCCACAGCGAAGTCGGAGATGGCGTAGTAGTAGGACTTGAGGACTTTGGGGTCGTTGAAAACTTCGTCTCCGAACGTGTTGAGTCGGTTCAGAGTCACCCTGATGTCTGTGGCCGTCACCCAGTCCTGCAGAACATCGAGGAAACGTGTTACACACAGCAGGTAGTACAGAATACAGGACACAGAGAGGACAGCAGAGAGGACAGCAGAGAGGACACAGAGAGGACAGCAGGTAATACAGAATACAGGACAGCAGAGAGGACAGCAGAGAGGACACAGAGAGGACACAGAGAGGACAGCAGATAGTACAGAATACAGGACAGCAGAGAGGACAGCAGAGAGGACACAGAGAGGACAGCAGAGAGGACAGCAGAGAGGACAGCAGAGAGGACACAGAGAGGACAGCAGAGAGGACAGCAGAGAGGACAGCAGAGAGCACAGCAGGTAGTACAGAATACAGGACAGCAGAGAGGACACAGAGAGGACAGCAGAGAGGACAGCAGGTAGTACAGAATACAGGACAGCAGAGAGGACAGCAGAGAGGACAGCAGAGAGAACAGCAGAGAGGACAGCAGAGAGGACAGCAGGTAGTACAGAATACAGGACAGCAGAGAGAACAGCAGAGAGGACAGCAGAGAGGACACAGAGAGGACAGCAGGTAATACAGCAGAGAGGACAGCAGAGAGGACAGCAGGTAATACAGCAGAGAGGACAGCAGAGAGGACACAGAGAGGACAGCAGAGAGGACACAGAGAGGACAGCAGAGAGGACAGCAGAGAGGACACAGAGAGGACAGCAGAGAGGACACAGAGAGGACACAGAGAGGACACAGAGAGGACAGCAGAGAGGACACAGAGGACAGCAGAGAGGACAGCAGAGAGGACACAGAGAGGACAGCAGGTAGCACAGCAGAGAGGACAGCAGAGAGGACAGCAGGTAGCACAGCAGAGAGGACAGCAGAGAGGACACAGAGAGGACAGCAGGCAGTACAAGGGAGGTGCAAACAGCTGATCTGTCTCTGCTGAAAGATATGGAAGCATCCAGATATCATAATCCTACAAATGTCTTCTTAAAGAAATGTTGAACTGAAAATAAAGACAAGAAAATGATTGAGATGTCCATGCGTCCTCTGATGTCCTCGAGCCTCTCATTACATGACACTTTTATCCAAAGCTACTTGCATCTACATACAGGGTTCATTGACCCTCTCCGGGACGAACAAAGGCATTCTGAATCTGACCCTACTTTTAGATGTTAGTGCATCATTCATTAATACCATTGGACAGCGTTTTGGAAACAAAAGGCAGCTAACTTAAGTTGACAAATGTGTTAATGTAACGGGTATCATTATTAGTTCCTTCTAGAAGTCCCTGAGAATCAGGACAACCTTTTCATTCAGATTATCTTTCAGAAACTTCAGATGTTCCAATATGAAAACACACTTTCTCTGCTTCCTTTCACACCGTTGGTATTCTAAATGATCTCTATGCTCTGAATGCAAAGTCATTTCTTCATCGTTAAATACTGACGGATGCGGACCCTTCCTCGAGTTCAGAAAGCCTAAATAAAGACATGAGCAGGGTGACGAGAGGATGACGGCGTGTCTCTGCAGGTGTTCGGTCAGACTGCACATCAGAAGGTGAGCTGAGGATCAGAAGAGATGTTTCACTTCACAACACCTGCTGACGTGTTTCACTCTGTCCACACACAGATGCTCCTCACTAATGGAGGCTGTGGGAAACTCTGAGCAGCTCTGACGTCGGTGAAATGGAGTTTCATTTCTTGGCATTGTGATACGAGAGCCAGATGGAGTAACACCTGTTGCAGAGTTGGACTTCGGGAGGAGGATCGTTGCTCAACATCCCGTTTGTGTGCAGGCTCCTGGGAACCGGAGGGAAGGCCAGAGAAGGATCACTGTGTTCGGGATCAGCAGGAAGCTTATCAGCCGGAGAGAGAGCAGCTGTGAGGAGTAGACCCTCCGTCTGTCAGGAACCCGGCCTCCGGAGAGCACGAACACATGTACAAGTGTCCGTGCATATCTGATACGAACACCCCTGCTAGAGGATCAGCCCCCGCCAAGGCCACGCCGTGTCTCTCAATGCTAACTTGTATCAGCCTCGTTATCAACATTTCACTGAGTTCTTCCCCAGTCAACGCTACATCCTTCCACCAAATGTCATGGAAACTCGACCGGTAGTCTTTCTGCTGTCCTGCTGCCAGGGCCTGTGACGGAGAGAGAGTCGACCCCCGCCACGCCGTGTCCCTCAATGCTAACCAAAGCTTGTATCAGTCCCGTCATTTAGATCCCCTTCAAATTGTAACGAGTGCGTTCTCTGCCATTGCTTCACCCTCCCACCACATTTCACTGGAATGGGACCAGCAGTGTTTCTGTTATCAGGCAGGGAACATGTGACAATGGGAGTGTACCTCCACCAAGGCCATAACTCTCAATGTTAACCAGAGCGTTGTCACAGATCTGCTTCAGGATTTGATTAACTCTTGCCGAGTCATTGCTACACCCTTCCACCAAGTTTCATGGAAATTGGACAAGCCGTTTTTCTGTTGACGTGCTGCCAGGGAATGTGACAGTGGAAGGGCTAACCTCCGCAGAGGCCACTACACATCTCCCAAACGTAACCAAAGCTTGTGTCAGCCCTGTGATTTAGATGCACTTCAAAATGTTATGAACTCTTGCTGAATCATTGCCAAAACCTTCCACAACATTTCTTGAGAATTGGAAAAGGAGGTTTTCTGTAATGCTGCTGCCAGGGAACACGTGACACTGGGGTCAACCTCCGCCAAGGCCACGCCGTGTCCCTCAATGTTAACCATAGCGTTGTATCAGTCTCCTTATTTGGATCTGTTCTTCCTCCCCCAAAGCTTTATTCCGTTATCCTGCTGCCAGGGAACACGTGAAACTAAAGGTCGACCATCACCGCCAAGGCAACGCCATCTCTTGTTATGGAAACCAAATGAAGAATTCAGCCTCAATAATTAGATCAGCTTGAAAACGGTATGAGTTCTTCCTTCCTACCTCTTCCACCACTTTTCATGGAAATCAGATCTGTCGTTTTTTCGTAAAACCTGCCGACAAACCAAACATGACCGCTTTGACGAAGGTGGGAAATGTTCTACGTGCATTCGTGTTATTCAAACCAAAGAAAAATCCAAACTCGAGAAAAAAACGTTTTTATATCAAACGACAAACAAAACCTCCCAACACCACAGAGACGCGGCTGAGATGATGGCTCTCTAATTAGTTATCAGGGGAACTTTAACGGTGTGTATCAAACACGTTTCCAACTTTCCAAGTACATTTTCTTAATAATACATCCGTACTTATACTACACTGACATGTTTTATTCAAAACGTAATGTGTTCTTCCTCTGCACATCCTACAGCCGTCCACCATGGGAATCAGGCTTGTAGTTTTTCCTGAAGGCCATGACTCATAAATGTTCTGCAGCGTCTCAGTTTTCCAAATGTCTTTCCGTGTTCTCCGCCCTGAAAGCCTTCCAACGCGAGAAGAAAACTGTCGGTTTTCCTCCGTCAGACTCTCGATCTGTCTCTAGAGACCCATGCGTTCAAAGTGGTGAAATACTTTAATAAAACATGTTTTCTTTGAAAGCCCGCCACATGTAAGTCCTTTAACCACATTGTGTGCAGAAAGACTATCGGACTGAACAAATGGTCTCCGGAGGACCTGCTCAAATATCCACTGACAGATGATTTCCTCCCGTCAGACACTCGATCTGCCTCCGGGGCTTTGTGCGTTCACAGCGGTCTGATGTTCTAATAAAAGCTGTTTTTGAGACTCAGGAAACAACCGGATGTTTTTGTCAGAGTTTGATCGTGTTCAGGTATATTTATGTTCTTCACACGCTGATGCTGAATCCTCGTCTGTCTGCGGGGAATGTGGACACATTTCTCTGAGCTGTGACTCGGAGCAAACCGTTTGACCCACAGGAAGTGGACCCGTCAGAATGAAGGGACCTCTGCATACCCAGGGGGATCGTTTTAGAGAGCTGAGCGTCATCTTGTCAGCTAGCAAACAGCTCTCACACCGGGTTGGTAGAAAAGAGTGATTCAACAAACTCTAACCCAGAGCTTTAGAATCAAATTAAGACTTTTAAATTAACATTTCATCAATTAACGCAACACAGAAACATTATTTAAGTTGCTATAACTCACAGACTCTTATCTGCTTTTTAGCAAGAACATGTGGATAGGGTACATCAGATCAGTGTGAGCTAACATTATTATCTCATTCATTAAACAGCATCAAGTATTTAGAAAGGAACCCACCCTTTCTTTGGCAGCTTCTAAAGGATTAGATTGAATACTTAAAGTCCATTTTCTTTATTTACTCACACTGTTGCTCGAGTAACATTTAAACTCAGGATTTATACTTCCTTTAAAGTATTTGTACAGTTGTGTGTGAGAGTACTCTGACTTCAGTAGAGGCTCAGGACACGTCTCTAAGCTGTGATCACTACAGGAGAGGAGACGCTGAGTCTCTCACTCTGAACGCCTCCAGACATCTCACTGTTTTTCTGCTTCTGATGAAGGCGGCTCATTGTTGGAGCAGCTGCTCAGCTATCTGTCGCTAACGCTAATGCAGTCGCCCACTCTCTCTGGTTATGATTCATGAGGACGGGTCAGCTGTTCCTCCTCAGGAAGCCCCAACACACTAGACCCTGAACGCACCATGTGTTATCCATCAATCACCAACAAGTCCTGCAGGATTACAAACATCCAGCGGACAAATACACTCAAGTACTACGATCACTACTGCAGTACTTCACTGTACACTCAGAGGCACGTCAGATTACTGCAGTACTCTGAGAGGTACGTCAGATTACTGCAGTACTCTCAGAGGCACGTCAGATTACTGCAGTACTCTCAGAGGCACGTCAGATTACTGCAGTACTCTCAGAGGCACGTCAGATTACTGCAGTACTCTCAGAGGTACGTCAGATTACTGCAGTACTCTCAGAGGCACGTCAGATTACTGCAGTACTCTCAGAGGCACGTCAGATTACTGCATTCCTATCAGAGGTACGTCAGATTACTGCAGTACTCTCAGAGGCACGTCAGATTACTGCAGTACTCTCAGAGGTACGTCAGATTACTGCAGTACTCTCAGAGGCACGTCAGATTACTGCAGTACTCTCAGAGGCACGTCAGATTACTGCAGTACTCTCAGAGGCACGTCAGATTACTGCAGTACACTCAGAGGTACGTCAGATTACTGCAGTACTCTCAGAGGTACGTCAGATTACTGCAGTACTCTCAGAGGTACGTCAGATTACTGCAGTACTCTCAGAGGCACGTCAGATTACTGCAGTACTCTCAGAGGCACGTCAGATTACTGCAGTACTCTCAGAGGCACGTCAGATTACTGCAGTACACTCAGAGGTACGTCAGATTACTGCAGTACTCTCAGAGGTACGTCAGATTACTGCAGTACTCTCAGAGGCACGTCAGATTACTGCAGTACTCTCAGAGGTACGTCAGATTACTGCAGTACTCTCAGAGGCACGTCAGATTACTGCAGTACTCTCAGAGGCACGTCAGATTACTGCAGTACTCTCAGAGGCACGTCAGATTACTGCAGTACACTCAGAGGTACGTCAGATTACTGCAGTACTCTCAGAGGTACGTCAGATTACTGCAGTACTCTCAGAGGTACGTCAGATGACTGCAGTACTCTCAGAGGTACGTCAGATTACTGCAGTACTCTCAGAGGTACGTCAGATTACTGCAGTACTTCACTGTACTCTCAGAGGTACGTCAGATTACTGCAGTACTCTCAGAGGTACGTCAGATGACTGCAGTACTCTCAGAGGTACGTCAGATTACTGCAGTACTTATACTGAACAATAACTAATATTTACTCTATTTCATTGAATGAACTCTGCAAGACTTTCTCTCGTCATAGAGTATTTTTACTGCAGGACTGTACACTTCTTCCATCGCTGAAATATTGTTTGTATTAATACCTCACAGATACGTTCCCCTGGGATGAGCCGGCGGCTGTAAAGAGACTCGGGTTAATTTAACGGGCCGAAAGCAACCGCAGCTCCAGAATAAAACGAGGTACTAGGGAGGTTATTTAAGGTGGACTGATGGCTATTTAAGGTGGACTGCTTGTTATTTAAAGGTCCCATGTCATGCTTTTCTGATTATTACCCGTCCCCTTGTGTTATGTAGCTTTTTCTGCAGAGTCACAAACCCTCAAAGTGCACCCTGTAGGGAGTAAATCTCTAACACAGAGAAGACCTGTCTGCCCCAGAACACCTCGTTAGAGATTTCATTGTTTACTTTTTGGGTATAGTGACATATTTTGGGTATAGTAACGTAACTTCCGCGGAGCCGTTACGTTTTGACCAATCTGCGGACTTCCTCCCACACACACTCGGCGGGACACTGTGAGCTGAGTTACTGGTGTGGGGTTGGCGAGACAGCGAGACACCGCGGAACTCAGCCTGGGCACACACAAACTCCCAGCCAGGCTGCGGGTGTGTGTGTGTTTGGGCTGGGTTTCGCTGTCTCGCAGACGGCCACTGGGCTCACAGGGGGGGGGGGGGGGGGGGGGGCAGGAGCTCCAACAAGGCGTGTAGGAGAGAGAGTGAATACACATACTATACAGAGATGCTGTATGAGAATGTGAGAATAATTTATTTAAGGTGGACTGCTGGTATTTAAGGTGGACTGCTGGTTCTTTAAGGTGGACTGCTGGTTATTTAAGGTGGACTGCTGGTTCTTTAAGGTGGACTGCTGGTTCTTTAAGGTGGACTGCTGGTTCTTTAAGGTGGACTGCTGGTTATTTAAGGTGGACTGCTGGTATTTAAGGTGGACTGCTGGTTCTTTAAGGTGGACTGCTGGTTATTTAAGGTGGACTGCTGGTTCTTTAAGGTGGACTGCTGGTTCTTTAAGGTGGACTGCTGGTTATTTAAGGTGGACTGCTGGTATTTAAGGTGGACTGCTGGTATTTAAGGTGGACTGCTGGTTCTTTAAGGTGGACTGCTGGTTCTTTAAGGTGGACTGCTGGTTATTTAAGGTGGACTGCTGGTATTTAAGGTGGACTGCTGGTTATTTAAGGTGGACTGCTGGTTAATTTAAGGTGGACTGTCTCTGCTGGTGCTTTTCCCCTCTTTAAAGCTGGATGTCAGATGGCAGGAATGTGTGAGAGCGACTAACAGCCGTCTGACGCCTCCTGAAAGAGTCCCTCGGTATAAATAGCTTCATGCCGACGAGACAAATAAGGAAGTTCACAGCTGAGCCGCGGAGCTAAATCTGTTCATTTACCTCTCCATCACTCATCTCTCATCACAACACAAGGATCTACTCTCATTCAGGTGTGCTTGCCTGCACATACAGGTGTGAGCATCAGGGTTTCCTCAGAGATCACTTCTTAGAAAGTCTCAAAGATATTTAGATTGCTGTCAAAGACGAGATATCCAACTTCAACAAGAAGCTGGGAAAATATCCTTTTCACTTTTACTTTGGTTTTTCAAATCGTTGTTATTGAACAAAAACATAATCGATTCATCTTTAGCTCTGAATAAATAACTGTTATTCAGTTCCTATGAGTTCTTTTATTACTGGGAACCGTGGTTAATAGTTATTATATGAATAAAGTGTGTTGTTTTTCACTGACTCGTTGTTTGAGCTCTAAATCTGTTTTTGTTTTTGAAGAACTTCAGGAAACGCCTCGTTGTTGTTGATGAAATAAAACTTTCTGCAGATTTAAAAAACAGAAAGTTGTGCAACAATCCGAGCAGAATGGAAACACCAGGGGGAGAGAGGGAGGAGAGGGGGAGAGAGGGAGGAGATGGGGAGGAAGGGAGTAGAGGGGGAGGAAGGAGGAGAGGGGGAGAGGGGGAGGAAGGGAGGAGAGGGGGAGGAAGGAGGAGAGAGATATGGAAACACCAACACAGTGAGGGGGAGAGAAAGTGAGGAGAGGGAGGAGAGGGGGAGGAAGGGAGAGAGAGGAAAGGCAGGATAGAGATTGAGGAGAGAAAGGGGAAGAAAATAGGGAGGAAAGAGTGGAGAGAGACATGGAAACACCAACACAGTGAGGGGAGAGAAAGGGAGGAGAGGGGGAGGAGAGGGGGAGGAAGGGGGGGAAGGGAGGAGAGGGGGAGGAAGGAGGAGAGATATATGGAAACAGCCAACACAGTGAGGGGGAGAGAAAGTGAGGAGAGGGGGAGGAAGGGAGAGGGAGGAAAGGCAGGATAGAGATTGAGGAGAGAAAGGGGGAGAAAGGGAGGAGAGAGAGGAGAGGGGGAGGAAGGGAGGAGAGAGGAAAGGCAGGATAGAGATTGAGGAGAGAAAGAGGGAGAAAGGGAGGAGAGAGGAGAGGAGAGGGGGAGGAAGGGGGAGAAAGGGAGGAGAGGAAAAAGTATTTATTTCGTTTTTTTTATTTTAAAGTGGAGCAAAAGTCAAAAAGCGGAGTGAGGACAGAATGGGGGAGAAAATAGAGAGTAAGAGAGGAGTGAGAGGAGGGAGAGGAAAGAGAGTGGGGGGGAGTAAAAGGAAGAGCCGGGGGAGTAAAGAGGGGGGGGGGCAGAGGTCCAGCTGCAGGTCACTGGGAAACCCGGGGGCGTCGCCTAGCAACGTGATGCAACACTTGGCATTAAACCTGTAACCTGACCTGCTGCACGGCCTTCTGGGAAATAAAACTACAAGCGTACTTCCTGTTGCTGAGGAGAGGAGACTGTATCGGTAAACACTTCAAGGTTTCTATTGGTCCCCGTTTGTGACGCTCGGTGTGAGCAAAGACAAACACAAAGGCTCCTGGTGTCCAAAGAGTCAAACCTGCTCCACCTTCATCACGCCCAGGGCCTGAAGCTGAGCTGCCTCGTCTAATTACACGGCTTGGTTGAATACTGGCTTCTGATTGGTCGATCAGGACATTTGAGAGGTCAATATGACAGCAGTGCAGAGCGCTGTTAAGCACTATAATGACTGAGGAGGAGGAGGAAGAGAGAGGGAGAGGATAGAAGGTTTTTTCACTCACACATCTGCGACCCACTCGAAACGGGTCCACGACCCACTTTTGGGTCGTGACCCACCAGTTGAGAACCACTGGTCTAATTGTTCTGATCTCGATGCTCGGTGTGAGTAAAGAGAAATGAACAAGCTTTGGCTCCTGGTGTGAGGGTCTAAAGAGGGGACCGTGACCCACTCACCTGGAGCACGGGGTGTTCTGATCTAAGACAAGCTTTGGCTCCTGGTGTGAGGGTCTAAAGAGGGGACCGTGACCCACTCACCTGGAGCACGGGGTGTTCTGATCTAAGAGAAGCTTTGGCTCCTGGTGTGAGGGTCTAAAGAGGGGACCGTGACCCACTCACCTGGAGCACGGGGTGTTCTGATCTAAGACGAGCTTTGGCTCCTGGTGTGAGGGTCTAAAGAGGGGACCGTGACCCACTCACCTGGAGCACGGGGTGTTCTGATCTAAGACGAGCTTTGGCTCCTGGTGTGAGGGTCTAAAGAGGGGACCGTGACCCACTCACCTGAAGCACGGGGTGTTCTGATCTAAGACGAGCTTTGGCTCCTGGTGTGAGGGTCTAAAGAGAGGACCGTGACCCACTCACCTGGAGCACGGGGTGTTCTGATCTAAGAGAAGCTTTGGCTCCTGGTGTGAGGGTCTAAAGAGAGGACCGTGACCCACTCACCTGGAGCACGGGGTGTTCTGATCTAAGACGAGCTTTGGCTCCTGGTGTGAGGGTCTAAAGAGGGGACCGTGACCCACTCACCTGGAGCACGGGGTGTTCTGATCTAAGACAAGCTTTGGCTCCTGGTGTGAGGGTCTAAAGAGGGGACCGTGACCCACTCACCTGGAGCACGGGGTGTTCTGATCTAAGACGAGCTTTGGCTCCTGGTGTGAGGGTCTAAAGAGGGGACCGTGACCCACTCACCTGGAGCACGGGGTGTTCTGATCTAAGACGAGCTTTGGCTCCTGGTGTGAGGGTCTATAGAGGGGACCGTGACCCACTCACCTGGAGCACGGGGTGTTCTGATCTAAGACAAGCTTTGGCTCCTGGTGTGAGGGTCTATAGAGGGGACCGTGACCCACTCACCTGGAGCACGGGGTGTTCTGATCTAAGACGAGCTTTGGCTCCTGGTGTGAGGGTCTAAAGAGGGGACCGTGACCCACTCACCTGGAGGACGGGGTGTTCTGATCTAAGACAAGCTTTGGCTCCTGGTGTGAGGGTCTATAGAGGGGACCGTGACCCACTCACCTGGAGCACGGGGTGTTCTGATCTAAGACGAGCTTTGGCTCCTGGTGTGAGGGTCTAAAGAGGGGACCGTGACCCACTCACCTGGAGCACGGGGTGTTCTGATCTAAGAGAAGCTTTGGCTCCTGGTGTGAGGGTCTAAAGAGGGGACCGTGACCCACTCACCTGGAGCACGGGGTGTTCTGATCTAAGACGAGCTTTGGCTCCTGGTGTGAGGGTCTAAAGAGGGGACCGTGACCCACTCACCTGGAGCACGGGGTGTTCTGATCTAAGACGAGCTTTGGCTCCTGGTGTGAGGGTCTAAAGAGGGGACCGTGACCCACTCACCTGAAGCACGGGGTGTTCTGATCTAAGACGAGCTTTGGCTCCTGGTGTGAGGGTCTAAAGAGAGGACCGTGACCCACTCACCTGGAGCACGGGGTGTTCTGATCTAAGAGAAGCTTTGGCTCCTGGTGTGAGGGTCTAAAGAGAGGACCGTGACCCACTCACCTGGAGCACGGGGTGTTCTGATCTAAGACGAGCTTTGGCTCCTGGTGTGAGGGTCTAAAGAGGGGACCGTGACCCACTCACCTGGAGCACGGGGTGTTCTGATCTAAGACAAGCTTTGGCTCCTGGTGTGAGGGTCTAAAGAGGGGACCGTGACCCACTCACCTGGAGCACGGGGTGTTCTGATCTAAGACGAGCTTTGGCTCCTGGTGTGAGGGTCTAAAGAGGGGACCGTGACCCACTCACCTGGAGCACGGGGTGTTCTGATCTAAGACGAGCTTTGGCTCCTGGTGTGAGGGTCTATAGAGGGGACCGTGACCCACTCACCTGGAGCACGGGGTGTTCTGATCTAAGACAAGCTTTGGCTCCTGGTGTGAGGGTCTATAGAGGGGACCGTGACCCACTCACCTGGAGCACGGGGTGTTCTGATCTAAGACGAGCTTTGGCTCCTGGTGTGAGGGTCTAAAGAGGGGACCGTGACCCACTCACCTGGAGGACGTGGTGTTCTGATCTAAGACAAGCTTTGGCTCCTGGTGTGAGGGTCTATAGAGGGGACCGTGACCCACTCACCTGGAGCACGGGGTGTTCTGATCTAAGACGAGCTTTGGCTCCTGGTGTGAGGGTCTAAAGAGGGGACCGTGACCCACTCACCTGGAGCACGGGGTGTTCTGGTCTAAGACAAGCTTTGGCTCCTGGTGTGAGGGTCTAAAGAGAGGACCGTGACCCACTCACCTGGAGCACGGGGTGTTCTGGTCTAAGACGAGCTTTGGCTCCTGGTGTGAGGGTCTACAGAGAGGACCGTGACCCACTCACCTGGAGCACGGGGCTGTTGTCGAAGTTGTAGGCGCTGGGCCGGCCCTCCAGCGTGGAGAAGGCCACGTTGCCCCCGGTGAGCGGCGAGATGTCGCTGAAGTCGTCGGTGCAGAGCGCCTGCTGCTCGTCCTCCCCGGTGCGGATGAAGCCCCGCCCCGCCTTCTGGTAGGTCTTCTCACAGGAGCCGCTGTAGTACTGGTAGGGCACCCAGGGCCCGCCCTCACGAGTCCGCTTGTAGATGGCGAAGCTCTCGGGGCGGCTGGTGTGGAACTTCAGCCGGACGTAGGTGATGTCGAAGGCCTTGCCTGCAGAGGGAACACACAAGGGGTTAACACTCATGGACAACAGCTCCTCAGTTAAATATCTGTTCCAGAGGCGCTACGACCAGGTCCAGGTCCAGGTCCAGGTCCAGGTCCAGGTCCAGGACCAGGTCCAGGTCCAGAGTCAGTTATCAGCTGACCGTCTGAGACAAACCCATCCTGCATAGCAACATGGTGCGTTAGCATCAAGCAGCTCCATCTCCCTCCCTCTGTAACGATCTTTTCTTTCTGAAGTCGCTTTTACGCCACGGGACGATTAAGATCAACTCGACGAATCTTCTAGAAACCTTTTGATAAGTAAGTTGTGAGTTCACGGCTGCTCTGTAGTCGTTGGTATGTGTGACATCTGAGCGTCTGCGGATTGTTTAAGGTCTGCTGGAGGGTCACCTTGAGTGGGGGGTTTAACCCCTGAAGGCCGTGCAGCTGCATGTCAGCCAGAGTTTACTAAACATGGATTATTATTATTACGTCTGCAGGAAGCGTTCAATCTGAGGCTCCTGGAAACACAGTGAGGGTCTCCCTCTAAGAGAGGGGGGGGGGGGGGGGGGGGGGCAGGAATGTGAAGTGAAGTTGGAACATGCTGAAGCGCGGGATGATTCTTTAACACACACACACACACACACACACACACACACACACACACACACACACACACACACACACACACACACACACACACACACACACACACACACACACACACACACACACACACACACACACACACACACACACACACACACACACACACACACACACACACACACACACACACACACACACACACACACACACACACACACACACACACCGAGTTGCAGCAGGCTCCATGTTCCAGGAGCCATCCGTCAGCGGGAGGAACGCCGGCATGTTTGAGTGTGTGTGTGTGTGTGTGTGTGTGTGTGTGTGTGTGTGTGTGTGTGTGTGTGTGTGTGTGTGTGTGTGTGTGTGTGTGCTGTTTGCTCGGCTAAAGAATCCACTCAGTAAACAGAGGGCCTCCCCCCCCCCCTCAGAGGGCCCCTCTGTGTGGACGGCAAATAAAGGTGAAGCAGCTGATAGGAGCAACACAAGGCTGCAGTTTATTACAGGAAACAATGAAGCAACTGCAAACACACCGGCTTCCTGTGTGTGTGTGTGTGTGTGTGTGTGTGTGTGTGTGTGTGTGTGTGTGTGTGTGTGTGTGTGTGTGTGTGTGTGTGTGTGTGTGTGTGTGTGTGTCATGGTTGATGAGGAGCTGCAGGGTGGAGACAGATTTGCAGCACAAACGATGACCTACCTGCTGTGTGTATTTTAAAAGGTGTGAGATGGAACAAAGTGCGAATAAAGCAATCATCTTTTGTTGGATTTGCATTTTTGATTAACTTGGATTAGTTGATTTTTCAATTAGATTAGGCAATATTTTGTAATTGGATATAAGCGTTTTTAAAGGTCCCATGTCCTGCTTTCTGGTTCTGACCCGTCCCCTTGTGTTCTGTAGCTTCTGCATGTGACCGGTCTGCAGAGTCTCAGACCCTCAGAGTGCACCCTGTAGGGAGTAACACTCTAACTCAGAGAACACCTGTCTGTCTGCCCCAGAACGCCTCGTTGGATATTTCTCTTTCTCCATTGTTTACTTCCTGAGTATAGCGACGTATTTCAGGTATAGTGACGTAACGTTACGTCTGCGGAGCCGTTACGTTTTGACTAATCCACACACACACACACACACACACACACACACACACACACACACACACACACACACACACACACACACACACACACACACACACACACACACACACACACACACACACACACACACACACACACACACACACACACACACACACACACACACACACACACACACACACACACACACACACACACACACACACACACACACACACACACACACACACACACACACACACACACACACACACACACACACACACACACACACACACACACACACGTTGCGAGGAGCGGGACACTGCGAGCTGGCTCACTGGTGTGGGGTCGGAGAGACAGCGAGACACCACGGAACTCAGCCTGGGTACACACACAAACTCCCAGCCAGGCTGCGGGTGTGTGTGTGTGTGTGTGTGTGTGTGTGTGTGTGTGTGTGTGTGTGTGTGTGTGTGTGTGTGTGTGTGTATTCGGGCTGGGTTTTGCTGTGTCTCGCAGACGGCCACTGGGCTCACAGGGAGGGGGGGGGGGGGGCAGGAGCTCCAACAAGCCGTGTAGGACAGAGAGTGAATACACACACTATAGAGAGATGCTGTTTGAGAAACCAATGTGAGTTTGGAACATTGAACAATGTACATCTATTCTAGCAGACCTCAACACTGGAACTATGATCAGTAGAGATGGTCATGGGACCTTTAACATATTTAAAAAAACATTTTTTAAAGTTGGATTATTTGTAGTAGATTGAATGATTCAGCAATTCTTTGTCATTTGGTGGTTTCTGAAGCTCGTTGATCATCTCAGTTCATTAACAATACTTAACCATTAAAGGACCTTTAAACGCACGTCTCCATGGAAACATCAGCTCCTTCCCAACAAGACGGCTAAATGCAGAGAGGAGCTCCGAGGGGTTAAAAGGGAGATGAATCACTTTTATTTAAATATGATAAAGAACCCGACCAGCCGGCAGGAAGTCCCCCCCCCCACCCCCCCTGACGTCTCTTTAAATAAAAAACAAAAGCATCTGTCGGCGTCCAGCAGACAAACACAGAGGGTAACGGAGAGGAAACGAAGCTGCCGTCACACGATGAATATATAACATAAATACATGAAGCTGCTTTCTGTCACGTGGTCCTCCCTGAGGCCTCTCTCTGTGCTTCAGAATGAAAGCCCTGCGGCTCCAGGGACACGGCACGACCAGCGCCAGAACTCACAACATGTCCCACACCCTTAAAGAGAAACCTTAAGAGGAAAAGAGGAAAGATTTAAGTGAAATGTCGTTGAGTTTCTCAGATTTCTTGTGGCATCACGGTTTGTCTGAGCAGACTCTTTGATAGCTTCACAGTTGCGTGAAGAAGCGCAGAGTCTAATGTTTACCGGGTCTCCGTGGCGCGTGAGCTTTCTGTTTGGCAGAATGTAATCTCAGCCGAATCAAATAGTTTTCTTGATTTAAAAGAAATTAAGAAATCACAATTTTCAGCTAGAATTTGATTATTTTTCGTGGAGGAAGTGTAAATCAAAAATCACATGTTTGAATATCGACAGAAAGGTTGAAACGTATAAAATTATTTGTATATTTTAGTTTCCGGTTTTGATAAAAAGTGTATTTTTGGCAATTTCTTTAAAATAAAACGCCTGTTTCCAGGTCTTCTTGTTCTGATAGTCAAAGCTGATGAATGACCTTCAGGCTAAACCAATCACAGTCAGACGACGGCAGCTCAGCTTTGTGTTCAATGCACAGTCTTTAAGTGTTGATGATGTGCAGCCGCAGGAATCTCCCTCCTCTTCCTCCTCCTCCTCCTCCTCTTCCTCAGAACAATCGGCGTATTGACGAGCGAGAATTTGACGGACAAAGAGAGGCTTTTATAGAGGAGCCGTATGACGCCACAACAAAGAGCGGCTCCAACCCTGACCCGGAGTTATCTGTCAGAGACCAGCAGGACCCTCACAGCGGGGACTTTCAAAATAAGAGCGTCTGCTGGGTCCAGAAACATCTCGTCAAGGAGGGAAAACCAGTCATGATGAGAACGCTCAAATCGTTTCTATAATATTTACAGCGTTTTCTATCATTCTTTAAATTATTAATCTTACATATTTTTAAATCTCTTTTATTTTGTAATTTAATTGTAATTTGTATTGTTGTGTGATTCATATAAATAAATACACCTCGCTGCATGGGTCTTCCTCCGATGAGAAACAGGAAGCAGATGGAATACAATCAGTGGAATCCGTGTACCGGCCCTTTAAGAAACTCCTCTCTGCTCAGATTTAAGAAACGTCAATTAGCTGTCGAGCTTTAAGCTAACGGCCCATTGAGGAGAACTGGGGGGGGGGGGGGGGGGGGGGGATGTGTGTGTGTGTGTGTGTGTGTGTGTGTGTAAAGAGAGCGAGAGAAAGAGAGGGAGAGCGAGATATTTCTTTCCTGCCCAGATATGGAAGACATGACAACAGGCTGCAATGGGTGTGTGTGTGTGTGTGTGTGTGTGTGTGTGTGTGTGTGTGTGTGTGTGTGTGTGTGTGTGTGTGTGTGTGTGTGTTTATGTGTGTTTATGTGTGTTTATGTGTGTGTGTGTGTGTGTGTGTGTGTGTGTGTGTGTGTGTGTGTGTGTGTGTGTGTGTGTGTGTGTGTGTGTGTGTGTGTAATATATATATTATACTAAATTAATACACATTTAAAACTCTTAATGTACATTACTTTCTTCTTTTTAAAAAAGAAATGTAAATTGTATATATATATATTTGTGTAAATATGATACATAGATCATAATTAGGAGAAGGGTTACTCACGGAAACTTCAGGCATGTTTCCCTTATTTATTTAAGATCCACCAGAAACTCTATTATTAATATAACTGATTCTTAATTAATAAATGAATATGAATGGATAGATCTCCTGTAGACGTGAACACTAATCACTAATCCCGTTTTGAGGGTATTTCCTGTGTTTCTGTGTTTAAGGGGTTTCAGGTAACGAGTGATCGGAGGTCTCAGAGTTTAGAGAGGACTCGTCTCGACTTGTCGTCCTGCCGTCGGTCCGTCAGGCTGCAGGGCGACAAGTCGAGACACGAACCTCAACAGCAGGGATGAAAACCCAGAGACTAAGGGGGAACAGAGTCAGAAGGAAAAAGGACTGCTGGAGACATTAAGGACACGAGACATTAAGGACACGAGACATTAAGGACACGAGACATTATTTAGCCACTAATCTCATTTTGTTTTTAAGTGCAGAGAGAAACAGCTTTCCCCTTAGAGTTAAGAGTTTTTAAGAATCAGGACCAGCTTTATTGATGAGCAGGTAGAGGTTTATAAAAGGTGCACTCAGTGAACCCTCCACTATAAGGCCTTAATACTTAAGGGATCTTTTATGAGAATTTAAGGGTTACTTAAGGGTTTTTCTTTGCGAAGCAGCTTTTAAAGTCAAATGGTGTTTAGTGTTTTAATCTGCAGAGTTCATGATCATCTAATGCAACAGTGCAGTCTGTAGATTAGGTCCAAGTGTATTCCTGTACATTCTCCATGTTAACGCCTCAACCTTTAAGGGAACTTTTTAAAGAAGTTAACAGGTTTTTTTTGTGCAGCAGCTTTTTAAGTAAATGCTGGTGTTTTTAGTATTTTATTTAGATTAGTATGTTTTTTATTATTTAAAGAACATTCCTGTAAATCCTCCATTTAAAAAAGGCTTTAATATTTAAGGGAACGTTTTAAAGAACTTAAGTTTTTTTTTTGTGATGCAGCTGTTAAAAAGTAAAATCTGGTGTCTTGCGGTCCTGTGCAGACTAAGTGTTTATGATACATCCATTTAAAGAACATTCCTGTAAATCCTCCATTTAAAAAGGCTTTAAAATGTAAGGAACTTTTTAAAGAACTTAAGGGGTTTTGTTCAGCAGCTGTTAACGTAAAATCTTGTGTTTTTTCGTCTTGTATTCTGGAGATTAGTTGTTTTATTATAATTATTATTGTTTAAGTATATTCCTGTTCATTTAATGGCATAAATATTTAAGGGAACTTAAGGGTTATTTGAGCAGCAGCTGTTGAAGTAAATCTGGTGTCTTGTGGCCTTGTGCAGATTACTAAGTGTTTCTTGTGTTTTACAGTAGCCTACATTCCTGTGAATCCTTAATCCCATGGCCTTAATACTTAAGGGACCTTTTTAAAATAACTTAAGGGTGTTTTGTGGTCTTGTATTCTGCAGAGTACTAAGTGTTTCTTGTTTCTTACAGTACATTCCTGTCAATCCTTAATTTGTAGGCCTTCATACTTAAGGAAACTTTTAAAGAACTTAAGTGTTTCTATGCTGCAGCCTTTAAAGTCAATCTGGTGTCTTGTGGTGTTGTCCACATTACTAAGTGTTTTCTTGTGTCTTACAGTACATTCCTGTGAATCCTCTTGCAGTGGGGGGGGGGAGGGGGGGGGGCAGCGGTGGTGGTTACAGTTGCCATGGGGGAGTTTAAGGGGAAAAGCTCGCAGCGCCGTCCAATTAAATGTCCTCCCATGAGCTCATGCATTCTTCTCCTCCGTGACGAACAATGGCCGCTTTGACTTTTCGGACGGCGAGCGGCGACTCGAGAGCAAATCCGACGACGACGACTCGGCGCTTTTCAACCGGGGGTCAAAGGTCGGCGCCGTGTTTACATGCACAGAATTAATCTGATTATTCTGAGCTCAGGTGAACGGCTGCACAGATAGCACTTACATTCCCACTCAAGTGACGTCTGTTAGTCAGAAACAAGTCAATATGGACTGTCCCAACTGCCTCCTAAAACACCAGAAACCAGGTTTTATTTAATGCAGAAGACCCAAAACATTAAGGATTAGTAGTCTTAAGGGTTTATGAGGTTGTCTCATGGATTTCTGAGGGATGCTACATTAAATGGCTAGATTTTAAAATGGAGCTTGGTGCCCTTTTCCCTGCTTGATAGATAACAAGTATTGAAATAAAAGTTGAATTAGTAACTTTTGAAAACCTAAAAACCCAGATGTTTCATTGGATCTTTGGGAACGTACATTTAACTATTTGTCTCAGGAAACATCTTTTTATTCTCAAATAATTACATTTTCTAATATTGTTTTGAATATTTAAACGGACCAACACACAGTGAGTAAAACAGAGCACTAATTGGGAATAATTAAATTCTAATTGAAATAGACCAGAACAGATTGCATCATTCTACAGTGAGGTCTGTTAGACAGAAGAAGGCTTTCCACGGAGCAGCTTCTGAGCATTTCACAATAAAACCTTTGAAAGTTGAATCTTTGAATCGAGAGGCGTTTTAGATCTTAAGATGAGTGTTTGTAACGCAGTGGTTCCCCATGGGGGAGCAGGTGCAGGGGTCAGAGGTCAACAGAGACTCCTTTCAGACTCAGCTCAGGGCGGGAATGTGAGGAATGCAGAGTTCAAACTCCAAGAAAATGAAACAGTTTCCTCATGAGGAAGAGACGGAGCTGAGAGACGTTACAGGACTCTTTAAAGTGGAGACACTACATACTGATATACACCTGAACATCAGCAGGAGAGGACTCTTCAAAGTGGAGACACTACATACTGATATACACCTGAACATCAGCAGGAGAGGACTCTTTAAAGTAGAGACACTACATACTGATATACACCTGAACATCAGCAGGAGAGGACTCTTCAAAGTAGAGACACTACATACTGATATACACCTGAACATCAGCAGGAGAGGACTCTTTAAAGTAGAGACACTACATACTGATATACACCTGAACATCAGCAGGAGAGGACTCTTTAAAGTAGAGACACTACATACTGATATACACCTGAACATCAGCAGGAGAGGACTCTTTAAAGTAGACACACTACATACTGATATACACCTGAACATCAGCAGGAGAGGACTCTTTAAAGTAGAGACACTACATACTGATATACACCTGAACATCAGCAGGAGAGGACTCTTTAAAGTAGAGACACTACATACTGATATACACCTGAACATCAGCAGGAGAGGACTCTTTAAAGTAGACACACTACACACTGATATACACCTGAACATCAGCAGGAGAGGACTCTTCAAAGTGGAGACACTACATACTGATATACACCTGAACATCAGCAGGAGAGGACTCTTCAAAGTAGAGACACTACATACTGATATACACCTGAACATCAGCAGGAGAGGACTCTTTAAAGTAGACACACTACATACTGATATACACCTGAACATCAGCAGGAGAGGACTCTTCAAAGTAGAGACACTACATACTGATATACACCTGAACATCAGCAGGAGAGGACTTTTTAAAGTAGAGACACTACATACTGATATACACCTGAACATCAGCAGGAGAGGACTCTTCAAAGTAGAGACACTACATACTGATATACACCTGAACATCAGCAGGAGAGGACTCTTTAAAGTAGAGACACTACATACTGATATACACCTGAACATCAGCAGGAGAGGACTCTTTAAAGTAGAGACACTACATACTGATATACACCTGAACATCAGCAGGAGAGGACTCTTTAAAGTAGAGACACTACATACTGATATACACCTGAACATCAGCAGGAGAGGACTTTTTAAAATAGAGACACTACATACTGATATACACCTGAACATCAGCAGGAGAGGACTCTTTAAAGTAGAGACACTACATACTGATATACACCTGAACATCAGCAGGAGAGGACTCTTTAAAGTAGAGACACTACATAGTGATATACACCTGAACATCAGCTGGAGAGGACTCTTTAAAGTGGAGACACTACATACTGATATACACCTGAACATCAGCAGGAGAGGACTCTTTAAAGTAGAGACACTACATACTGATATACACCTGAACATCAGCAGGAGAGGACTCTTTAAAGTAGAGACACTACATACTGATATACACCTGAACATCAGCAGGAGAGGACTCTTGAAAGTAGAGACACTACATACTGATATACACCTGAACATCAGCAGGAGAGGACTCTTTAAAGTAGAGACACTACATACTGATATACACCTGAACATCAGCAGGAGAGGACTCTTTAAAGTAGAGACACTACATACTGATATACACCTGAACATCAGCAGGAGAGGACTCTTTAAAGTAGAGACACTACATACTGATATACACCTGAACATCAGCAGGAGAGGACTCTTTAAAGTAGAGACACTACATACTGATATACACCTGAACATCAGCAGGAGAGGACTCTTTAAAGTAGAGACACTAAATACTGATATACACCTGAACATCAGCAGGAGAGGACTCTTTAAAGTAGAGACACTACATACTGATATACACCTGAACATCAGCAGGAGAGGACTTTTTAAAATAGAGACACTACATACTGATATACACCTGAACATCAGCAGGAGAGGACTCTTTAAAGTAGAGACACTACATACTGATATACACCTGAACATCAGCAGGAGAGGACTCTTTAAAGTAGAGACACTACATAGTGATATACACCTGAACATCAGCTGGAGAGGACTCTTTAAAGTGGAGACACTACATACTGATATACACCTGAACATCAGCAGGAGAGGACTCTTTAAAGTAGAGACACTACATACTGATATACACCTGAACATCAGCAGGAGAGGACTCTTTAAAGTAGAGACACTACATACTGATATACACCTGAACATCAGCAGGAGAGGACTCTTTAAAGTAGAGACACTACATACTGATATACACCTGAACATCAGCAGGAGAGGACTCTTTAAAGTAGAGACACTACATACTGATATACACCTGAACATCAGCAGGAGAGGACTCTTTAAAGTAGAGACACTACATACTGATATACACCTGAACATCAGCAGGAGAGAACTCTTTAAAGTAGAGACACTACATACTGATATACACCTGAACATCAGCAGGAGAGGACTCTTTAAAGTAGAGACACTACATACTGATATACACCTGAACATCAGCAGGAGAGGACTCTTTAAAGTAGAGACACTACATACTGATATACACCTGAACATCAGCAGGAGAGGACTCTTTAAAGTAGAGACACTACATACTGATATACACCTGAACATCAGCAGGAGAGGACTCTTTAAAGTAGAGACACTACATACTGATATACACCTGAACATCAGCAGGAGAGGACTCTTTAAAGTAGAGACACTACATACTGATATACACCTGAACATCAGCAGGAGAGGACTCTTTAAAGTAGAGACACTACATACTGATATACACCTGAACATCAGCAGGAGAGGACTCTTTAAAGTAGAGACACTACATACTGATATACACCTGAACATCAACAGGAGAGGACTCTTTAAAGTAGAGACACTACATACTGATATACACCTGAACATCAGCAGGAGAGGACTCTTTAAAGTAGAGACACTACATACTGATATACATCTGAACATCAGCAGGAGAGGACTCTTTAAAGTAGAGACACTACATACTGATAAACACCTGAGCATCAGCAGGAGAGGACTCTTTAAAGTAGAGACACTACATACTGATATACACCTGAACATCAGCAGGAGAGGACTCTTTAAAGTAGAGACACTACATACTGATATACACCTGAACATCAGCAGGAGAGGACTCTTTAAAGTAGAGACACTACATACTGATATACACCTGAACATCAGCAGGAGAGGACTCTTTAAAGTAGAGACACTACATACTGATATACACCTGAACATCAGCAGGAGAGGACTCTTTAAAGTAGAGACACTACATACTGATATACACCTGAACATCAGCAGGAGAGGACTCTTTAAAGTAGAGACACTACATACTGATATACACCTGAACATCAGCAGGAGAGGACTCTTTAAAGTAGAGACACTACATACTGATATACACCTGAACATCAGCAGGAGAGGACTCTTTAAAGTAGAGACACTACACACTGATATACACCTGAACATCAGCAGGAGAGGACTCTTTAAAGTAGAGACACTACATACTGATATACACCTGAACATCAGCAGGAGAGGACTCTTTAAAGTAGAGACACTACATACTGATATACACCTGAACATCAGCAGGAGAGGACTCTTTAAAGTAGAGACACTACATAGTGATATACACCTGAACATCAGCAGGAGAGGACTCTTTAAAGTAGAGACACTACATACTGATATACACCTGAACATCAGCAGGAGAGGACTCTTTAAAGTAGAGACACTACATACTGATATACACCTGAACATCAGCAGGAGAGGACTCTTTAAAGTAGGAACTGTACGTTTGTGGCTCAGACTTCAGTGAATAAAACCCAGGTCAGAAACAGGTTTGAAACACGAGAAGCAGAAGTTTAAGGTAAAAAGAGTTGAGTTTCATTTCTTTAGTTCCAGCCACTCCTTTTCTTCACTCGTCTGTAACTCCAGTTTCTGAACATCAGCTGCTTTCAGTATTTCTGCGTCACGTTAAATCTGTTTGCTGCTCGCTGTGTTTATAAAGCGCAGAGGAATGTTAATCTGCACACTGACATGTAAAGTGGGTCAGTTACACATTCATGCTGCCAGTTAATGTGTGACCGCTCCTATAGAGAGGACGCTTCCACTCAGGAAACACAGAGACCGTACGAACACCTGAACGCACCGTACGAGCACCTGAACGCACCGTACGAGCACCTGAACGCATCGTACGAGCACCTGAACGCACCGTACGAGCACCTGAACGCACCGTACGAGCACCTGAACGCATCGTACGAGCACCTGAACGCACCGTGGGGAATAAATCACAGCAGGAATGTGGAAATAAAATGTAATCTCTTCTCCTGTGTTTGATAAACAGAGCAGCCGCAAGCTGATTGGTCGAGAGGGGATTAGCGTGAGTGTGTGAGTGTGTATATGGATAAGAGCTCCAGGTGATAAAAAGTCTGCGGACCCTCAAGAAAGTTTCCCTGCTCTCCAACAGCTGCTTTCACATGTTAATGCAAATCAGTGTGTGTGTGTGTGTGTGTGTGTGTGTGTGTGTGTGTGTGTGTGTGTGTGTGTGTGTGTGTGTGTGTGTGTGTGTGTGTGTGTGTGGTGGGGGGATTTCCAATTAGCCTGTGAGGGGGAGGTGAGGCAGGAAGGAGGTTTTAATGTGAGGAGCTGCAGCCCTGTCATCATCTGTGTATAAGGGAAATATAAAACACATATCTTTAACAGGATTTCACTTTTTTTAATATACCTGTATGTTGAAGGTCGTACGTGTTGTATGTCAACTATATCAAAAGATTGCGGTATTAAACTTTCTGTCACGATAAATATCTGCAGTTTATGTTAAAGTAGGTAACTGGCCTTCAGAATAAAAGCCTCAGACACATTTCGACAGAGTCAGTTATTTTCAGAATAAAAGCCCATAACCTCAGAGTCACTCAGACATCAAGAAATTCTGGTGCGGATTTCAAAATAAAAGCTCACGAAGACATCTTAAAGGAGCTGCGTTTTCCTCTATCGTTTCCATGATCTAAGTTCCTCAGTGTTAAGTAAACTGTCTCAGCAATTTATAAACTAACGTGCACCGAGACTGAGGACAGAGGTCAGAAAAACCTGCAGGTAATAACTCGTTAAATCATCCCCACAGCGTCTCATAAAAGCCGTTGATTTAAAGGAACAGAGACGAGGGAAAGTCACTGCAGACGTAACAAACTCCCCCGTCACATGAGGGTGTTGGGAGGAGGCTTAACAGCAGAGACCACCAAAGAAGAAGAAGAAGCTCCCCCCCCCCCCCCCCACAGAGGTGTCATCACAGCGAGACGTCAGGAACAAACGAACCCCACCCCCCCAACCACCATTATCAGAGACAAAGAGACCCCCCCCACACACAGCTGCAAAACCATTATGTCCTTTTCTTATTTCTTGGTTAATTTTAATCTAATTATTATATTTAGTTTATTTTGAAGATTTTATTATTTTTCGGAGGCTGCAACTAACAATTACTTTCAGTCGTGTTGAAGCTGAACACCTAAAGAACGCTTTGAATCCACTAAGTGCTGAACACACACACACACACACACACACACACACACACACACACACACACACACACACACACACACACACACACACACACACACACACACACACACACACACACACACACACACACACACACACACACACACACACACACACACACACACACACACACACACACACACACACACACACACACACACACACACACACACACACACACACACACACACACACACACACACACACACACACACACACACACACACACACACACACACACACACACACACACGGCGGGTAAGTCTGGAGTGGACACACTTGCGGCTCTGTGTGTACGCCCTATACGATCATTCCCTGAAAACGATAGCCCCGCCTCTCCTGCTCACCCCCACGTCATCGCTGATGTGTTTCGCCAACAACAACAATGGCGGATCACAGGGTTGCGTTCGTGCTCCAGACGCTACGGACCATGATACAGATGTTAGTGCAAAATCTATTTATGCCTTATGCCCATGCTCGGGAGGTCTTCTTTGCTGCTTTTGGTGTGTTTGTGGAGGAAGTACAGCGCCACTTACAGGCCCGGCATATGTACTACAGCGTTTCCAGCGGGTCGAGCAGTCTCGTGTGGACGTAATACTTTTTTTAAATCGACTAAGGTTAGTTTTCGTCTACGTGTGGACGGGGCCTAAAGGCTTTAAGAGATGTTCATGTCTCAGCAGCATTCTGACCTTTAGTCCACAAACACTAGGTACTACATTTCCCATAATGCAACAGGACAGTGGGATTTTTATAGGAACAGATTTAAAGCACGTAAAGGTAAATCTTGACCTCAGAAAAAGTATATTTATTTGCTTTTTTTCCACAAACTTTGAACCAAATCTCAGCCAAAAAACCAAGACGATGACAACCAATCAAAACAAAGATAGCGACCACCAAAAGGCCAACGCTTTACAGTCTTTGTTTGAGACGACATTTAAACTGGTACAAAAATGATAAAGCAGCATAAACTGAGGAAGTAAGTAAATGGACTTTGTTACTTTCCACCTGAGAGTTAAAGGAGGTTGTTGAGAAACCCCGAGATGGATTCATTCTCCACAGACGGGAGATACTTCAGAGTTGAGTTTAATAAAGTTGTTCATGTTTCCCTCGAGGATCGCAGAATAACAAGACAGACTTTAACAGGAGTTTGTGGCCGTCCTCACAGAATAATGAAACACGGTGGTTCACTGGTTTGTTTTGGAGCCTGCAGCACGCACATCAGAAATATCCAACTTTAATCAGTTAGCAATGATTTAATTAAGCTGTGTTTAACCACAGAGCGGGGGGGGGGGGGGTGTCTTCCCGTCTGAAGGAGACTTGTGTTTTCTTTGGTATTAAATCAGGGACATCATGTCCTCGAGGAGAAAGAAGTCATCTGGAGCTCTACAGAACACAAGTCATGTTTACTTTACTTTTTAATTTAATTAGTTTTGAATCTCTTTTTTCATTTGTTTCTTTTACTTTGAATTTTTTTTTAATGCTTTTTACATTTAATCATTTTCAGGCCTTTTTTTTATATATTTATTTAATTTTGTAGATGTTTTTGAATTTTTGGCTATTTTTAAATTGACCAAAAACTTGTGTTCTGTCTTTGGGATTAAATCAGGGACATCATGTCTGGAGATCTCTTCACAGAGAATACTGAACCCACATCCGAGAGACACCGGGGCGATGACAGGAGGACTATGATTGGATGATAGTGGAGGAAGATGATTGGAGGAAGACTCTCAGCTGTTATCTGAGACTCTGATCTCCAGACAGTCTGATGTGAGCCGTGACGCGATCTCAGATTTAATGAAGAGCTCTAAGTCAAACAGAGAAAGGCCCTGACGCACCAAGCTGACCCCAGAGAACACGTCCCAACGGACCCGACTGCTGCGTCTCCTGCTTCTTGCCCATGTGTCGCACTGGAACACACCGCAAAGACTTCAGCCGACGGCCAAGAAGCACGCACGCACTGCGCATGCGTGAGTGGCAATAACTCTCCTCACCAGCAGGCGGCGGTAGTGTGTATTCGTCATTCAAAACAGGCAACAACCGGAACACGGACTGCGTGATATATACAAACAACAAATAGCGTGTTCCATTTTCACTCTCGTCCACCACAGACGGTTTCACATAACGACTTCTAATCTAAAACATGTTTAGTGCGGTACTGCAAATGAAAAATAATAGCCGTCTGTGTTTGCCTTCTTCACTTCCGTTTCACTTCTCATCAACTGATTCGCTAAGCTGAACAGCCAATCAGAGTGATTTCTTTAGCCGACTGCCTTTTGCCGACAGCCTCGCAATTCAACATGTCGAATCGGCCAGGGAAGGTGTCGGCACGGCCGAAAAGACACGACGGTGCGGGACACCAATCTGAGTAGGGAGACAGGACGCTCATCGAGGGACTAAATCGGCTCGGTGTGTCAGGGCCTTAAAGTCGGTGTTTACGCTGTATACACATCATCTTGTAATTTGACGTTTTTAAAGTCCTAAATAGAAAGTTAGAATGTGGTACATTTGAAAACTATCCCTCAGATTGTGTTTATTATAGGTATCACGGTGAGATCTGGCTTCAAAATAAAAGCCTCCTTAAGGCGAGGTTTTCATCAAAATGTCTGTCTGACAACAAATGAAAAAAAACTAAATTAATAACCAATTAAATTATAATTTATAAAAAACTACCAGCTCGGAACTTCGGATGTGGATTTTCAAAATAAGAGAGCTCTAAAATGTCTTTAAGGAGCTGCATTGCCTCTATAAACGGGTATTTTCATTAATGGGTTGAATCAATTACTTTTCAGAATAAAAGCACACCACCTCAAAGTGTCTGGGACAATATCAGGTTATTCTGTTGTGGATTTTCAAAATAAAAGCCCTCCTAAAGCCTCTCCATCCACTGTACGATCATCCAAGTGGAAAAGATGAACAAATATTTCATAATAAGTATCACACTTCCCCAGATTGAGTTCTTTTCAGAATAAAAGCACACCACCTCAGAGTGTCTGGGACAATGTCGGGATATTCTGCTGTGGATTTTCAAAATAAAAGCCCTCTAAAATGACCTACAGAAATCCCTGTTACAATCTTAGTTTGGTCATTTCCACTCAGACGAAAACCAAGGAATTCTGTGATGTGGATTTTCAAAATAAAAGCCCTCTTCTAGCTCTCGAAGCCTCTCCATCAGCTGTACGATCGTCGAGTGGAAAAGATGAACAAAGGCCTGACGCTCACGTTTCAGCCGGAGATAAATCCGTCCTCACGTCTGCACCCTAATCATCTGTGCACACACACACGTCACTTTTTACCCCGTCCTCCTCCTGCCGGGTCTAAAATTACCCTGCATGCATCTGCTTGTCCCTGTAATGAATCCCCTCAGACTCCACACACACACACACACACACACACACACACACACACACACACACACACACACACACACACACACACACACACACACACACACACACACACACACACACACACACACACACACACACACACACACACACACACACACACACACACACACACACACACACACACACACACACACACACACACACACACACACACACACACACACACACACACACACACACACACACACAGGAAGTGAGTACCTTGGGGTCAAAGGTCAACACTAAGCACCGCCCGGTGATCTGTTATGATGAGCTGCTGGAACAAAGTCTATACAGGAAACTCACGATCTAGCATTGAGTTCCCGTCAGATTGTGTTTGAACTGCTCTTACATGAACACAAAACCACTAATCATCACGACAATGTTCTTCATCTCCTTTAAAGCTGGGAACTACGTCTCAGACTAGTAACTGGATATACAAAGAATACACACTGAACATGTCTCCAAAGCTAACGTGAACCAAAACACTTCAATCATAGTTTAATCGTTTTATTTCTGGTCCTTTTCTTACTTTTTATCCAAATACTCTAAGGATAATTCCCGTATGTGTAAACCTACTTGGCTATCAACCTGTTTCTGCACTTGAACGCATCATCTGGGGGATTCCCAGTGTCCTGCTGACCCTGTGTGAACATGAGGGCGTGTGAACTTCAGCAGCGGACACTCAAAACTCTCACCATGTTGGAGGGTCCTTGAACGCACCCGCAGCTTTATAGGAGACCCAGATCTGGTACTTGAGTAGAAGTAGAAGGATTCAGATCTTGTTCTTGAGTAAAAGTAGAAGTACTCAGATCTTGTTCTTGAGTAAAAGTAGAAGTACTCAG
Organism: Notothenia rossii; assembly: GCF_949606895.1. Classification (NCBI taxonomy): domain Eukaryota; kingdom Metazoa; phylum Chordata; class Actinopteri; order Perciformes; family Nototheniidae; genus Notothenia; species Notothenia rossii. Next base: position 81,089,829 of record NC_136907.1, on the reverse strand, counting down.
ATATTGTACTTGAGTAAAAGTAGAAGTACACAGATCTTGTTCTTGAGTCAAAGTAGAAGTACTCAGATCTTGTACTTGAGTAAAAGTAGAAGTACTCAGATCTTGTTCTTGAGTAAAAGTAGAAGTACTCAGATCTTGTTCTTGAGTAAAAGTAGAAGTACCAGAGTGTAGGAATACTCTGTTACAGTAAAAGTCCTGCATTCAAATGTTCCTCAAGTGAAAGTAGAAAAGTATTCTCATCAAAATATAGTGAAAGACAGTAAAAGTAGTCGTTGTGCAGATTGGTCCATTTCAGAATAATAGATATGATATGTTTTATAATGATTGATCATGAAAGTGTTCTCAAAGCTGGTAGAGGTGCAGCTAGTCTGAATGACTTTGTATACTGCAGGGTAGCTTGTGGATTTACTCCAGGTGGAACTAAAGTCTGATTTAGTCCTGAGTCCTTGGTGTTCGAGTCCTGATATTTCTGATGTCATGTCTGCGTGCTGCGTTCACTGCCTGGAGGAACTATAAATCCTCGGCGTAGTTTTATCCGGTGGAAAGAGTCTCGGATGATGAAGGCGGGAATTACAGACACTGAGTACTTCCAGTGAAGGCATCATGTGATCCAGATGTCAGCAGGAAATACGTTTTAATAACAGGCACTTTATGTAAACAAAGGACACGCTCCAACACGAACAGTAACTGTAAATCCAAATATATTTTACCCACAATGCACCTGCAAGGCCCCCCACGCTCTCCTACATCTAATATTTCATTTAGCAAAAGCAAAACAGCAGGGTGGATTTATGTAAAGAGAAATATAAGAAGAGTTCGTTTTCCCACAATTTATCAAATGAAAGCGATTCGATATTTCCGGTCCGATTTTTTCAGAAAGCCATTAAATGCACCACCAAGCAGACATTTCAAAATAAAAGACAGAATGTTACAACCTGAAATAAATCAGACCCTGAGCCCCCCCCTCCCCCTCCGGCCCATTGACAGTGTGTAAAGGTGCAGCGGTGACCCTGAATGCACCACGACTACATTAAAATGCACCGCGAGATGACATTTCAAAATGAAACGTTGTGTATAAACTGCAGAATGAACCTAAATATCATCCAAATGGCGTTACGGACTATGTTAAAGGCCCAATATGTGTGGAGAACTATTCTTTATTTAATATTGTGATGCTGAAGGGTTTCCCCCCCAAACAAAATGAATCAGATCGTAAACGTTTAAAGATTTTTTCACGAAAATATAAAAGGATTTGGAACTTTTTCACACAAACGAACCTCTGAAACATGACCTCTTTGGCAGAGGGACTTGTGGGTAAAAATGGTTAAACTTCAAGTGAAGTTTCCCCCAGAAAACAGACTGTGAACGCCCCACCGGCCCAGTGTGTGAAAAGGTGCAGCGGTGACCCTGAACGCACCACAGGCTTTTAATTAGCACTTGGTGACAAGAATGTGGATTCTGTACTTCAAAGTGATG
>NC_136907.1:81064270-81088153 GCF_949606895.1 Notothenia rossii | reverse complement strand
GAGAGGACTCTTTAAAGTAGAGACACTACATACTGATATACACCTGAACATCAGCAGGAGAGGACTCTTTAAAGTAGGAACTGTACGTTTGTGGCTCAGACTTCAGTGAATAAACCCAGGTCAGAAACAGGTTTGAAACACGGAGAAGCAGAAGTTTAAGGTAAAAAGAGTTGAGTTTCATTTCTTTAGTCCCAGCCACTCCTTTTCTTCACTCGTCTGTAACTCCAGTTTCTGAACATCAGCTGCTTTCAGTATTTCTGCGTCACGTTAAATCTGTTTGCTGCTCGCTGTGTTTATAAAGCGCAGAGGAATGTTAATCTGCACACTGACATGTAAAGTGGGTCAGTTACACATTCATGCTGCCAGTTAATGTGTGACCGCTCCTATAGAGAGGACGCTTCCACTCAGGAAACACAGAGACCGTACGAACACCTGAACGCACCGTACGAGCACCTGAACGCACCGAACGAGCACCTGAACGCACCGTACGAGCACCTGAACGCACCGTACGAGCACCTGAACGCACCGTGGGGAATAAATCACAGCAGGAATGTGGAAATAAAACGTAATCTCTTCTCCTGTGTTTGATAAACAGAGCAGCCGCAAGCTGATTGGTCGAGAGGGGATTAGCGTGAGTGTGTGAGTGTGATGTGTGGATAAGAGCTCCAGGTGATAAAAAGTCTGTGGCCCCTCAAGAAAGTTTCCCTGCTCTCCAACAGCTGCTTTCACATGTTAATACAAATCAGTGTGTGTGTGTGTGTGTGGTGTGTGTGTGTGTGTTGTGTGTGTGTGTGTGTGTGTGTGTGTGTGTGTGTGTGTGTGTGGTGGGGGGATTTCCAATTAGCCTGTGAGGGGGAGGTGAGGCAGGAAGGAGGTATTTAATGTGAGGAGCTGCAGCCCTGTCATCATCTGTGTATAAGGGAAAAATAAAAACACATATCTTTAACAGGATTTCACTTTTTTTAATATACCTGTATGTTGAAGGTCGTACGTGTTGTATGTCAACTATATCAAAAGATTGCGGTATTAAACTTTCTGTCACGATATCTGCAGTTTATGTTAAAGTAGGTAACTGGCCTTCAGAATAAAAGCCTAAGACACATTTCCACAGGCTCAGATATTTTCAGAATAAAAGCCCATAACCTCAGAGTCACTCAGACATCAAGAAATTCTGGTGCGGATTTCAAAATAAAAGCTCACTAAGACGTCTTAAAGGAGCTGCGTTTTCCTCTATCGTTTCCATAATCTAAGTTCCTCAGTGTTAAGTAAACTGTCTCAGCAATTTAATAAACTAACGTGCACCGAGACTGAGGACAGAGGTCAGAAAACCTGCAGGTAATAACTCGTTAAATCACAGCGTCTCATAAAAGCCGTTGATTTAAAGGAACAGAGACGAGGGAAAGTCACTGCAGACGTAACAAACTCCCCCCGTCACATGAGGGTGTTGGGAGGAGGCTTAACAGCAGAGACCACCAAAGAAGAAGAAGCTTCCCCCCCCCCCCCACCGAGGTGTCATCACAGCGAGACGTCAGGAACAAACGAACCCCACCCCCCCACCACCATTATCAGAGACAAAGAGACCCCCCCCACACACACCACACACAGCTGCTGGTGCAAAACCATTATTTCCCTTTTCTTATTCTTGGTTAATTTTAATCTAATTATTATATTTAGTTTATTTTGAAGATTTTATTATTTTTCGGAGGCTGCAACTAACAATTACTTTCAGTCGTGCTGAAGCTGAACACCTAAAGAACCGCTTTGAATCCCACCACACACACACACACACACACACACACACACACACACACACACACACACACACACACACACACACACACACACACACACACACACACACACACACACACACACACACACACACACACACACACACACACACACACACACACACACACACACACACACACACACACACACACACACACACACACACACACACACACACACACGGCGGGTAAGTCTGGAGAGGACACACTTGCGGCTCCGTGTGTACGCCCTATACGATCATTCCCCGAAAACGATAGCCCCGCCTCTCCTGCTCACCCCCACGTCATCGCTGATGTGTTTCGCCAACAACAACAATGGCGGATCACAGGGTTGCGTTCGTGCTCCAGACGCTACGGACCATGATACAGATGTTAGTGCAAAATCTATTTATGCCTTATGCCCATGCTCGGGAGGTCTTCTTCGCTGCTTTTGGTGTGTTTGTGGCGGAAGTACAGCGCCACTTACAGGCCCGGCATATGTACTACAGCGTTTCCAGCGGGTCGAGCGGTCTCGTGTGGACGGAAGACTTTTTTGAAATCGACTAAGGTTAGTTTTCGTCTCCGTGTGGACGGGCCTAAAGGCTTTAAGAGAGTTTCATGTCTCAGCATCATTCTGAGCTTTAGTCCACCAACACTAGGTACTACATTTCCCATAATGCAACAGGACAGTGGGATTTTTATAGGAACAGATTTAAAGCACGTAAAGGTACAATCTTGACCTCAGAAAAAGTATATTTATTTGCTTTTTTTCCACAAACTTTGAACCAAATCTCAGCCAAAAAACCAAGACGATGACAACCAATCAAAACAAAGATAGCGACCACCAAAAGGCCAACGCTTTACAGTCTTTGTTTGAGACGACATTTAAACTGGTACAAAAATGATAAAGCAGCATAAACTGAGGAAGTAAGTAAATGTACTTTGTTACTTTCCACCTGAGAGTTAAAGGAGGTTGTTGAGAAACCCCGAGATGGATTCATTCTCCACAGACGGGAGATACTTCAGAGTTTAATAAAGTTGTTCATGTTTCCCTCGAGGATCGCAGAATAACAGGACAGACTTTAACAGGAGTTTGTGGCCGTCCTCACAGAATAATGAAACACGGTGGTTCACTGGTTTGTTTTGGAGCCTGCAGCACGCACATCAGAAATATCCAGCTTTAATCAGTTAGCAATGATTTAATTAAGCTGTGTTTAACCACAGAGTGGGGGGGGGGGGTCTTCCCGTCTGAAGGAGACTTGTGTTTTCTTTGGTATTAAATCAGGGACATCATGTCCTCGAGGAGAAAGAAGACATCTGGAGCTCTACAGAACACAAGTCATGTTTACTTTACTTTTTAATTTAATTTGTTTGAATCCCTTTTTTTATTTATTTCTTTTAATTTGAAAAATGTTTTTATGCTTTTTACATTTAATTATTTTCAGGCCTTTTTTTAATATATTTATTTAATTTTGTAGATGTTTTTGAATTCCGTGATTTTTGGCTATTTTTAAATTGACCAAAAACTTGTGTTCTGTCTTTGGGATTAAATCAGGGACATCATGTCTGGAGATCTCTTCACAGAGAATACTGAACCCACATCCGAGAGACACCGGGGCGATGACAGGAGGACTATGATTGGATGATAGTGGAGGAAGATGATTGGAGGAAGACTCTCAGCTGTTATCTGAGACTCTGATCTCCAGACAGTCTGATGTGAGCCGTGACGCGATCTCAGATTTAATGAAGAGCTCTAAGTCAAACAGAGAAAGGCCCTGACGCACCAAGCTGACCCCAGAGAACACGTCCCGACGGACCCGACTGCTGCGTCTCCTGCATCTTGGCCATGTGTCGCACTGGAACACACCGCAAAGACTTCAGCCGACGGCCAAGAAGCACGCACGCACTGCGCATGCGTGAGTGGCAATAACTCTCCTCACCAGCAGGCGGCGGTAGTGTGTATTCGTCATTCAAAAGAGGCAACAACCGGAACACGGACTGCGTGATATATACAAACAACAAATAGCGTGTTCCATTTTCCCTCTCGTCCATCACAGACGGTTTCACATAACGACTTCTAATCTAAAACATGTTTAGTGCGGTACTGCAAATGAAAAATAATAACAGTCTGTGTTTGCCTTCTTCACTTCCGTTTCGCTTCTCATCAACTGATTCGCTAAGCTGAACAGCCAATCAGAGTGATTTCTTTAGCCGACTGCCTTTTGCCGACAGCTTCCTGATTCAACATGTCGAATCGGCCGGGGAAGGTGTCGGCACGGCCGAAAAGACACGACGGTGCGGGACACCAATCTGAGTAGGGAGACAGGACGCTCATCGACGGCCAGACATCTATCGACGGACTAAATCGGCTCGGTGTGTCAGGGCCTTAAAGTCGGTGTTTGGTACATTTGAAAACTATCCCTCAGATTGTGTTTATTATAGGTATCACGGTGAGATCTGGCTTCAAAATAAAAGCCTCCTTAAGGCGGGGTTTTCATCAAAAAGTCTGTCTGACAACAAATGAAAAAAACTAAATTAATAACCAATTAAATTATAATTTATAAAAAACTACCAGCTCGGAACTTCGGATGTGGATTTTCAAAATAAGAGAGCTCTAAAATGTCTTTAAGGAGCTGCATTGCCTCTATAAACGGGTATTTTCATTAATGGGTTGAATCAATTACTTTTCAGAATAAAAGCACACCACCTCAAAGTGTCTGGGACAATATCAGGTTATTCTGTTGTGGATTTTCAAAATAAAAGCCCTCCTAAAGCCTCTCCATCCACTGTACGATCATCCAAGTGGAAAAGATGAACAAATATTTCATAATAAGTATCACACTTCCCCAGATTGAGTTCTTTTCAGAATAAAAGCACACCACCTCAGAGTGTCTGGGACAATGTCGGGATATTCTGCTGTGGATTTTCAAAATAAGAGCCCTTTAAAATGACCTACAGAAATCCCTGTTACAATCTTAGTTTGGTCATTTCCACTCAGACGAAAACCAAGGAATTCTGTGATGTGGATTTTCAAAATAAAAGCCCTCTTCTAGCTCTCGAAGCCTCTCCATCAGCTGTACGATAGTCGAGTGGAAAAGATGAACAAAGGCCTGACGCTCACGTTTCAGCCGGAGATAAATCCGTCCTCACGTCTGCACCCTAATCACACACACGTCACTTTTTACCCCGTCCTCCTCCTGCCGGGTCTAAAATTACCCTGCATGCATCTGCTTGTCCCTGTAATGAATCCCCTCAGACTCCACACACACACACACACACACACACACACACACACACACACACACACACACACACACACACACACACACACACACACACACACACACACACACACACACACACACACACACACACACACACACACACACACACACACACACACACACACACACACACACACACACACACACACACACACACACACACACACACACACACACACACACACACACACACACACACACACACACACTCTCCTTCCCACAGGAAGTGAGTACCTAGGGGTCAAAGGTCAACGCTAAGCACCGCCCGGTGATCTGTTATGATGAGCTGCTGGAACAAAGTCTATACAGGAAACTCACGATCTAGCATTGAGTTCCCGTCAGATTGTGTTTGAACTGCTCCTACATGAACACAAAACCACTAATCATCACGACAATGTTCTTCATCTCCTTTAAAGCTGTGAACTACGTCTCAGACTAGTAACTGGATATACAAAGAATACACACTGAACATGTCTCCAAAGCTAACGTGAACCAAAACACTTCAATCATAGTTTAATCGTTTTATTTCTGGTCCTTTTCTTACTTTTTATCCAAATACTCTAAGGATAATTCCCGTATGTGTAAACCTACTTGGCTATCAACCTGTTTCTGCACTTGAACGCATCATCTGGGGGATTCCCAGTGTCCTGCTGACCCTGTGTGAACATGAGGGCGTGTGAACTTCAGCAGCGGACACTCAAAACTCTCACCATGTTGGAGGGTCCTTGAACGCACCTGCAGCTTTATAGGAGACCCAGATCTGGTACTAGAGTAGAAGTAGAAGGAGTCAGATCTTGTTCTTGAGTAAAAGTAGAAGCACTCAGATCTTGTACTTAGTAAAAGTAGAAGTACTCAGATCTTGTTCTTGAGTAAAAGTAGAAGTACTCAGATCTTGTTCTTGAGTAAAAGTAGAAGTACTCAGATCTTGTTCTTGAGTAAAAGTAAAAGTACTCAGATCTTGTACTTGAGTAAAAGTAGAAGTTCCAGAGTGTAGGAATACTCTGTTACAGTAAAAGTAGTCATTGTGCAGATTGGTCCATTTCAGAATAATAGATATGATATGTTTTATAATGATTGATCATGAAAGTGTTCTCAAAGCTGGTAAAGGTGCAGCTAGTTTGAATGACTTTGTATACTGCAGGGTAGCTGGTGGATTTACTCCAGGTGGAACTAAAGTCTGATTTAGTCCTGAGTCCTTGGTGTTCGAGTCCTGATATTTCTGATGTCATGTCTGCGTGCTGCGTTCACTGCCTGGAGGAACTATAAATCCTCGGCGTAGTTTTATCCGGTGGAAAGAGTCTCGGATGATGAAGGCGGGAATTACAGACACTGAGTACTTCCAGTGAAGGCATCATGTGATCCAGATGTCAGCAGGAAATACGTTTTAATAACAGGCACTTTATGTAAACAAAGGACACGCTCCAACACGAACAGTAACTGTAAATCCAAATATATGTTACCCACAATGCACCTGCAAGGCCCCCCACGCTCTCCTACATCTAATATTTCATTTAGCAAAAGCAAAACAGCAGGGTGGATTTATGTAAAGAGAAATATAAGAAGAGTTCGTTTTCCCACAATTTATCAAATGAAAGCGATTCGATATTTCCGGTCCGATTTTTTCAGAAAGCCATTAAAATGCACCACCAAGCAGACATTTCAAAATAAAAGACAGAATGTTACAACCCGAAATAAATCAGACCCTGAGCCCCCCCTCCCCCTCCGGCCCATTGACAGTGTGTAAAGGTGCAGCGGTGACCCTGAATGCACCACGACTACATTAAAATGCACCGCGAGATGACATTTCAAAATGAAACGTTGTGTATAAACTGCAGAATGAACCTAAATATCATCAATGGCGTTACGGACTATGTTAAAGGCCCAATATGTGTGGAGAACTATTCTTTATTTAATATTGTGATGCTGAAGGGTTTCCCCCCCCAAACAAAATGAATCAGATCGTAAACGTTTAAAGATTTTTTCACGAAAATATAAAAGGATTTGGAACTTTTTCACCCAAACGAACCTCTGAAACATGACCTCTTTGGCAGAGGGACTTGTGGGTAAAAATGGTTAAACTTCAAGTGAAGTTTCCCCAGAAAACAGACTGTGAACGCCCCACCGGCCCAGTGTGTGAAAAGGTGCAGCGGTGACCCTGAACGCACCACAGGCTTTTAATTAGCACTTGGTGACAAGAATGTGGATTCTGTACTTCAAAGTGATGGGGGGGGGGGGTAAATAAAGAGCCCCACTCCCACCTGGAGATGTTAATGAGAGTTTCTGCTTCACAACAAAACACCCCGCCAAAATAAAAGCCCCTTCTCAGGTGAGGCATTGAGCTCAGCTAAGTGTCGAGAAAGAGTGATTCAAGAATCCTCCACGAACGAAGAGGAGAATTAACTCTGTTTATGAATAACTTTCCGTCTTCAGAAACCTCCCTCCATGATTAAAAGAGTTACACAGGAAACAGGAAACAGCATGAAGGAGATTTTACACACATTTCCAGAGAGTGAGTGAGCTTTGGTGAGAAAATGATCAGTTCAGATCTACTGCTATGAGGATCCAGAACAATAAGCTATTTAGAGAATGCAGAAATGTCTCTGAAGTCTGTTTCTCTGTGAAAGAGCTGAATTGAAGTGAATATGTTCGGACGTTTAAACGCACGCATACCATCAAGGTGTGTCATCAGGTTGTCTCTGCGCCGCCCCCAGGTCAGACCTCAGAGAGAAGCAGGAGGGATGCTTTCTCCCACGGGGTATTCCTGCGTTATCTCAATGAAAGGTCATCAGGACCTGCAGCCGGATGTTAGCGTCTGGAAGCTCAAGGTTACAGAGATATCTGAGGGCCCTGAACGCCCCGTGCCAGACCTCCTACTCTGTGTTTACAAAAAGAAATATTAAACAAACCCAAACTTTATTTATCTGCAAATAAACATAAAGGAAATCTGTGAAAATCCATTATAATGAAGATAACCAGTAAAAGCTGAGCGTCATAACACAGACTGTGTCAGCTTCTAGAAAGACATGCTAGGAGTGTTGTTGCTTAGCGACTCAACCTTTGACCCAGTTCATCATCTCCTCCTCTCACTGTCTCCTTCACCACGGCATAGGTCTACGGCCTGGGTTCTGCTGCTATCTCTCTGAAGGGGGGGGGGGGGGGGCAGCTTGGGTTCTGCTGCTATCTCTCTGAAGGGGGGGGGGGCAGCTTGGGTTCTGCTGCTATCTCTCTGAAGGGGGGGGGGCAGCTTGGGTTCTGCTGCTATCTCTCTTAAGGGGGGGCAGCTTGGGTTCTGCTGCTCTCTCTCTGAAGGGGGGGCAGCTTGGGTTCTGCTGCTCTCTCTCTGAAGGGGGGGCAGCTTGGGTTCTGCTGCTCTCTCTCTTAAGGGGGGGCAGCTTGGGTTCTGCTGCTCTCTCTCTGAAGGGGGGGCAGCTTGGGTTCTGCTGCTATCTCTCTGAAGGGGGGGCAGCTTGGGTTCTGCTGCTATCTCTCTGAAGGGGGGGCAGCTTGGGTTCTGCTGCTGTCTCTCTGAAGGGGGGGCAGCTTGGGTTCTGCTGCTATCTCTCTGAAGGGGGGGCAGCTTGGGTTCTGCTGCTGTCTCTCTGAAGGGGGGGCAGCTTGGGTTCTGCTGCTATCTCTCTTGAGGAGAGGCAGCTTGGGTTCTGCTGCTATCTCTCTTGAGGAGAGGCAGCTTGGGTTCTGCTGCTATCTCTCTGAAGGGAGGGGCAGCTTGGGTTCTGCTGCTATCTCTCTTGAGGAGAGGCAGCTTGGGTTCTGCTGCTGTCTCTCTGAAGGGGGGGCAGCTTGGGTTCTGCTGCTATCTCTCTGAAGGGGGGGCAGCTTGGGTTCTGCTGCTGTCTCTCTGAAGGGGGGGCAGCTTGGGTTCTGCTGCTATCTCTCTTGAGGAGAGGCAGCTTGGGTTCTGCTGCTATCTCTCTTGAGGAGAGGCAGCTTGGGTTCTGCTGCTATCTCTCTGAAGGGAGGGGCAGCTTGGGTTCTGCTGCTATCTCTCTTGAGGAGAGGCAGCTTGGGTTCTGCTGCTATCTCTCTGAAGGGAGGGGCAGCTTGGGTTCTGCTGCTATCTCTCTTGAGGAGAGGCAGCTTGGGTTCTGCTGCTATCTCTCTGAAGGGAGGGGCAGCTTGGGTTCTGCTGCTATCTCTCTTGAGGAGAGGCAGCTTGGGTTCTGCTGCTATCTCTCTTGAGGAGAGGCAGCTTGGGTTCTGCTGCTATCTCTCTGAAGGGGGGGCAGCTTGGGTTCTGCTGCTATCTCTCTGAAGGGGGGAGGCAGCTTGGGTTCTGCTGCTATCTCTCTGAAGGGGGGGGCAGCTTGGGTTCTGCTGCTATCTCTCTGAAGGGGGGGCAGCTTGGGTTCTGCTGCTGTCTCTCTTGAGGAGGGGCAGCTTGGGATCTGCTGCTCTCTCTCTGAAGGGGGGGGGCAGCTTGGGTTCTGCTGCTATCTCTCTGAAGGGGGGGAGGCAGCTTGGGTTCTGCTGCTATCTCTCTGAAGGGGGGGCAGCTTGGGTTCTGCTGCTCTCTCTCTGAAGGGGGGGCAGCTTGGGTTCTGCTGCTATCTCTCTTAAGGGGGGGGCAGTTTGGGCGCGTTGTTGTTGCCAGGCTACGACCGAGCACAAGTCACCATGAGGTAGTTTGCTGCTCAGGGACATCTAGAAGCCCTTCTTTTTAGGAACGTAGGTTCCCTGGCGCACACTCTTCCCTGTGGACCACAGCTCTGGTTAGATTCAGGGTCCACATGTGTTTGGTCTCGCTGATGAAGAACGCTGAGTATTACGCTCTGAACTAGTTCAAACCTGGAGCTCCAGAAGAGCTCTTCAGAACTGATCGCATCTCAACCGTGTGGTCAGATCGTGGCCCGTGACTTGTCTTGTGAATTGCTCTGTCGGAGGAGGACTTGAGTTTGTCATCTCAATATCTCCACTGAAGCTGCTGAGCTCGTGGTGATGGAGACTTGAATCTTGAATTCTCTGAAAAAAGTCAGAATTTTAAGATTTTCCAATTTTCTGAAAAAAAGTCAGAATTTTTGTGTTTTTCGGGGGCGAAAAAAATCTGAATTTTCTGAAAAAAGTCCAAATGTTTAGATTTTCAGAATATTAAGAAAAGTCAAAAATGTTGAGATAAATTCTAGTTTTCAGAAAAAGAGTCAGAATTTTAAGGATTTTGAGAAAAAAAAACTGAATTTCCAGAAAAAAGTAATAATTTGTGTTTTTCGGAAAAGAAAGTCAGGTTTTTTTTCTTCTTCAGAATTTTTAGAGAAAGTCAGAATTTGTTGATTTTCTGAGAAATGTCCGAATTTATGAAAAATGACTGTTTCCATCTTTTATTTGGTTTATCTGTTTTGCTCTGTCGGAGGAGAACTTCAGTTTGTCATTCGTCTCCACTGAAGCTGCTGAGCTCGTGGGGATGGAGACTTGGATCTTAAAATGTTACGGGAAAGTCTGCATGTTGTTGTGAGGGCGCAGCGCCCGGTGACCCGGCGCAGACTAAACTCTGGATATAAACCAAAACATTAGAAAGCAATGAGCAGATGAGTTAATACCAAACATACAAAGCTACTTGGAATAACAAACCCACTTTTACTTTCAGCAGAGTATTCCCACACTGTGACGTTAGTACTTTTACTTCAGTTTCAAATGGACTTCGTCGTGATGAAAGAATCTTTCAACACCGTCTCTCAAATAACATCCTTTAAGACAAAAGTAGATTTTGATGAATTCGATCATAAACTATGATTTTTTCTGACAGAAGAAGTGCATTCTGGGAAAACGGTAGACATTAAAATGGCACTACCTGTCTGTTGTTAAACACTGATTTAAACTTCCTTCATCACATGTATTTATATTTGTCTTGTGTAAAGAAACATATACACATTATTTCATTTGTGCTATGCTTGTTGGTATATAGATATGCGCTGTACAAGGACAATAAAGGAATTTGAGTAATTCATTCAATTGAAATGCACTGTGGGAGGAAATGCATTGTGGGAACAACGCCAACAGCAGCAGTGCATTGTGGGAAGAACGCCAACAGCATTGCATCATGGGAAACGCCTGCAGACAGTTTCTCGAGCTGATCCTTGTCTGCAGGCTTTCCATCCCGCCGTAAAAAAGTCCACGTTTTGAGTTTCTTCTGTCAGGAAGGGCCAGCTGTTGCAAATTATACTGATGTGAGAGAGCGTGGGTGAGGGGGGGGGGGAGAGATGGGGTGAGAGGGGGGGGGGGGGGGAGTGTGTATTGTTGTGAGTCAGGAATGAGCTCAGCGTGGGAAACGACTGCAGGACATTACAGCCAAACAGCTGGAGGCAGAATCCTGCAGCTGACCCAGTCTGTACAGAAACACGGAGTCTCAGTTTCAACAGGAAGAAGTACTCACATCTTGGAAAAGTAGAAGTACTCACATCTTGGAAAAGTAGAAGTACCCAGATCTTGGAAAAGTAGAAGTACCCAGATCTTGTATTTTAGTCAAAGTAGAAGTACTCAGATCTTGTATTTTAGTAAAAGTAGAAGTACTCAGATCTTGGAAAAGTAGAAGTACTCAGATCTTGGAAAAGTAGAAGTACTCAGATCTTGGAAAAGTAGAAGTACTCAGATCTTGGAAAAGTAGAAGTACTCAGATCTTGGACTTGAGTAAAAGTAGAAGTACTCAGATCTTGTACTTAAGTAAAAGTAGAAGTACTCAGATCTTGGACTTGAGTAAAAGTAGAAGTACTCAGATCTTGTGCTTGAGTAAAAGTAGAAGTACTCAGATCTTGTGCTTGAGTACAAGTAGAAGTACTCAGATCTTGTGCTTGAGTAAAAGTAGAAGTACTCAGATCTTGTGCTTGAGTAAAAGTAGAAGTACTCAGATCTTGTACTTGAGTAAAAGTAGAAGTACTCAGATCTTGTACTTGAGTAAAAGTAGAAGTACTCAGAGCTTGTACTTGAGTAAAAGTAGAAGTACTCAGATCTTGTGCTTGAGTACAAGTAGAAGTACTCAGATCTTGTGCTTGAGTAAAAGTAGAAGTACTCAGATCTTGTGCTTGATTAAAAGTAGAAGTACTCAGATCTTGTACTTGAGTAAAAAGTGATGTTATTGTTCTGCAGGAAGACTTTTAATTTTTCATCTTTTGAAGATTTCAGCTTCAGACTTCAAAGGGAAGCTCTGGTACTGAAGCGAGAACCCCCCCCCCCCACACACACACACACTCCCCCCCCACACACACACACACACACACTCCCCCCCCCCCCCCCCTCTCTCAGACAGCTGTTTTCACGTGACTCTCGTCCGGCAGTAACCTCATGTCTAATTCATTCAAAAACACCCTGAAGACAAATCCAGGAAGCTCATCATACTGGAAAAATAAATACTGGAAAAATAATAGTACACCCTGAACGCTGTAACCCTGAACGCTGTAACCCTGAACGGTGTAACCCTGAACGCTGTAACCCTGAACGCTGTAACCCTGAACGCTGTAACCCTGAACGCTGTAACCCTGAACGCTGTAACCCTGAACGGTGTAACCCTGAACGCTGTAACCCTGAACGCTGTAACCCTGAACGCTGTAACCCTGAACGCTGTAACGGTGTAACCCTGAACGGTGTAACCCTGAACGGTGTAACCCTGAAAGCTGTAACCCTAAACGCTGTAACCCTAAACGCTGTAACCCTGAACGCTGTAACCCTGAACGCTGTAACCCTAAACGCTGTAACCCTGAACGCTGTAACCCTGAACGCTGTAACCCTGAACGCTGTAACCCTGAACGCTGTAACGCTGTAACCCTGAACGGTAGAACCTGCGCTCTCCTCGTTGGAAAAGGGACTTTTTTCAGTTACAAAATATAGTTTTAATCGAGCGTTGATTTATAAAAACTCTTTCCTGATTTTAGACCGCTGTGTTGGACATTCTGGATGGACGTCACTGATTGGAGCAGGACTGAGCCCCTGGTGCTTTTAGCAGAACGCACCAGACTCCATTCACACCAACTTAAGGCTGTTCCTTGGGTTGTGTGTTTTGTCTGTCAGCAGGACTCGGAGACACTTCTGATCCAAATGGGATCAAAGTTGGTGGAAACCTCGTGAGTCCTGAGCTCTCGTTGGAATCAGATCCACTGAACAGTTAAAGTACAGCGTGGATTCAGCTAACGTGTTCCTGATTCTAGACCGTTGTGTTGGATAGAAGTGAGAACCGACACTTTTCCATCGACAAAAGGCACCAGACTGAGCCAAATGTAATCAAACAAAGGAGCTGCTTTTGTTTTAACTTCTTCTGTGATCTTATAAAAAGCACTTTTAGACTCAGAGCTCCTCCTGAGAGCTTGAGGTTGAGTTTCAGCCGTGTCTCTGAAAGCAGAAGGAGGCCCCTCTGCGTCCATCTGCAGGTTTCTTCTTCTTCTTCTTCTTCTTCATCTCTTTGTGGCTCCTTCGTGTCCAGACACGTCGTCTTTCCTGCCGCTTCAAAGAGTCGCCGCTTCACAAACACTTCCAGCTTCCTGAGATTAAAGCGTCCAAAGCCTCAGAGAACTTTATCATCCTCTCAGGATCAGGAGGAACTCAGCGGAGACCGACATGGGTCCTGTGATTGTTGGATAACGTGCCGAGTATTGTTCCAATGTTTCTGCAGACTTTGAGGAATAAGGTGTGATATTTCTGTGATAAAATGTCTGAAGAAACTAGCCCTAGAGCTGCATTATCCCTATAGAGCAGGGGTGGGGAACCTGCGGCCCCGGGCCGTATACGGCCCGCAAGACCATTTGGTACGGCCCTCGAGGTAATTTGTAAACACACGCAAAAAAGAAAAACATTTAAGAAATCTAGACCGCAAACAAATTAAACAAGCGAGTGCCTGTTTTTCCTGGCCAAGGTCAGGGTCCTTGAACACAACACGAGCCTATCGTGTCATCACGTGGTACATGTCTCGTCTGACAGGGGTGCAGTTCTAACGGAGAGCACCAGAACGCCGCTCCAGCACCTCCAAGCAGTACCCATAAGGAGCCGTACACATGCTGCAGTGTCTGCGTGGCTGTGTCTTTAGTTGAAAGCCCAGTGGCGATCTGTTCATCTGTCATACTGATCATACAGTCAATAACTTGTTATTAGCATCTGGTTAGCTAGCTATGCTAACGAACATAAGAAGCTTTTTCTACAGCCAGTGAGGTAAAGGCACATCTTTATATGATCATTATAGTTATAAAAAAATAAGAGAATAAAGTAAACAGGTATAAAATAATATATGACAGTAAATAAAAGTTGTCATTAATAAACAAGAATACAGTTTGAAAGGGGAGTGATTTGTAAAATATCCATAAAGAAAAATAAAATCTGCTTACAGTTCTGCTTCATCTTGATGTTGAGAGATGTTTCCATAGATCTCCTAATGTTGCTCTCAAAGTGCACCAGATTGATGCTTTTAACTTCAACATTTAAAAAAAATCTTCGGACCCCCATAGAGGAGGTTAGGACCCCCCTAGAGGAGGTTAGGTCCCCCCCCCCACCCCCTCACTTAAATCATGTTCACATGGATAGGAAACTAAATACATTTGCACACATCTTGTGGATTAAGAGGATTCTTTTTCTTCGCACAGCATGAGAGAAAGACCAAATGAATGGGCTGTGATTTGAGTTTTTTTAAGCAGAGGTCAATCATTTGTACGGCCCTCGGAGGATGTTGAAACAATTGAAATGGCCCTTTAGAGGAAAAAGGTTCCCCACCCCTGCTCTAGAGGAAAGTGGGATTGTAAGGTAACGGTGCCTCTCAGACGACAGTGTCTTAACCTCATGGTATTACAAAATATAAATAATAAAAACAGATCCAGAGCCGGTAGAGGGGTTCTGAAACCAGGAAAGAAACAGAATACAAAAGAACAATTGGAAAAAGTCCACGTTTATTTCTCGTTAATCCGTTTCTTATGGATATTATCTCCTCATTTTCATTTGCAGTAACGTCGTGTTCCAGAAGCTGGGATGAACTGAGCTGTTATGCAGTTTAAGGCCAACACTTACACATCTTGGTGCTTTCAAAAAAAAACTATATCAGAGAAACAAGATGAGCAAATGTTAGCCTTTAGCTCGTAGCCCCTCTGTCCACTGGAGAAACACTGATTTTAAACAGGAAACTGCTTATTCAGTTGTTTACTATAATTCAACTCATCAAGTCATTTGTTTTAGATTTTTAGGATAATTCAGCTTCAAGTCAAATCTTCCTTCACGTCTGGATCTGAAGATATCAGAGAAACAAGCTAAGCTAACGTTAGCAGCAGCCGAGCAGCATGCAGGAAGAAACTCAGATTTAAAACCTCGAACTGAAACTTTATTCCCCGTTTCCCGCTTTATTTCAGACGCTATCAAACTCCAGTGTTTACAATTTATTTCATTTGAGACCCATAAGGACAGAAAGTAAAGATAGCACGCAGTGGCGTAACAAGGTTGTGATTGGCCCCGGTGCAAATATTGTTTTGGGCTATAATGCTGCCGAACTTGCTGCTGCTAGCTACAGTACAGGTTGATCAAACGGTTCGCTCGTCACTCAAGGTATCACATGACATGAAAGGGAGCAAGGTCATTGGACAGACAAATGACAAATTAATTTAGGTTGCTTGGTTACTTTGAAGACTGCGTGAACCGGTCAGTGCCATTGGGGCCCCGGGCCGGCTCGGTGTCGATAGTTACGCCACTGATAGCACGTCTTTATAAAGTGATTTACTGCTCGGATAAAACGTTTCAATCATCATCCAGTTCCTAAACTCTACAGAGAGATGGCTTTCTTCCCAACGTGCTGAGAGTCCTCTCTGCTAAAACTCATTTTGGCAGAAATGGACCAAATATTTACAATCCTTCCAAACAGGAAACAAACTCTTGATGAAAACTCAACGAGCTCTCAGACTTTCAGCCGAACCACTTCCTGTCGAGCGGACAAACGTTTGGATTAGTTTACTGAAAGATGTAATTAAACAATCACAACTAAAAACCCTCAGACTGCTGCTGACTCCTAGAGAACAGGACTACATTACCCAGAAGTCTGTGCAGCTTTCACAGGAGAGTTCAGGATGATGACTTCCTGTTTACAGCACATTTTCCCAGCGTTTTACAAAATAAGAGCGTTATTTATTTTCATTCATTTGCACTCCGATTTGCAAATAATAAAAAAAAAGTGTGGCTATAATGCTGTAATGTTCTACGTCCTATAAAAGTAAAATGTGTTTGGATTTACAAAGTGGAGACTCGACTTCCTGCTGTGTTTTCAGAATAAGAGCGTCAGACCACAGCTCTTTCCTGTCTCCCTGCCCTCCGCCCCACTCCACCGGTTCACTCCCTCGGGGTAATACACTCTTATCTTATCTTTAGCATCAGCTGAGTAAAAACCAATCCTCCTGCGTGCGCTGCTGTTTCTCCTCAGAACAAAGCCCCGCTGTAATTAAAGAGAAAACAGAAACAATGCAAACAGGGCCCGGAGGAGGAGGAGGAGGAGGAGGAGGAGGAGGAGGAGGAGGAGGGAGAACCCGGCGTGTAATTAAGAGCATTTCCATGTGAAGACGAGGCTTTAGTCGGAGCACCTGAGGCTCAGAGACAGCAGCGTGACCGAGCCTCTCAGGAATGCGGGTTAAAAACAGCCCGGGGCCACAGAGAGAGACAGGTATTTTTAAAAAGGCTCCGGGGAGGGGGGGGGGGGGGTACGCAGATATCTGACATGAGACATCAGCTCTGAGTTCTACAGGCTGATGTAACGCTGGAGTGAATCTAATGGTGTCTAAACACTGGGGTGAATAACTCGTTTTTTTGTTAGTTTTTTTTTAACCTTTATTTAACCAGATAAAAATAGATTAAAAAGTTTCATTTGATCCCATTTCTTTGGGAGGGTTCCCAGGTGAGGGGCTAAGGTCAGAGGGGGAGGTACTCTGTGTAGAGCCGTATGTAGACGTGTGATAGTGGGTTGATCAACTTTGATTGATTTGAGAGCCTGATGTGATCTCACGTGGGGCCGATCAGTAAAATAACAAACTCCTCCCCTTAGTTCTGTTGGCAAACTAAAGTCACTCCCGATGCAGTTAAGGTAAGTTAGAGGAGGGTTGAATGTCGTGTGCTGCATTCAAACCCGACATCACGGTCACGATATTTTGATATTTGTTCAAAAATATGAAAGAAATTCTGTAGATTTTGACGATTTGTTGATTAAGCCGACGGATCTGTTTAAAGTGTCCACGAAGAATCACACGTTTGTGTTTTAGCGTGAAACGAAGCCTCAAACACTTCATCTGAACTCAAACTGAAATGACTGAGCAGTCGACTAAGAGAAGGGAAACTGGGCCAAACTATTGTGTTAAAACCAAGTGAGCGTTATTTGGTCTGGAATCCAAAAGATATTCACTTTCAATTTGATATAGAACAGAGAAAAGCAGCAAATCCACATTTACTGACATCTCGTCAACTAAATATTTTAAAACTGTTTTCAAGCCAAATCACCCGAAAGCTGAACAGGATGTACTTCTCCTTGATCAGGCATGGCCCTGTGAAGAAGAGTCTTTATATCACAAATGAAAAGAATATAGAAGTCGCTCTTTGTTAAACGCTCAGAAACTCACAAAGAGTTTGGGCGCTGGCTGCAGGCACACATTATTTACTAAGATTTGGTGTAAAACATATTGGAAAGCGTGCGTCCCAGAGTCCACGGTGATGCGTTTGAATGTCAGAAGATATTGACTTTAGTATAGAACAGAAGCAGTTGATCAGAGAGGCTGGAGACACACTTCAGAGACACATCACTGCAGCAGGGAGGTGAGTCAGAGCCGTGTGGCAGCGGGGACGCTTAGAGGCGTGGCTTCACAGTAAAAGTGTCAGACCTGAAATCCAACGTGTGTTTTAATGCCCGTCCGTCTGTTCCTCAGGTCAGGCAGGAACCGTCATGCTGTACTTATTCTACAAACCAGACGTCTGCTGCACACTTCCTCTGTTATTTACCTCCGAGAGCTGACTGATGTGCCCCCAACACACACACACACACACACTGAATCCATCACAGTGCTGCTAACTTCACACCTCCACAAACCCAGAGCGACAAACAAACAGATCACAAAGAGAAGAGGACACACACACACACACACACACACACACACACACACACACACACACACACACACACACACACACACACACACACACACACACACACACACACACACACACACACACACACACACACACACACACACACACACACACACACACACACACACACACACACACACACACACACACACACACACACACACACACACACACACACACATCCCTGGAGCTCAAAATTTTTAAATAATAATTATAACAACAACAAGAGAGAAATACATAAAATATAAAACTCCCAATAAGTTTCATTTTTCATCCAAAACGTAACTTTAAGCAGAGTCAAACCCTCCCGTTTTATCTCCACACAACAACCAAACTCCCTGGAAGACTCCACTATTTCAAAGCGCTCCCTCTGCTGTGCCACAGTCTTCAAACCATGTCACAGCTGTAGGTGTTTTTTTTAGAATTGTACATATGTTGTCTTCAATTCGGCACACATCTTTAACACTCAGTAGAAGTTTAAATGGTAAAGATTTCACATAACAACTGTTCCTGGTGTATGCTGCTCGCTGAGGTGTGTGTAGAAGTAGAGGCAAACCGGATCTGTAAAGTTTAAATTCACCATTAAGACTATAGATTTATGGTATGGTGTGTATGCCGAATTAGACAGAGGGTCCTCATTAGGTGTGACATATACGTGGTTTTGCCGATTTATGCAGGTGGTTCAATCAGAAATCGAGAAAACCTTAAATTAACAGTTTTCAATGTGAGGTTCGGCAAATAAAAGATGGAATTCACCCTAAAAGGTAAAGATTTAAGGTATTTTATGCATGCCGAATTGAATAGAAGGTCCTTATACTGCATGAAATATGTATGGTTATGATCATTTAAGCAGGTGGTATAATCAGTAATCGAGAACACCTTAAATTGACAGTTTTCACATCGAGGTTTTGCATCTACAAGTGGAATTCACCCTAAAAAGTTAAGATTTAAGGTACTTTATGCTTGCCGAATTAAAGAGTGGGTCTTTAAACTGCATGAAATACATCTGGCTGTGTTGATCTATGCAAGTGGTTTGATCAGAAATCGAGAACACCTTAAATTGACAGTTTTCACAGTGCAGTTCGGCGCGGTGGATTGCGCGCAGAGAAAAAGGGTCTGTTTTCGGACACCACAGACTGTATAAATATAAAAAGGCACTTACCGAGGTGCAGCGTGAGGTTGATGGAGTTGGGGTACTGGATCCCCGCCAGCATGGTCTGGCTCTGCCACCAGGTGGTGTCCTGCTGGTTGTTGTAGTCGGTCAGGTACCCGGCGCTGTGGTGGTTCGACGGGTCTCCGAAGGCGCAGATGTGGCAGGACTTGGTGACCCCGGTGGCTCCGGTCTGCACGCAGTACTCCTCCGGTGGAGATCCGCAGGTGTTGGTCGACACCACCGTCACGTTAAAGGCTGCGTTAACGAACTCGGGCATGCATCGTTGCGCGTGGAGCTCATCGTCCGAACACTCATCCATCGCGGCGCGAGCGCACAGGAACACCCAGCTCGCGGCCACCAGAGCCCGGATCAAAACCCGCATTCTGCTCTACAGACTCAGGGGGAGGACAAACTAAAAATAAAAAAAGTGTCCAAAAAAGTTACAACAAGTTGTCCAAGAAGAACAACAAGTGGTCCGAACTGATTTCTGTGTCTCTCCAGAGGGTCGTCTCTCCTCTCCAGGCCGCGAACAGAGCCTCAATCCCGGCTGCTGCTGCTGTTGCTGCTGCTGCTGCTGCTGAGTGTGTGTGTGTGAGTGTGTGTGAGTGTGTGTATGTGTGTGTGTCGGAGCTCTTTGTGTCCGCCGCCATGCAGCTCCAAACTCCAGCAGGAAGAGACTGAGGAAACACCCCCCCACCCTGCTACTGCGCAGCTCCGAGGCGCAGAGGAACCGGACACTTCCGTCCCCAAACTGAGATTACAAATATCTTTATTATCTTATCCTGCTGCAAAATAAGCTTTGAAAACTAAAGCAATACTTTAAAACACTTCAAAAACTTTGGAGAAATCCTGAAAAGTTTCCTCTTGAACTTTTATCTGTATTTACTCTGACTAATAAACTATAAACTCATTCAACGGTTTTAAAAACTTCACAGAACATCCCGCAGAAGTCCCCACATGATCATGTATCTTTATTTGACCCCCTTGTTGAAAAAAACACTTTAGAAATGAAACACAACTTTTATAACTGACTCAAACTTCAAAGAAATCTCCTCAAAAATTGAATAAACCACTCGAAACACATCAAACTAATGTAACACCTTATTATAACTTAATACAACGTGAGAACAAATCCAGCAAAGTCACACAATTATCATTTTTAATCTCCTGTAGACAAATACACTTTAATAAACACTAATGCAGCACTTATTATAACCTCTCCTGGGACATGTCTCAATGTAGTGTTTCTACTTTAAAGAGTCCTCTCCTGCTGATGTTCAGGTGTATATCAGTATGTAGTGTTTCTACTTTAAAGAGTCCTCTCCTGCTGATGTTCAGGTGTATATCAGTAGTGTCTCTACTTTAAAGAGTCCTCTCCTGCTGATGTTCAGGTGTATATCAGTGTGTAGTGTCTCTACTTTAAAGAGTCCTCTCCTGCTGATGTTCAGGTGCATATCAGTATGTAGTGTCTCTACTTTAAAGAGTCCTCTCCTGCTGATGTTCCGGTGTATATCAGTATGTAGTGTCTCTACTTTAAAGAGTCCTCTCCTGTTGATGTTCAGGTGTATATCAGTTTGTAGTGTCTCTACTTTAAACAGTCCTCTCCTGCTGATGTCCAGGTGTATATCAGTATGTAGTGTCTCTACTTTAAAGAGTCCTCTCCTGTTGATGTTCAGGTGTATATCAGTTTGTAGTGTCTCTACTTTAAACAGTCCTCTCCTGCTGATGTCCAGGTGTATATCAGTATGTAGTGTCTCTACTTTAAAGAGTCCTCTCCTGCTGATGTTCAGGTGTATATCAGTATGTAGTGTCTCTACTTTAAAGAGTCCTCTCCTGCTGATGTTCCGGTGTATATCAGTATGTAGTGTCTCTACTTTAAAGAGTCCTCTCCTGTTGATGTTCAGGTGTATATCAGTTTGTAGTGTCTCTACTTTAAAGAGTCCTCTCCTGCTGATGTTCAGGTGTATATCAGTATGTAGTGTCTCTACTTTAAAGAGTCCTCTCCTGCTGATGTTCAGGTGTATATCAGTATGTAGTGTCTCTACTTTAAAGAGTCCTCTCCTGCTGATGTTCAGGTGTATATCAGTATGTAGTGTCTCTACTTTAAAGAGTCCTCTCCTGCTGATGTTCAGGTGTATATCAGTATGTAGTGTCTCTACTTTAAAGAGTCCTCTCCTGCTGATGTTCAGGTGTATATCAGTGTGTAGTGTCTCTACTTTAAAGAGTCCTCTCCTGCTGATGTTCAGGTGTATATCAGTATGTAGTGTCTCTACTTTAAAGAGTCCTCTCCTGCTGATGTTCAGGTGTATATCAGTGTGTAGTGTCTCTACTTTAAAGAGTCCTGTCCTGCTGCAGCACCTCTTTTCACCCTCTGTCTGAAACCAGAGCCCAGTCTGCTCTGATTGGTAAGCTGATCGGCTCTTTTGGGATTGGTCAACCACTTAGAGATGTCCCACCCCTTATAGCGCTAGCCAATAGGAGCGTGAGTGTTCCATGGTGATGTCACTATGCTCTGGAAGTACACAAAGGAGTTCAAAATAAAAACGCCGATGCAGTATTTTATATAACTTAAAAAAACTTGGGGGAAAATCCTCAGAAAGAAATCCGCCTGCATTTATATTAAAAAGCACTATGATCTGTATATCTCTAAAAATAACTTATAATTATTATATTGGTAATTTTTATTATCATTATTTAATTAAACTTTAAAGAAGTCCTAAAATCCCAACATCTTTATTTATCTTTAATGTTTCCTTTTAGATTCAAAAGCAGTTTTCTGAGTTTGTCATGGATCAACTAAAGATTATTAAAATGTTTATATATGTTATATTTGACAAATGGCTGATCCCTAGCCGTCATAAGTCAACGGTTTCAGCCTGGAGTTTATTTTTTAAATGAAGGGACGAATAGAGGATCTCTGGGTGATTTATATGACGGTGTTTTCTGTGTTTTCCACAAAGTTACAGATCATTTTAAGGATTTATAAAAAAGTTTAGCAGTGAAAGTGTTGATCTTTGAGCCTGAAGAGGAGTAACAGAGAGAGGAGATACATTAGCAGCTGTGATTAGATCTCCATCAGAACAACACTCAGAGATTAAGGCCCCGTCCACACGGACACGAAACGAGTTGAATCCGCTAGTTCTCCATCGTAGAGACGGGTCGTCCACACGAAGCGACACGGAAACGCGGATTTGGAGCCCAAGATGTGTCGGTCTGAGGACGAAACGCTTGCGGCTCCGTGTGTACGCCCTATACGATCATTTCCTGATAACGATGACGCCACAGCCCCGCCTCTCCTGCTCACCCCTGTGTCATCGCTGATGCGTTTCGTCAGCAACAACAACAACAATGGCGGATCACAGGGTTGCGTTCGTGCTCCAGACGCTACTGACCATGATACAGATGTTAGTGGAAAATCTCCAGCTCCAGAGAACTACATGTTGCTAAATCCACCGTGGAGAATAACCAGAAGAGCAACCATGGCAACCATGCTCGGGGGTCTTCTTCGCTGCTTTTGGTGTATTTTGTGGCGGACGTAGGCCACAGCGCTACTTACAGGCCCGGCATATGTACTACAACGTCTCCAGCGGGTCGAGCGGTCTCGTGTTGACGGACACGTTTATTGAGCCGATTCCGTGTGCACGGAAGACTTTTTTGGTTTGTTTTCGTCTCCGTGTGGACTGAAGACGTTTTTGGTTTGTTTTCGTCTCCGTGTGGACGGGGCCTAACAGTGAAGCAGTTTGAAGAGTCTGAAGAGTCTTTATTTCCCTCGTCATCGTTTGTGATGAAACTGTGAATTCAAAATCTGTCAAAGAAGATCTATCTTTATTTTTCATTATAATTCAGGAAATAACAGAGAAAATACAGGATGATAAGGAGACATGGGAGATATGGGACATATGGAGACATGGAAGACATGGAAGATATGGAAGATATGGAGAAATGGGAGACATGGAAGACATGGGAGACATGGAAGATATGGAGACATGCGAGACATGGGAGATATGGAGACATGGGAGACATGGAAGATATGGAAGACATGGGAGATATGGAGACATGGGAGACATGGGAGATATGGAGACATGGGAGACATGGAAGACATGGGAGATATGGAGACATGGGAGATATGGAAGACATGGGGCATATGGAGACATGGAAGACATGGGAGATAAGGAGACATGGGAGATATGGGACATATGGAGACATGGGAGAAAAGGAGACATGGGAGGAGCACAAGCAAGTATAACACATATGAACTCATAACATGCTAAAAATAAACATTTGCACCAAATTCAGGACTTTGACAATTGATAAAAATGTGATATTTAATGTTATGTAAAACAAAGTGAGTCAAATCAAAATGTAATTTAAACCCGAGAGTAATATCCCCTTCTGTTTTACTTTATTAAACTAAATATAAACTTAAGGCACAAATTGGATAATGGATGGATATTAATAATTTAAACAAAAGGAGAATAACTTCGATGTTTTCAATGCAAAAAATCACAACTTTAAATCGAGCTGAAGAAGAAGAGGAGAGGTGGCGCCCCCTGCTGTTCACTGTGGCTCATTAAAGGTTCTTTAAGAG
>NC_136907.1:81016770-81059270 GCF_949606895.1 Notothenia rossii | reverse complement strand
ACGTGACCACCGCTAAGCTAAAGGTGGCTAATGTTGGGCTATAAAGGAACTACAGCACGGTCACATGACTTCACGTCACCACCGCTAAGCTAAAGGAGGCTAATGTTGGGCTATAAAGGAGCTACAGCACGGTCACATGACTTCACCTCACCACCGCTAAGCTAAAGGAGGCTAATGTTGGGCTATAAAGGAACTACAGCACAGTCACATGACTTCACGTCACCACCGCTAAGCTAAAGGAGGCTAATGTTGGGCTATAAAGGAACTACAGCACGGTCACATGACTTCACGTCACCACCGCTAAGCTAAAGGAGGCTAATGTTGGGCTATAAAGGAACTACAGCACGGTCACATGACTTCACGTCACCACCGCTAAGCTACAGGAGGCTAATGTTGGGCTATAAAGGAACTACAGCACGGTCACATGACTTCACGTCACCACCACTAAGCTAAAGGAGGCTAATGTTGGGCTATAAAGGAACTACAGCACGGTCACATGACTTCACGTCACCACCGCTAAGCTAAAGGAGGCTAATGTTGGGCTATAAAGGAACTACAGCACGGTCACATGACTTCACGTCACCACCACTAAGCTAAAGGAGGCTAATGTTGGGCTATAAAGGAACTACAGCACGGTCACATGACTTCACGCCACCACCGCTAAGCTAAAGGAGGCTAATGTTGGGCTATAAAGGAACTACAGCACGGTCACATGACTTCACGTCACCACCGCTAAGCTAAAGGAGGCTAATGTTGGGCTATAAAGGAACTACAGCACGGTCACATGACTTCACGTCACCACCGCTAAGCTAAAGGAGGCTAATGTTGGGCTATAAAGGAACTACAGCACGGTCACATGACTTCACGCCACCACCGCTAAGCTAAAGGAGGCTAATGTTGGGCTATAAAGGAACTACAGCACGGTCACATGACTTCACGTCACCACCGCTAAGCTAAAGGTGGCTAATGTTGGGCTATAAAGGAACTACAGCACGGTCACATGACTTCACGTCACCACCGCTAAGCTAAAGGTGGCTAATGTTGGGCTATAAAGGAACTACAGCACGGTCACATGACTTCACGTCACCACCGCTAAGCTAAAGGTGGCTAATGTTGGGCTATAAAGGAACTACAGCACGGTCACATGACTTCACGTAACCACCGCTAAGCTAAAGGTGGCTAATGTTGGGCTATAAAGGAACTACAGCACGGTCACATGACTTCACGTGACCACCCCTAAGCTAAAGGAGGCTAATGTTGGGCTATAAAGGAACTACAGCACGGTCACATGACTTCACGTCACCACCGCTAAGCTAAAGGAGGCTAATGTTGGGCTATAAAGGAACTACAGCACGGTCACATGACTTCACGTCACCACCGCTAAGCTAAAGGAGGCTAATGTTGGGCTATAAAGGAATTACAGCACGGTCACATGACTTCACGTCACCACCGCTAAGCTAAAGGAGGCTAATGTTGAGCTATAAAGGAACTACAGCACGGTCACATGACTTCACGTCACCACCCCTAAGCTAAAGGAGGCTAATGTTGGGCTATAAAGGAACTACAGCACGGTCACATGACTTCACGTCACCACCGCTAAGCTAAAGGAGGCTAATGTTGGGCTATAAAGGAACTACAGCACGGTCACATGACTTCACGTCACCACCGCTAAGCTAGAGGAGGCTAATGTTGGGCTATAAAGGAACTACAGCACGGTCACATGACTTCACGTCACCACCGCTAAGCTAAAGGAGGCTAACGTTGGGCTATAAAGGAACTACAGCACGGTCACATGACTTCACGTCACCATCCCTAAGCTAAAGGAGGCTAATGTTGGGCTATAAAGGAACTACAGCACGGTCACATGACTTCACGTCACCACCGCTAAGCTAAAGGAGGCTAATGTTGGGCTATAAAGGAACTACAGCACGGTCACATGACTTCACGTCACCACCGCTAAGCTAAAGGAGGCTAACGTTGGGCTATAAAGGAACTACAGCACGGTCACATGACTTCACGTCACCACCGCTAAGCTAAAGGAGGCTAACGTTGGGCTATAAAGGAACTACAGCACGGTCACATGACTTCACGTCACCACCGCTAAGCTAAAGGAGGCTAACGTTGGGCTATAAAGGAACTACAGCACGGTCACATGACTTCACGTCACCACCGCTAAGCTAGAGGAGGCTAATGTTGGGCTATAAAGGAACTACAGCACGGTCACATGACTTCACGTCACCACCGCTAAGCTAAAGGAGGCTAATGTTGGGCTATAAAGGAACTACAGCACGGTCACATGACTTCACGTCACCACCGCTAAGCTAGAGGAGGCTAATGTTGGGCTATAAAGGAACTACAGCACGGTCACATGACTTCACGTCACCACCCCTAAGCTAAAGGTGGCTAATGTTGGGCTATAAAGGAACTACAGCACGGTCACATGACTTCACGTCACCACCCCTAAGCTAAAGGAGGCTAATGTTGGGCTATAAAGGAACTACAGCACGGTCACATGACTTCACGTCACCACCCCTAAGCTAAAGGAGGCTAATGTTGGGCTATAAAGGAGCTACAGCACGGTCACATGACTTCACGTCACCACCCCTAAGCTAAAGGTGGCTAATGTTGGGCTATAAAGGAACTACAGCACGGTCACATGACTTCACGTCACCACCGCTAAGCTAAAGGAGGCTAACGTTGGGCTATAAAGGAACTACAGCACGGTCACATGACTTCACGTCACCACCGCTAAGCTAAAGGAGGCTAACGTTGGGCTATAAAGGAACTACAGCACGGTCACATGACTTCACGTCACCACCGCTAAGCTAAAGGAGGCTAATGTTGGGCTATAAAGGAGCTACAGCACGGTCACATGACTTCACGTCACCACCCCTAAGCTAAAGGTGGCTAATGTTGGGCTATAAAGGAACTACAGCACGGTCACATGACTTCACGTCACCACCGCTAAGCTAAAGGAGGCTAACGTTGGGCTATAAAGGAACTACAGCACGGTCACATGACTTCACGTCACCACCGCTAAGCTAAAGGAGGCTAACGTTGGGCTATAAAGGAACTACAGCACGGTCACATGACTTCACGTCACCACCGCTAAGCTAAAGGAGGCTAATGTTGGGCTATAAAGGAACTACAGCACGGTCACATGACTTCACGTCACCACCGCTAAGCTAAAGGAGGCTAATGTTGGGCTATAAAGGAACTACAGCACGGTCACATGACTTCACATCACCACCGCTAAGCTAAAGGAGGCTAATGTTGGGCTATAAAGGAACTACAGCACGGTCACATGACTTCACGTCACCACCGCTAAGCTAAAGGAGGCTAATGTTGAGCTATAAAGGAACTACAGCACGGTCACATGACTTCACGTCACCACCCCTAAGCTAAAGGAGGCTAATGTTGAGCTATAAAGGAACTACAGCACGGTCACATGACTTCACGTCACCACCGCTAAGCTAAAGGAGGCTAACGTTGGGCTATAAAGGAACTACAGCACGGTCACATGACTTCACGTCACCACCGCTAAGCTAAAGGAGGCTAATGTTGGGCTATAAAGGAACTACAGCACGGTCACATGACTTCACGTCACCACCGCTAAGCTAAAGGAGGCTAATGTTGGGCTATAAAGGAACTACAGCACGGTCACATGACTTCACGTCACCACCGCTAAGCTAAAGGCGGCTAATGTTGGGCTATAAAGGAACTACAGCACGGTCACATGACTTCACGTCACCACCGCTAAGCTAAAGGAGGCTAATGTTGGGCTATAAAGGAACTACAGCACGGTCACATGACTTCACGTCACCACCGCTAAGCTAAAGGAGGCTAATGTTGGGCTATAAAGGAACTACAGCACGGTCACATGACTTCACGTCACCACCGCTAAGCTAAAGGAGGCTAATGTTGGGCTATAAAGGAACTACAGCACGGTCACATGACTTCACGTCACCACCGCTAAGCTAAAGGAGGCTAATGTTGGGCTATAAAGGAACTACAGCACGGTCACATGACTTCACGTTACCACCGCTAATCTAAAGGAGGCTAATGTTGGGCTATAAAGGAACTACAGCACGGTCACATGACTTCACATCACCACCGCTAAGCTAAAGGAGGCTAATGTTGGGCTATAAAGGAACTACAGCACGGTCACATGACTTCACGTCACCACCGCTAAGCTAAAGGAGGCTAATGTTGGGCTATAAAGGAACTACAGCACGGTCACATGACTTCACCACCGCTAAGCTAAAGGAGGCTAATGTTGGGCTATAAAGGAACTACAGTACCTTCGGGGAATCCGGCGTTGACCAGGATCTCCTTCAGCTGGACTTTGGCCTCCCAGGTCATCCTCAGAGTCGACATGTTGAGACGCTTGTGTTCACAGAAACGAATTTCTGCGTCTTCACCGTTAACCCTGAGCAGGAACAACACAGCAGCTCATCACGCATGTTTTTATACAAAACCTATAACAAGTATAGGCACACCAGATTTCAACACCTTAGATTAATCAGAACATGCACACACACACACACACTCACATACACGCACACAAATCGACACACACACACACACACCTGACGTCGTCCCAGGCCTGGAAGACGGACAGCAGAGCGACGTGGTCGGAGAATCGGCTTCCTGCGAAGTTCCTGTGGACGAAGCCGAGGCGTTTCCCCTCGCTGATGAAGGGCTCCGGGAAGCAGGTGGCGGTGGAGATGGTGCACATCGCATCGCCAACACTAGAGGGCGACACACGTTCATTTAAAGACACATCGGCTAGTTCTTCTCTGCATGAAAACAGCAGTCCAAACATGTGGTCGTGCAGCGTTGCATCATGGGAGTTGTAGTTTCCCGCTTCAGTGGAGGAGGATTCAGGTGAAAGGGATTCGGTTCAGTGGAAATAAAGACCAGGGTTTTTCCAAATGTTCTTCTGGTGACCTTGTGAGTTTTCTCATAAAGCTTTTGGCTTCAATTTCATTTGACCCCCCCCCCCCCTTTTTACGGCCTACAATGGCCTTAATAACCAGGCATATCAAAAGCACCCTTCCCTTGATTTAAATGACACATTCCTCACTTTTCACACTCAGCCTAGCGCTTGTCGTTTCCAGACACATCGGTGAGTAAAGGAACAGGAAGTGATGCAGTAAATAAAGACTCACTGGAAGATGCAGCCCATGATCATCATCTTCCCGAGCCGTGGCTCGATGGGCAGTCGAGCCAGGATGCGTCCGAGAGGCGTCAGCTCGTCGTTGGAGTCCAGGGCGTCCAGCTCTGAGAGAGACAGAAAATACCCTCATGTTTCCATACTAAGGTCTCCTTCACACCTATAGTCCTCTGGCCACAGTTTGTTACATTTC
This sequence comes from Notothenia rossii, assembly GCF_949606895.1. Taxonomy (NCBI): domain Eukaryota; kingdom Metazoa; phylum Chordata; class Actinopteri; order Perciformes; family Nototheniidae; genus Notothenia; species Notothenia rossii. The sequence goes on along the minus strand of NC_136907.1, from coordinate 81,053,901 downwards.
ATTTTCCAGACGGTTGGGTTTGCGTTCACACGGGAAACCTCAACGGACTATAAACTTTAAATGTCATGTGCACGGAAATGCTGTTCAGCCATTGGTCAGACATTAAGGGGGTAAAAACGCAAATGCAGGCAATTTCTACCGGAGGTTATTGTCATGCTGCTGTTGGAGTGTGAGTGTGTGTGTGTGTGTGTGTGTGTGTGTGTGTGTGTGTGTGTGTGTGTGTGTGTGTGTGTGTGTGTGTGTGTGTAGCTCTGAGAGTGTGTGTGTTGTACCTCCGAGTGAGTGAGTGTGAGTGTGAGTGTGTGTGTGTGTGTGTACCTCCGAGTGAGTGAGTGTGAGTGTGAGTGTGTGTGTACCTCCGAGTGAGTGAGTGTGAGTGTGCGTGTGCGTGTGCGTGTGTGTGTGTGTGTGTGTGTGTGTGTTGTACCTCTGAGTATGTGTGTGTGTGTGTGTGTGTACCTCCGAGTGAGTGAGTGTGCGTGTGCGTGTGCGTGTGTGTGTGCATGTGCGTGCGTGTGTTGTACCTCTGAGTATGTGTGTGTGTGTGTGTGTGTGTGTGTGTGTGTGTGTGTGTGTGTTGTACCTCTGAGAGTGTGTTCGGCCTCGATGACGGCGTCCAGTGGCGGCGGCTCGATGGCCTTGGACAGGAAGTGACCGATGGCTCCGAGCCGCAGCAGTTTGATGCTCAGAGCGACCTCATGGAGAGGAGTCCGGAAGATCTCTGGAGTCATGTGAGTGTCCAGCCTGCAGGAGAGAGAGACTCAGTACGCAGACACACAGCAGGAAGCTAGAAACACCTTCTCATGAGGCGTGTTCAGGGACTAGCCTCCACCGTTACTCCAGGTGGAACTAAAGTCTGATTCAACACATGACTAGATTTCACATCATTCATCCAGATCTGAGAAGTCACTAAAGGGATTAAATACATGTAGAGCAGGAAAAGTACTAAGTACATGGAAATACTCAAGTAAAGTACAAGTATCTCAAAGTTGTACTTAAGTGCAATTCAATATAATAACATAATTGATTTCACGTTTAAATAAAGCAATTTTAATTTGGTTTACAATTTGTTCCCTTTAAAAAATAACAAAAAGTACCGATAAGAATACAGTTAAAGGACTGGGTCGATAAGTAGTATCAATAAGAGTAGATACGTTAACAATACCCATCCCTACACATTACATTGTTATATTCAATTTAACATTTAATATTCCATCCCTCACATACTGACGTATATATAATACCTTGCTGTTAATTTGTAAATCCAACATGTATATTTTCTACTTTCTTGTTTATTTCTACTCTTTTTCATTTTGATTTACAATGCCTTGTCTTTATGCTGCTGAAAGCATTTCCCAAATTGGGGTCAGTAAAGTACTCTCTTATCTCACAGGGGGGTCACAGCAGCTGGAGCTAAGTGTCTGGAAAGTGAGAGTCACCTCTTATTCCTAATGATTTCAATAGTGTTCATATATTGTTAAAATTATTGACAGAAATGTAAAGAATTTGGTTTGGAGTCAGCCCATTTGTCTTTTGATGGATACAAGTGTCCAGAATCAGAATACCTATATTAGTCCCAGAGAGGGGACATGTACATAGTTACAGCAGGAAAGAGCCAAAGACAGCTTCATGTCACCTAAAGCATGCAGAAACAAGTATTAAAGGAAAAACAATTATAATAAAAAGGACATCCTGCAACAGTTCAGTTGTAACGGGTCTGGAAAGTGTCAGACAGAGATTGAGAGCTGACCTCTCGAAGCGGGCGTGGCTGCAGAGGTGGAAGCAGAACCCGGCCCGGACCCGGCCCGCTCGGCCCTTCCTCTGCTCCAGGTTGGTCTTGGACGCCCACACTGTGGCGTAGTTCGTCATGTTGTTGTGGGACGTGAACAGCTTCACCTTCTGCCTGCCAGACAAGAGCGCACGGGACAATCAATCAATCAATCAATCAATCCCAACTGTAGCTGTGAACATGACAGGATGTGTGATTACCTAGAAGAGCATCAGGACTGTTTGAGGCATATGATAGCTATGTGATTAACATGATGATTCAGCCTCTATGGAGAGAGACATATGACAAGCATGCTCATTTCTGACGTGGAGCTAATCTGAAGTAAACATTGAATACTGCTTTCTATTCCTCCATCTTGTGACTGAGTAACTCCCTCTCTTGGATATCAGCATGTGAAGGACACTGTTCAGGAACTAGTTGATGCTCTGTATGTGATGACTCCTTCCATTCTGGAGAGGATCACAGATACATGGATCCTGAGATTCAAGCTCAAGCCGGGGACCAGGGATTATTAACATGTTGAGATTTTTGAGAAAAACTCTGAATTTTGAGAAAAGTCTGAATCTTGTGATTTTGATAAAAAGTCAGATTTTTTTGATTTTGAGAAAAAGTCCGAACTTTTTGAAAAAGCCAGAATAAGGTTTTGTAAAATGTTGAATGAGACCTCAAGCATGCTCATTCCCTGTACGTGATGTTTCCTCTGAAGGCGATCACTCACTTGCAGGAGTCGATGACGTAGACCACGTCGTTGATGGTGATGCTGGTCTCTGCGATGTTGGTGGACAGAATCACCTGCAGGTCAAACAACACGATCATTTCCTCTTTCAAACAGCTCTCTACCTGCTAGTACAAATACTGTGTTACTGTACTTAAAGACCAGTGAAGTACATGTTTCTGGTATCAGTACTTTACTCTACACTTTGAACCCAAATACCTGAACTTTCCTGTTTTAAAGTTCTCTCTGTCAGTGTTGAATCTCACGTGTGGATGTTTTAAAGTTCTCTCCCTGAGTGACTTTAAAACCTGGTTGTCGTGGAAACTGCTTCGAGTTTCTTTTAAAGACGTTTAAAAACAACAGAGATTTGAATCTGTCCGTCTCTCACCTTCCTGATGTTGTCGGGCACCGGCTCGAACACCTTCCTCTGCTCCTCACGGGGGATCTGAGAGTGGAGGGGCATGATCCGGTACCGGTTACTTCCTGGGAACAAATACAACACGTCAGCAAAACAACAACAACAACAACAACAACAACAACACAGAGCTCTGTTTGAACTGGACACACACCGATACATCTAGAAGCTGCTTAGGGTCTCATTGAGCATAGGGTCTCATTTAGCATAGGGTCTCATTTAGCATAGGGTCTCATTGAGCATAGGGTCTCCTTGAGCATAGGGTCTCATTGAGCATAGGGTCTCATTGAGCATAGGGTCTCATTGAGCATAGGGTCTCCTTGAGCATAGGGTCTCATTGAGCATAGGGTCTCATTGAGCATAGGGTCTCATTTAGCATAGGGTCTCATTGAGCATAGGGTCTCCTTGAGCATAGGGTCTCATTGAGCATGGGGTCTCATTGAGCATAGGGTCTCATTGAGCATAGGGTCTCATTGAGCATAGGGTCTCATTGAGCATAGGGTCTCCTTTAGCATAGGGTCTCCTTTAGCATAGGGTCTCATTGAGCATAGGGTCTCCTTGAGCATAGGGTCTCATTGAGCATAGGGTCTCATTGAGCATAGGGTCTCTTTGAGCATAGGGTCTCATTGAGCATAGGGTCTCATTGAGCATAGGGTCTCCTTGAGCATAGGGTCTCATTGAGCATAGGGTCTCATTGAGCATAGGGTCTCATTGAGCATAGGGTCTCATTGAGCATAGGGTCTGTTTTAGCATAGGGTCTCATTGAGCATAGGGTCTGTTTTAGCATAGGGTCTCATTTAGCATAGGGTCTCATTTAGCATAGGGTCTGTTTTAGCATAGGGTCTCATTTAGCATAGGGTCTCATTGAGCATAGGGTCTCATTGAGCATAGGGTCTCATTGAGCATAGGGTCTGTTTTAGCATAGGGTCTCATTTAGCATAGGGTCTCCTTTAGCATAGGGTCTCCTTTAGCATAGGGTCTCCTTTCGCATAGGGTCTCATTGAGCATAGGGTCTCATTGAGCATAGGGTCTCATTAAGCATAGGGTCTCATATGGGGTCTCATTGAGCATAGGGTCTCATTGAGCATAGGGTCTCATTGAGCATAGGGTCTCATATGGGGTCTCATTTAGCATAGGGTCTCATTGAGCATAGGGTCTCATTGAGCATAGGGTCTCATTAAGCATAGGGTCTCATTGAGCATAGGGTCTCATTGAGCATAGGGTCTCATTAAGCATAGGGTCTCATGTAGCATAGGGTCTCATTGAGCATAGGGTCTCATTGAGCATAGGGTCTCATTGAGCATAGGGTCTCATATGGGGTCTCATTTAGCATAGGGTCTCATTGAGCATAGGGTCTCATTGAGCATAGGGTCTCATTGAGCATAGGGTCTCATTAAGCATAGGGTCTCATATGGGGTCTCATTGAGCATAGGGTCTCATTGAGCATAGGGTCTCATTGAGCATAGGGTCTCATATGGGGTCTCATTTAGCATAGGGTCTCATTGAGCATAGGGTCTCATTGAGCATAGGGTCTCATTGAGCATAGGGTCTCATTGAGCATAGGGTCTCATTGAGCATAGGGTCTCAATGAGCATAGGGTCTCAATGAGCATAGGGTCTCATTGAGCATAGGGTCTCATTGAGCATAGGGTCTCATTGAGCATAGGGTCTCATTGAGCATAGAGTCTCATTGAGCATAGGGTCTCATTTAGCATAGGGTCTCAATGAGCATAGGGTCTCATTGAGCATAGGGTCTCATTGAGCATAGGGTCTCATTGAGCATAGGGTCTCATTGAGCATAGGGTCTCATTGAGCATAGGGTCTCATTGAGCATAGGGTCTCATTGAGCAAAGGGTCTCATTTAGCATAGGGTCTCATTGAGCATAGGGTCTCATTGAGCCTTCCTGGGGGGGGGCGTACCGAAGTGGGCGTTGTTCTCCAGGTGCCTCTGCATGGCGAAGATGAGGTTCCAGCCGGGCAGGAACACGAGCACCGCCCCCGAGACCTGCAGCGTCTCGATGTAGCGCAGCAGCGCCTCCACCAGCTCGAAGGACATCTCCTTCTCGCTGATCAGAGCCATGGAGCGCTTCGTCTCCGCAGAGTACTCCGGACCGCAGAGCACGTTGCAGTTCGTCTGCAGAAACACACGGATCACACTCAGCGGGTCAAACTCAGGGCCTAGCTTCACCTCAAGACCTCAAGACCTCAAGACCTCAAGAGCTCAAGACCTCAAGACCTCAAGAGCTCAAGACCTCAAGACCTCAAGACCTCAAGAGCTCAAGAGCTCAAGAGCTCAAGACCTCAAGAGCTCAAGAGCTCAAGACCTCAAGAGCTCAAGACCTCAAGACCTCAAGAGCTCAAGACCTCAAGAGCTCAAGACCTCAAGACCTCAAGAGCTCAAGACCTCAAGACCTCAAGACCTCAAGACCTCAAGAGCTCAAGACCTCAAGACCTCAAGACCTCAAGAGCTCAAGAGCTCAAGACCTCAAGAGCTCAAGACCTCAAGACCTCAAGAGCTCAAGACCTCAAGACCTCAAGACCTCAAGAGCTCGCAGAGAATAGAATACGTTTATTATACGGTTAGATGCCGCTTTACGAATGCTCTGTATGTGACGACTACTTCCATTCTTGAGAGCATCAGAAACACATGGATCCTGAGATTGAAGCTCAAGCCGGTGATCAACGAGGGATTTTTAATATTCTGAGATTTGAGAAAAAATAAGAATTTTAAGATTTTTCTAAAAAGTCAGAATTTTGAGTAAAATTCAGACTGTTGTGATTTTGAGAAAAAGTCAGAATTTTGAGAAAGTCAGAATCTTGAGATTTTGTGAAAGAGTCAGAATTCTGATATTTTTTGCAAAAATAAGAATTCTGATATTTTTTGAAAAAATAAGGTTTTTTTTGAAAAAATTAGTTTTTCTTGGAAAAAATAAGATTTTTTGAAAAAGTCAGAATTTTAAGATTTTTTTGAAAAAGTCAGAATTTTTAGTAAAAGTCAGAATTTTGTGATTTTGAGAAAAAGTCAGAATTTTGTGAAAAAGTCAGAATTTTGAGTAAAAGTCAGAATTTTGTGATTTTGAGAAAAAGTCAGAATTTTGTGATTTTGAGAAAAAGTCAGAATGTTTAGAAACAGTCAGAATTTTGAAAGAAAGTCAGCATTTTTAGAAAAAGTCAGAATGTTGTTTATTGTCCATAAACTACATGTCCCACAATGCATCTCCCAGATCAGACGCACGTGAGGGGTCCTGAACATATTGTCTTCAGTGACGTTATGTTAAATGTCTGTTTTCCCTTCTTTGTTAATGCTGAAGCTGCTTGATGCAAGATAAGGTCACACTTGATCTGATGTATCGTATCACATCTATTCCTTCGACCTCCCTGAGCTGCAAACACTGTGTTTATGAGCAGTAAGGCTTTCTCACGTCTTCCTCTCCTCCCTCCTCGTCTTTGTCCTTCTTCTTGCGGTCCATCGGAGGAGGGATGAAGTTGGTCATCTGGATGCAGTCTTCCAGGAAATACTCTGTTTTCAAAACAAAGGATAAGTCACACATCTGTAGTTCTCAGGCTGGGTTTAACTCGCCCTCTCTCACTCCATCAGAGCCATTTTGTTTATGATTATGCATTCTATAACACATAGGTTTGAGCAAGCTCTCTGATTGGTCAATAGGCGTGTTTGATTCCACGATCAAACAACGATCAAATAGAACGTGCCTAATCACAAAGTATCCAGCGCCACTAGCCTACCGAAACTACTTCCATGAGCCTACATCGTGTGGTTTCCATAGCGACACACAGCCGTTACACTGTTATACATTGTCTCTCGCTGGAAATCGGTAGCTACAAAATGTCAGATCTTAAAGTTAATTTGGATTTGTTGGGGGGCCTCAGTATTGATGAATGGTTGGACATGGACACAGACCACAAAACCAACGAAAGATTTGCGGCTGTTTCAACTAACGAGTTGAGTCGTTACCATGGGAACTACTTTCTAGGAACTACTTTCTGACGGAGATTAACTCAAGCAAAAAGCGTAGGTTTGGGAGCAAATTAGCCCACATTATGAAATTATTTTACGATATTGTTGATTACAATGATAGTTTGTGTAATAGAATCGCAATCATACACTTGAGGCCGTTCTTGAACGTCATTATTGGTACTCCAGTACAGGCGTACGAATCGAGGCGCTTCGCAGTACTGTCGTACCAATAATGACGTTCAAGAACGGCCTCTCGTGTATGATTGCTTAATTATGCAGTCTTTAGTTCATCCCACAGGCCATAAGGCTGTTAAACACCTGAACCTTTGAAACAACATCCATAACATTCATCTGGCTGCAACTTGCTAATTATTTATCTAACATAAGATGATATGTCTTTTATTTTTGTAAAGCACTTTGAATTGCCCTGTGTTGAAATGTGCTCTATAAATAAACTTGCTTTGCCATTTACTTTTACCATTTGTTCTGTTTTATTGTGTTGCTCTGTTGGAGGAGTCTCAGATTGTCATCGTCATAACTACACTGTAGCTATGACGATGACTGAGAAAAGCCTTGAGCCTTGAACCCTTGAGCCTTGAACCTTGTTACCTTGCACGGGGAAGGTGCGTCCGAACACCTCGATGATGGGCGCGTTGAAGAAGTACTCTCTGAACATGGAGGTGTCGATGGTGGCTGACATGAGGAGGACTCGCACATCGGGGTACGCCTGGATCACGTCTCTGAGCACCACCATCAGGAAGTCCGTCTGCACACACAGTTCAGTGCTTCATTTTAAACATCTCTCATCGTGCTGTTTTTAGGCACAGATTTTAGGTCTCAGATACACAAATATAAAACATGTCTATGAAGTGTTTTGCTCCAAACACCAAACAGATCCTTGTAGCCCCCCCCCCCCACCTCTCTTCCAGCTGTTACTAAAGAGATGATTCTGGTCTTTAAGATGAAACTCCACATCATGTTCCAAACCACATCAAGGATCCTCTCTGAAACAGGATGGAGCTCAAAGTCTCTCTCTCTCAGGTTTACCACAAGGTGACTTCCTTTTGATTTCCTGCTTATTCACACACACTCTCTCCAGTACAGGTTAGCTCTGAGTGTTAGCATGCTAATGTAAACACAGACCATATTACTTCAGAACACGTCTCTTTGTTTCTGACAGCAACGTTTCTGATTGGCCCGTGGGTGTAAAGCCCGCCCACATTTTAGTAATGTCGTCATGACGCAGCAAATCTGGATCAGCTCCGTTGTTTGCCGTTTTTAGAGATGTGGGTACGGAGGAGAAGAGAGAGGGGTTTATTTCCTGACACTTTGAGAGTCTCCTGACACACCGGGGACACACCGGGGACACACCGGGGACACACGGTGATGTGGAGAAGACATCACCATGTGAGTCTCCTGACACACCGGAGACACATGGTCACACACCGGGGACACACCGGGGACACACCGGGGACACACCAGGGACACACCAGGGACACATGGTCACACACCGGGGACACACGGTGACGTAGAGAAGACATCAGAAAGCGAGACCTTTAAAATGCGTCTTGACATCGTGTTTTGTTCTCATGCTCTCGGTGCTGAACGGATTTAAAACTGAACTCACGTTGATGTCTCTCTCGTGGATCTCATCAACGATAACGTGGCTGATTCCTCTGATTCCTGCTTCCAGCTTCCTCAGCAGCACTCCTGAAACACACACACACACACACACACACACACACACACAACACACTCATCAATACACACTCATCAACACACAACACACACTCATCAACACACACTCATCAACACACAACACACACTCATCAACACAAACACACACTCATCAACACACAACACACACTCATCAACACAAACACACACTCATCAACACACACTCATCAACACACACTCATCAACAAACACTCATCAACACACACTCATCGACACACACACACACACTCATCAACACACAACACACACTCATCAACACACAACACACACTCATCAACACACACTCATCAACACACACTCATCAACACACAACACACACTCATCAACACACACTCATCAACACAAACACACACTCATCAACACACAACACACACTCATCAACACACACTCATCAACACACAACACACACTCATCAACACACAACACACACTCATCAACACACACTCATCAACACAAACACACACTCATCAACACACAACACACACACATCAACACACTGCGGACACACAACACACACACTCATCAACACACTGCAGACACAACACACACTCATCAACACACACTCATCAACACACACTCATCAACACACACTCATCAACACACACTCATCAACACACACTCATCCAAACAGCGAATCCTCTCAAGTCTTCGTGTGAGTCAGTAAAAACTGAGCTCTTGGAGAAAACGTCTGTTTCCCAAATGCTAACGTACCGACGGTGCAGAAGAGGATGCTGGCGTGCGGGCGGGGGAGGACGGACTCGAACCGGACGCTGTATCCACAACTCCTCCCAACATCCTCCGCCCTCTCGTAGGCAACTCGCTCGGCCACCGACACAGCGCTGATCCTCCGGGGCTGCAGGAGATCAAACCAGGACACAGTGAGCGACAGGTGGAGCTCTTCCTCACCTGCAGCCTGTAGCTATTAGCTGAATGCTCAACAACCATGTGCAACATCAGAGCCACATGCTAACAAAGGTATCAACTGTAGCTTCATGACAGGATGTGTGATTACCTAGAAGAGCATCAGGACTGTTTGAGGCATATGATAGCTATGTGATTAACATGATGATTCAGCCTCTATGGAGAGAGACATGTGACAAGCATGATCATTTCTGACGTGGAGCTAATCTGAAGTAAACATTGAATACTGCTTTCTATTCCTCCATCTTGTGACTGTGGAACTCCCTCTCTTGGATATCAGCATGTGAAGGACACTGCTCAGGAACTAGTTGATGCTCTGTATGTGATGACTCCTTCCATTCTGGAGAGGATCACAGATACATGGATCCTGAGATTCAAGCTCAAGCCGGGGACCAGGGAGAGTTCTCTAACACCTATACTGGTGCGCTAATCCCATTGCTCAATAATGACATAATAATAATTCCTCTTCACCTGCGTGACCACGATGTTGCAGTCGGAGGCTTTCCCCGCCTTGATGAAGCGGTCCAGGATGTACTGAGGCACCTGCGTGGTTTTCCCGCAGCCGGTGGCTCCTCTGATGATCACCACCGCGTTGCTCTCCACCGCCGCCATGATATCCTCCTCAAACTTTTTGACGGGCAGCGTGTCGCGCTCCGCCAGGATCTGAAAACACACCACTCACGGTTTCATACACTCTCATATGTCTTGTCATCAGAGGTGGGAAGTATTGGAGTACAAATACTTTGTTGCTGTACTTAAGTACATTTGGCTGATATCATTACTTCAGTACTTCTACTTTTACCAGAGTATTTTAAACACGAGTATCTGTACTTGTACTAGAGTAAAGGATGTGTGTACTTTAAAATCTCTGCATATAACATTCTTAAAAGTAATTCATGATTCTCATGCTAAAAAGAAAGCAGTCGGACCTTCTGCAGGTTTTCGTCGTGGTCCAGTTGGTACTTCAGCTCATCGTGCAACTCGCCGCTGATCTGCTCCGGAGTGCACTGCAGAAAATAAAGGAAATGGATGAGCTAAAGGGGGCTAATGTTGAGCTATAAAGGAACTACAGCACGGTCACATGACTTCACTTCACCACCGCTAAGCTAAAGGAGGCTAATGTTGGGCTATAAAGGAACTACAGCACGGTCACATGACTTCACTTCACCACCGCTAAGCTAAAGGAGGCTAATGTTGGGCTATAAAGGAACTACAGCACGGTCACATGACTTCACTTCACCACCGCTAAGCTAAAGGAGGCTAATGTTGGGCTATAAAGGAACTACAGCACGGTCACATGACTTCACGTCACCACCGCTAAGCTAAAGGAGGCTAATGTTGGGCTATAAAGGAACTACAGCACGGTCACATGACTTCACGTCACCACCGCTAAGCTAAAGGTGGCTAATGTTGGGCTATAAAGGAACTACAGCACGGTCACATGACTTCACGTCACCACCGCTAAGCTAAAGGAGGCTAATGTTGGGCTATAAAGGAACTACAGCACGGTCACATGACTTCACGTCACCACCGCTAAGCTAAAGGAGGCTAATGTTGGGCTATAAAGGAACTACAGCACGGTCACATGACTTCACGTCACCACCGCTAAGCTAAAGGAGGCTAATGTTGGGCTATAAAGGAACTACAGCACGGTCACATGACTTCACGTCACCACCGCTAAGCTAAAGGTGGCTAATGTTGGGCTATAAAGGAACTACAGCACGGTCACATGACTTCACGTCACCACCACTAAGCTAAAGGAGGCTAATGTTGGGCTATAAAGGAACTACAGCACGGTCACATGACTTCACGTCACCACCACTAAGCTAAAGGAGGCTAATGTTGGGCTATAAAGGAACTACAGCACGGTCACATGACTTCACGTCACCACCGCTAAGCTAAAGGAGGCTAATGTTGGGCTATAAAGGAACTACAGCACGGTCACATGACTTCACGTCACCACCGCTAAGCTAAAGGTGGCTAATGTTGGGCTATAAAGGAACTACAGCACGGTCACATGACTTCACGTCACCACCGCTAAGCTAAAGGAGGCTAATGTTGGGCTATAAAGGAACTACAGCACGGTCACATGACTTCACGTCACCACCGCTAAGCTAAAGGAGGCTAATGTTGGGCTATAAAGGAACTACAGCACGGTCACATGACTTCACGTCACCACCGCTAAGCTAAAGGAGGCTAATGTTGGGCTATAAAGGAACTACAGCACGGTCACATGACTTCACGTCACCACCGCTAAGCTAAAGGAGGCTAATGTTGGGCTAAAAAGGAACTACAGCACGGTCACATGACTTCACGTCACCACCGCTAAGCTAAAGGAGGCTAATGTTGGGCTATAAAGGAACTACAGCACGGTCACATGACTTCACGTCACCACCGCTAAGCTAAAGGAGGCTAATGTTGGGCTATAAAGGAACTACAGCACGGTCACATGACTTCACGTCACCACCGCTAAGCTAAAGGAGGCTAATGTTGGGCTATAAAGGAACTACAGCACGGTCACATGACTTCACGTCACCACCGCTAAGCTAAAGGAGGCTAATGTTGGGCTATAAAGGAACTACAGCACGGTCACATGACTTCACGTCACCACCGCTAAGCTAAAGGAGGCTAATGTTGGGCTTTAAAGGAACTACAGCACGGTCACATGACTTCAGGTCACCACCGCTAAGCTAAAGGAGGCTAATGTTGGGCTATAGAGGAACTACAGCACGGTCACATGACTTCACGTCACCACCGCTAAGCTAAAGGTGGCTAATGTTGGGCTATAAAGGAACTACAGCACGGTCACATGACTTCACGTCACCACCGCTAAGCTAAAGGAGGCTAATTTTGGGCTATAAAGGAACTACAGCACGGTCACATGACTTCACGTCACCACCGCTAAGCTAAAGGAGGCTAATGTTGGGCTATAAAGGAACTACAGCACGGTCACATGACTTCACGTCACCACCGCTAAGCTAAAGGTGGCTAACGTTGGGCTATAAAGGAACTACAGCACGGCCACATGACTTCACGTCACCACCGCTAAGCTAAAGGAGGCTAATGTTGGGCTATAAAGGAACTACAGCACGGTCACATGACTTCACGTCACCACCGCTAAGCTAAAGGAGGCTAATGTTGGGCTATAAAGGAACTACAGCACGGTCACATGACTTCACGTCACCACCGCTAAGCTAAAGGAGGCTAATGTTGGGCTATAAAGGAACTACAGCACGGTCACATGACTTCACGTCACCACCGCTAAGCTAAAGGAGGCTAATGTTGGGCTATAAAGGAACTTGTATTTTTAGACTCACGTAGGCCAGCGGGCCCTCGTCGATGTTGCTGCTGGTCCAGGGGTTCCAGTTGACCTGGGGGGGCGACCAAGGCACGACCCCCGCTGTAGTCTGACGCTGAGACGGCTCGAAGGACGCCATCTTCCCCTGGATCAGAGACACGGGGCAGGAGGGGTCTGCCGGCTGCAGGGGGGGGGGGTTTGAGGCATATGATAGCTATGTGATTAACATGATGTTTCAGCCTCTATGGAGAGAGACATATATCAAGCATGCTCATTTCTGACGTGGAGCTAATCTGAAGTAAACATTGAATACTGCTTTCTATTCCTCCATCTTGTGACTGTGGAACTCCCTCTCTTGGATATCAGCATGTGAAGGACACTGTTCAGGAACTAGTTGATGCTCTGTATGTGATGACTACTTCCATTCTGGAGAGGATAGCAGATACATGGATCCTGAGGCTCAAGCTCAAGCCGGGGACCAGGGAGATTTAAAAATGTAAGTATTCAGAAAAAGTCATAATTTTGATATTTTAAGAAAAAGTCATAATTTTAAGAAAAAGTCATAATTTTAAGAAAAAGTCATAATTTTCAGATAGTCATAATTATGAGGGAAAAGTCAGAATTTAGTGAAAAAGTCAGAATTTAGTGAAAAAGTCAGAATTTAGTGAAAAAGTCAGAATTTAGTGAAAGTCAGAATTTGAGAGAAAGTCAGAATTTTGATATTTTTGAGAAAAAAAATCAGAATTTTGATATTTTTGAGAAAAAGTCTGAATTTTGAGATATTTGAGAAAAAAATCTGAATTTTGAGATTTTGACTACTTCCATTCTTGAGAGGATCACAATGGATCCTGAGATTGAAGCTCAAGCCGGGGACCAGGGAGATGTTCTAACAGTTGTATATATATCTTTTTAAATATTAACAGTATATCTAATATATCAACATTAAACGGCAGTGGGGTCAGAGGACTCACAGGGGGGGGGATCTGGACGCCGAGCTCCTGGACGACGGCCGCCAGCTGCTGCTGCAGATCTGCAGAAACACTGACATCAAACGGCTCCAGCTGGAAAACATAGAGACACAGAGCCTGAACACAACACAGGAAACCGCTTCATGTTTACGCCTCTCTAATAAATCAGACTGTCTGTGCGTATATCCTGCATTGAGTGAGTGCACGTCAGCTGCTATCATTTGTGTGTGGTAATAACATGTTTATCAGTGAAAAATGCGCTATTGAAACCCTAAAAACAACAGCATTTGAAGGTTAAAATTCTGCAAAATAAATGTAAAAAAATAAGAATATTGAAAATTAAAGACATAATCCAGACTGTAAACTAAATTAGAGCAAAATCCCCCTGGCATTAAGTTTAATGAAAATAATTTAATTAAAGAGAGTGGCATTATTTAAAGGGTTACATTTCTGATTTAAAAATGTAACTCACATAATTGACATAATTCACACTTTGAATAAATAATATAAACCTAGCATGTATTTAAAAAAACAGTAAGAAAATAAATGTAAAGGTTTAACATTCAGATTTTTGACGGTCAGAGTGTATGAGTGAAAAATCATATTCATGTCATCATTATGTCATTTTAGGATAGTTGGATTTAAATAGTATTAATATTAGGGGTGGGGGAAATAATCAATACCGCATAGTATCGCGATATTTTGCGTGGCGATATTGTATCAATACACGGACGCCAAGTATCGATATCTTATTATATTAACTGTAGCATATCCCTCCGAAAGATGGTCGTATATAAAACAGGAAGTTACGTTAAGACATGAATACAATTGCAATGAAAGTAACCAAAACTATGCCATCTCCTTTTCAGGTTCAAAGAACACACATTGGGTTATTTACATAAACTATTCATATTGCAAATACATGTTTTAACCAGGAAGGGAAGACGGACATGGATATACGCATGTGATTTGCAATATCGCAATATATCGCAATACTTAGCATATCGTAGAATCGCAATACTATCGTATCGCGATAGTATCGTATTGTGGGGAGCCTGGTGATTCCCACCCCTAGTTGATATATAATGTATTTACAGCAGTTAGAGAAGGACCGTCTTTCTCTGTAACACATTTTTATTGAGAGTATGGCGGTCGTCTTACCGTTTCCCCTTCCTTCTTCTTGGTGACCCCGGAGTACGCCTCCAGCACCCCGAGGTGGTACAGCTGCCGAACGAGAGACAACGCACACGACTGAGCAGCCAGCTTCTTGTTGGAGCCGTGCTCTCGAGCCGTGATCTCTGGAGAGCAAAAAACTCTTTGACATTCGATCTCAAGTCTCAAAAACATCCAATCAGAACAAAAAACTCCAATGTTGAGAACATTAAGTGTCCCGCAGGGTGCATGATTGGGCCCACTTTTACTCTGATAATGTGTAAAACAGTAGCTTTATTCTTTAAATTACGATTAGGTAAAATAAACATTTAAAAAGTTGAAGTACAAACTGCCAATTTTAAGAATATTAGAGCATGAGTTCCTCAGGGTTCATGATTGGGCCCACTTCCACTTTACAAATCAGATTAAGTCAAACATTTCTAAAAACTAAAAAGGTTGTAGGAGTGCTCTTGAGCCAGGATCCCTACAGAGCACAGAACGCACTGACATTGGACCATCTGAAGAAAACGACTCAAAAACATCCAATCAGAACTCAAAAAGGGCAGTTTCTAAGAACATTAGGAGTTCCTCAGGGTGCACGGTTGGGCCCACTTTCACTTTGAACTGTAAAATAAAACCTCTGTATTTTAAGAACATTAGGGGTTCCTCAGGGTGCACGGTTGGGCCCACTTTCACTTTGAACTGTAAAATAAAATCTCTGTATTTTAAAAACATTAGGGGTTCCTCAGGGTGCACGGTTGGGCCCACTTTCACGTTGATAATATCTAAACAGTAGCTTTATTTTTTAAATGTACGTTTTCTTTACGTTTGTTGTGTTTATGAGGCTAAAGTGTTTAAATATGGGTGCGGACCACAGGAAAAATAGCTAATGCTAATTAATTAATGGAGATGCTAATAAAAAGTAAAAGAGAATATTTACAGATTCGATAAACATGTAAATATATAAAATGTCTTACTTCTGCCGAGCTGCCTCACAAACAGATTCATCTCCGCGATGAAGCTCCTGCAGAGACAAATATTACACTCTTCACTTCCTATTGGTTTTTCAAAATAAAACAGGAAACAAAGCTTGGGAAGGGGAAGTGATGGACTCACCTGCGGCGGTGCTCTCAGGAGGAAGCTGTGTGTTTTTCTGCCAGACTTGAGAGTATTAAATCACAGATGGAGATGTGAGGCTCTCTGGCTGCTCGCTGCCCTGCGGTGACACCAGAAATCACAACCACACCCCCAACAGCGCCACCCATGGGACAGCTTTAGTGCTGCATCTAAATGCTGCCCCATGTCTTCATCAGAGGGAGTGAGTTCTGGCGTCACCTTCGTCTCAAATATTCATCACCTGTCCACACACAGCTGAATGCTACGCCGTCGTTTAATTTGTTCTATCTTTTATTTTACATTTTACAATATTTCTATTTATTTATTCTGCCATTCATTACACATTTCCTTTTTTACATTTTTAACTCTTACTTCTATTCAGATAATTCTATTCTGTTTTATTGCACAATTCTATTTTAACTTGTCAAGTTTATAAACAATTTATTATGGAATTCTATCTTTTTATTGCACATTTTACATTCCCTTCTTTATACGAAGTTTTCTTCCATTTTTTGTGTGCACATTCTTTACTTTTAAATCTATTTAGCAAATTTCTACTTTAACTTGTTATGTTAAAGTGGACCTATCATGCTATATTTGAATAATATATTGTAGGGCCATACCTATACAAAACATGTCTGCGAAGCTTGGTTTTCAAAATACCAAACAGATCATGCCTCATTTCGCTCTATTCCAGCCCTGTCTTCACAAGGGCTGATTCTGTGGCAAATGAGCTGCAGTTGACCACGCCCCCTGCAAAGGAGGGGGCGTGGCACGAGCGTCACGTTACCATGCTGTTACCATGCCACGCAACCTCTCATTCCCCTGATAGGTGGAGAGTTGCCCATATAGGCGGAGCACCTTGTTTCTGACGTCATAGAAGTGTTCAAATCTGGATCAGTCTGCATCAGATCCGTTGCAGCCCCTTTTTAAGAGATTTGGGTATGGAGGAAAAGAGAGGGTTGTGTTTTCAGACTCTTGGTGAGTTCCCTGACACACAGAGGACACATACTCATGTAGAGAAGACGTACAAAAGTGCATTTTATAAATATTTGTATTCTTTAAATTGCACATCTCTACGTTATCTCCTTGGTTTTCTAAATCTCTCACATTGTTTAAAATGTTTTTTTATCATTATGCATTAAAGCTAGGGGAGGTAAGAATGAAGGAACCAGCTCGAGTGCGCTAGAATTTGAAAATACACAGCCGAAAAAAATCTGCCCCTTCCTTCAGACTTCCTCACAGAGCCCCTCCTCCAACACACACAAACGTGCACATGACCAATGAGGGCACGAGGTAAGTTTGTGCACAGGTGGAAGGCTGACAGGCAGGTAGGCCATCCAGTTACTTTAGCCGGCTCAGATGATTGGTCGTGCTTTTGCAGCGCCACGGCTTCCACAGATATTTCTTTATGGATTTGTTGTCAAAGCACTTCAGATATTCATTGCTATCGGATGTTAAGAGCATTCCATGGAATATAACAACAAGTGTTTCTGAAGGGAACGACCTCCCCCACCTTTAAGGGTTATTAAGATATCAATTCATTTAATCGTGTCGCACTTCGCTCCCTTGCTGATTCTCACTTTGAACAAAGTCTGAAAGTCTGATTATAAAAAACATTTAGCACATATCTAAATGTGCAGATCCTTACACAATTAAGAGGAATTGGACATAAGAGTATAAATATAATATCTTATTTTAAAATAATTTAAACCTATAAAATCAATAAAAACGTGATTTAGAGCGAGGCTTTAGCGTGTGTGTGGACAGATGTGAATATAATTATTATATTAAAATATGAATAATAACGTAATAGTGAACAGTGAGATCTCTGTGGTGTAGCCGACACACTGCGGAGGTCTCTGGGTTTCTGCAGTCCAGCAGAAAAACACACAGCAGCATCCTGACACACACACTCAGAGGTACCAGACACACTCAGAGGTACCACACACACACACACACACACTCAGAGGTACCACACACACACTCAGAGGTACCACACACACACTCAGAGGTACCACACACACACACACTCAGAGGTACCACACACACACACTCAGAGGTACCACACACACACACTCACTCAGAGGTACCACACACACTCTCAGAGGTACCACACACACACTTAGAGGTACCACACACACACACACACACACACTCTCAGAGGTACCACACACACACTCAGAGGTACCACACACACACACACACACACACACACTCAGAGGTACCACACACACACACTCACACTCAGAGGTACCACACACACACACACACACACACACTCAGAGGTACCACACACACACACACACACACACAGAGGTACCACACACACACACACACACACTCTCAGAGGTACCACACACACACTCAGAGGTACCACACACACACACACACACACACACACACACACTCAGAGGTACCACACACACACACTCACACTCAGAGGTACCACACACACACACACACACACACTCAGAGGTACCACACACACACACACACACACACACACAGAGGTACCACACACACACACACACACACACACACACACTCAGAGGTACCACACACACACACACACACACACACAGAGGTACCACACACACACACACACACACACACACACTCAGAGGTACCACACACACACACACACACACACACTCAGAGGTACCACACACACACTCTCAGAGGTAACACACACACACACACACACACACACACACACACACACACACACACACACACACACACACACACTCTCAGAGGTAACACACACACACACACACACTCTCAGAGGACACACACACACACACACACACACACACACACACACACACACACACACACACACACACACACACACACACACACACACACACACACACACACACACACACACACACACACACACACACACACACACACACACACACACACACACACACACACACACACACACACACACACACTAGTCGGACCTGTTGTGGTCCGGGCCCACTTGGCTGTACTTGTACTCGGCGCTGCACTTCTCCTTCTGGAAGAACTGGTTCAGACGGGCCTTGGCGTTCTCCAGAGTCCAGTTCCCGTGCAGGTTAGCGTTCAGGTCCACCTCCTCTGACTCCAGAGTCTGCAAACAATATAATACGTTTAGATAAAAGGACATGAAGAAGTGCCTTTTGCATAAACGGTGACCTTTAAGCTGCTTGTCCTCCGACAGGAAGGAGTAAACAGGAAGTGACGTACCGCCTGTGCCTCCTGCTCGTCTCTCTTGGAGTAATATTCCTTCAGATTCGCTCCTCGCTCCCAATCTCCTCCTCCTCCTCCTCCTCCTCCTCCTCCTCTTCCTCCATCTCCTCCTCCCCAGCCGGAGTTTCCTCCCCCGGAGTTTCCTCCTCCGGAGTACCCGAGTCCCGTGACACCCGGCACCGGCCCGCTCTCCTCTAGCAACGACAACACAAAACATGTGTTGTACTTCCTCCCGGTCCGACGGGACGTAGAAACAAACAGAAAGACAAAGTACCTTTCAGCTCAGCTTTCACCACCAGGTGGGGGGGCAGCGGCCCGCTGGAGGGGAGGCTCCCGAAGCCTCCTCCTGCTCCTCCTCCTTCTGCTCCTCCTGTTCCTCCATCAGGCTGATCTCCAGCTGCAGCGCTCATCTGGATGAACAACACCTCCTTCAAATAATGCTTCAACCAATCGTCCAATGATCACACAATCATTTAAAACACATCGTCTTGTACTCTGATTTATTTTGGGGATAGTGGGAAACGGCGTTGGATCTCTCTGAACACACAAACTGAAGGACTGACAGTAAAGTTGAGTGAGTTCAGAGAGAGGGAGAGGCCCCTTTAAAGACACAGTTTAACGCGAGTACTTCCAGACCCTCGTGATGGTTGCACTGACCCCGGGCGCCGGGACCTCGGCGGCGCTCATCTCTCCGCTGCGGACCAGGAAGTTGACGAAGTCTCGGGCGGCGTTGGTCTGAGCGTCCTTCTTGTTGCTGGAGTTTCCCATCCCGATGTAGCTGAAGCTGTCCACTCGGACCTGAGCGCAGGAAGCAAGACATCAGGAACTCGGAGATATCTATCTATGAAATGGGATGCCTCCTGAGAGGGCTGTTTGTCTCTGCGACGTCTGGCAGTGAATGTGATTGTTCTACATTTGTTTCTCAATTTTGAAGGAGCTGAAGTTTGAGCACAGAGTAATATCCATGTCCGAAGGCCAGAAAGCTAATGTACTGTACGGAAGAGGGTTAGGACCACATGTGACCAAAAGTAACAAAGAAATATTGAGTTCAACAAAAAAAAAATGGATTTCTGAGAGTAAAGTCAGATTTTGGAGAAAGAATTAAAAACAAATTTCAGATAAATAATTTTTAAAAATCTGAATTCTGAGAAATAACTCATATTAAAAAAGATTACAAACATTTTTTTTAAAGAGTCAAATCTGAAAAATAATTCTGGGATAATTTGTTTAGCTTCACCTGACTTTGTTTTTGGCATCAATTGTCTGTATTGATAATGAATTGGTAAATAAATAAATAGAAAGATGAAATGGATCATCTGCTTTGGTGCACATGAACATAGCAACTCAAAAACTCTTCTCAAAACTATTAAACAAAAGAAACATGTTTACAAGAAGTGGAAATAAAGATAGATTGTGAGTTTTTTAAGTCATTAAACTACAACAACATTTAATGCATGAGAATATTTAAAGGTCCCGTGTCCATCTCTACTGATCACAGTTCCAGCGTTGAGGTCTACTAGTATAGAATAGATTTTCATCCAGCATCTCTGTATCGTGTGTGTATTCACTCTCTGTCCTACACGGCTTGTTGGAGCTCCTGCCCCCCCCCCCCCTCTCTCTCTCTCTCTCTCTCTCCCTGTGAGCCCAGTGGCCACACACACACACACACACACACACACACACACACACACACACACACACACACACACACACACACACACACACACACACACACACACACACACACACACACACACACACACACACACACACACACACACACACACACACACACACACACACACACACACACACACACACACACACACACACACACACACACACACACACACACACACACACACGGTGTTTGTGTGTGTACCCAGTGTGAGTTCTGCTGTGTCTCGCTGTCTCGCCGACCCCACACCAGTGAGCCGGCTCACAGTGTCCCGCTCCTCCCAGCAGCGAGCCCCGCATCGTCCCGCCAAATGTGTGTGTGTGAGGAAATCCGCGGATTGGTCACGTCACTATACTTGAAATACGTCACTATACTCAAGAAGTAAACAATGGAGAAAGAGAAATATCCATCGAGGCGTTCTGGGGCAGACAGGTGTTCTCTGAGTTAGAGTGTTACTCCCTACAGGGTGCACTTTGAGGGTCTGAGACTCTGCAGACCGGTCACATGCAGAAGCTACAGAACACAAGGGGACGGGTCATAGGGCTGGGCGATAATTCGATCTCGGTTCGGGATCGCGATAAAATTTTGATCGATTGCGATATTATGCTTGGGACATATTATTCGA
Organism: Notothenia rossii; assembly: GCF_949606895.1. Lineage (NCBI taxonomy): Eukaryota > Metazoa > Chordata > Actinopteri > Perciformes > Nototheniidae > Notothenia > Notothenia rossii. The sequence goes on along the minus strand of NC_136907.1, from coordinate 81,032,272 downwards.
TATGACATCTTAATAAAAAGTAGGCCGCCTAGGCGCAACAACACCAGTATCAGTTTGGCTGCTGTATGCCGGTAGGACACGCCCACGAGCGAGCAGCGTGGCTACAGAGTGAGACTGAAGACAGAGGGAGAAAGGGATGAACAAAGAAGTTGTCAAAAATGAGCGAAACTAAAGAGGACCGTGAAAGTGAAATTATTGGCGAACGCGAAAGCGACACCGTAGGCCTACTAGAAGACATAGTTGACAAAAAATGTCACACCACGTCAGCTGTGTGGACATGGTTCGGTTACGGCAAAAGCGACCAGGAGCAGACGAAGCCGGTCTGCAAAATATGCCGGTGGGTAGTACCAGCCAGGACGGGGAATACGACTAACCTTTTCAATCACCTGAAAAGGCACCACCCCACTAACTACACAGAGAGTGTGACACTGCGGGCTCAAGCTAGCACACCACACACGAAGCTAAGCCACACACACACGTCGCCCGGTAACATCAATAAACAACAATCCATCCAGTCGTGCTTTGCAGCCATTGCCCCGTATGAAAAACAGTCAAAGCGGAGCAAAACTATAACGAGCGCTATCACTTATTGCCTCGCTAAAGATATGATGCCCCTGTACACAGTGGAAAAAGAAGGCTTCAGGAAACTGATCAAAGTGTTAGACCCCAGGTACGAGCTCCCTGGTAGAAAATACTTTTCTCGGACGGCGATGCCACAGCTTTATAATGAATGCCGTCGTAAGGTGGAAATTCATCTGAATGATGTTAAATACTTTGCCACCACCACCGATCTATGGTCTAGCCGTACATCGGAGCCATATATGAGTCTCACGATTCATTTCATTGACGAGGAGTGGGCTCTACACAGCAAATGCTTACAGACAGCATACTTCCCAGAGGACCATACTGGGGAAATCATCAGCCAGGGGCTGGAGGATGCACTCAAATCCTGGGGCCTTAGGGAAGACCGACAGGTGTGCATCACAACAGACAACGGTGCAAACGTTGTCAAGGCTGTTTCCCTCAAAGGCTGGTCCCGGCTGCAGTGCTTTGGTCATCGACTGCACCTTGCCATTGGTAAGTTCATGATGATAGGCTAATAATAAAAAAAGTTCATGATGATGTCAAAGGCTACATTTTCAGCTCTAATAATAGCTCAGTGTAATGATTCGTATTCTTATACACTGTTGCCCATAAAGCTGGAATAAAATGTATATTTTTACCTCTTCTCATGAAATGATAGTAACAATGTGATTTATTCTTCATAAAGTATATTCTCAAAATTGGTAACTGGGACTCAGTAGCCTATGTAATTATTGCACCTGGTAATTACTGATGTGTATAAATTGGAATAGAAATAGGAATGTATCTGAAAACAAAATTATTTCACTTTACATGCCTCAATAAACCAATGTATAGGCTATCACTTTATAACTATTGATACTGATACTAGGTGATAATTCGATCATTACTAACATTTTGCATCTAAGATGTATTTGAATGAAGAGTTTATATTCTATCACTGTACTCAACTTAAATTGAGGAAAAATATGTTTATGTGTGTAGTCTAATTGATTTTCATATCAAGGATGTCATGACAATATTATGATTTATTATTATAAGACAGAAACTAATTTTTAAATAATACTTAATACTAATAATACTACATTTTTGTCATCTACAGAGCGAAGTGTGAGAGACAAGAGAATAGAGAGAGCCATGGGTGTGAGCAAAAAAGTGGTTAGTACTTTCTCATACTCATGGAAGAAGAAAAAAGAACTAACAGCTGCACAAAAGGAGCTCGACCTACCTGAGCACCGGTTGATGACAGAATCACCTACCAGGTGGGGTTCTCGCCATGCAATGATAGCACGAGTACTGGAGCAGGAGAAGGCCATTTCAAAGGTTTTATCTGCTGATAGAAAAAACAAGGCACCTGGCTCTCTCATGGCAAGACATTGAGGTCTTGGAGTCTGTACACAAGGCCCTTAATCCACTTGTTGAGTTCACTGATGCCCTCTCTGGTGAAGCACATGTCAGTGTCTCTTGTGTGAAACATGTCCTACAGCTCTTCAATACAGAGGTCTTGAAGCCAGGAGAGGATGACACAGAGCTAACGAAGGCCATCAAAACTACTATCACCACATATTTGAATGAAAAGTATGATGATGATGCCACTGATGACCTCCTTAACATGGCATCTCTTGTTGATCCTCGGTTCAAGACCCGCTACATCCAAGGTGACAAGGTAGAGGCTGTGAAATCCAGAGCTGTGGCACAGATCCTGGGTGACTGTCAGAGCACACCACAGTCTACTCTCACACCTACAGCTACTGCTACTGCTACAGCTTCAGCTCCACCAGCCAAAATGCAGAGGAAGACACTGGGCAGCTTTTTCAAGAAGTCCTACTCTGTTTCTACCTCTAGTCTAACAGATGAGCAGGATGTTGAGGCTGAACTGAACAGTTACCTGCTAGCTCCAGAAGTAGACGGTGAGACCAACCCCCTGGCATGGTGGAAAATCCACTGCACATCATACCCCAGAGTGAGCTTCCTGGCAAAGCGGTATCTATGTATTCCTGCCACCAGCTCACCCTCAGAGCGTGCTTTTAGTACAAGTGGCAATATTGTGTCCTGCCATAGGGCAGCTTTAAAGCCAGATGTGGTGAACAGACTTGTCTTTCTTGCAAAAAACCTGTAATGGGGTAAATGATGTTCACTACTGCACAAGATGTAGAATAACTGTGACTGGTTTACTATGTTTACACATTACACATGTTTTTTATGTTTAGCACTTTAATGTGTCAGAGGGTCTGACCCACTTGGTTTTGTACTGCCTTGGTTTTGTACAAATATTTGAGATTATTATTATTTAATAATTGTTTTTTTTTTTTTATTCTGTATGAGCGAAAGCATTTTGTTCTCACTATTGGAAGGCATTAAACTTTATTATAAAGTTTCAGTGAATCTCTTGTTTCTTCAAGCTTCAGGATGTCCCTCACACTGGCAGCATCTGCAAAAACTACATATCGTGATAAGAATCGAGATCGATCAATATGGAAAAACATATCGTGATAACATTTTTTTCCATATCGCCCAGCCCTAACGGGTCAGAACCAGAGAAGCAGGACATGGGACCTTTAAGTAATCTCTCCATCTAAACGAGTTAATCAAACTAACTTTGCAGAATCAGATTTATTGGAGTAGTTTTTACACATAGGAGGACTCTGTGGGGGGGGTCATGGTGCGTACATTTAGTGAGAGGAATAATATACACTTGAAAATATCTGAATTCCAAAGTGGATGAGCTGTGCAGAAATGTATAAGATATACAGAGGACTGTTTGAGGGTTGCTGTTTATTCTGGACTGTGGGAAACGGTATTTGGATCTCTCTGTCTGTGCACACAAACTGAAAGGTGGACAGTAAAGTGGACGTCTTTGACTTTGTGTTGATACTGTAGAACGACGTGCTGCTTGTGTATATGAATATATAAACTCAGGGTGTTACGAAGCCTCACCTCACACAGGAACTTCTGGCGGTTTTTGTTCCCTGCAGCTCGGATGTCGTAGCTGGGCGTCAGCTTCTTCTTCCCGCACCAGGCGTACAGCACGTTCTTGATGTCCGCCATGGTGGTCCGACGGGCCCTGAGCGGAGGAATTTAAAATAACTCCAGTCAGGTAACAAGCAAACCTATCAGAGTCTATGCCACAGCTGAGCTTCGGGTGTAAATCAAGAGAAGCTCTGGGCAGACACAGAGTAGTTAATGACACCTGTCCGTGTAAGAGAAGACTGATCGCTGTCTCTCTGCGGTTTAGAGTTAGTGATTTGAAACGACTAAATACTGGACCTTCAGATACAGCTTTAATGACAACTATAGAAATGTTTTTATTTTTATCTGAGAATTGTATTATTCTTCCATTTTTTCAAAAAAAAAAAATCGGACTTTAATCCGAATTCCGTTTTTTTACTGTAACAATATTTTGTTTGTTATTTAAAGAAAACTATTTTTCTCTATTATTATTATTATTATTTCGCACTTTAATCTCAGAAATCTGATTTTGTGTTTTATATTTTTCTGATAATTTCTATTAAAGGTCACCTATCGTGCTATTTGTAGGCAATAGCATAGATCTCAGATATATAAAAAACATGTCTATGAAGTGTTTTGCTCCAAACACCAAACAGATCCCCCATTCTAGCCATGCCTCATATCCCTCTATTTCACTTCCTGTTTCTAAAGTGCTGATTTGGGTATAAAGCTTTAAAGAGGAGGGGTCTGAGCTCATGCGGGACCCGTCTGCTACTGTCTAAACTAAATACTGCCGTGATGAAACTCCATATCATGGATTATCAAGGATTCTCTCTGAAACAGTATGGAGCTCAAAGGCTTTCTCTCTTGCCGGTTATACCACAAGGTGAGTTCCTTTTTACTTCCTGCTTCTTCACACACATGCTCTCCAGTACAGGTTAGCTCTGAGTGTTAGCCATGCTAATGTGAACACAGACCATATCACGTCCAAAACAGTCGGGCATTGTTTCTGATAGTGCCATGGGCATACTTGCCAACCTTGAAACCTCAGAAATCGTGAGCATTTAAAAACCACCGCGCGGGGGGGGGGTTGCTAGTGGATCGCCGGAGCTGTTAGAACTGTTAGCGCTGGAGCCTCGCAGCGGGGAAACTGACTTTTAAAGATAAAAAGAACATCTAAACATGCTTATTGTAGTTGTAAGTGCAATGCCTTGCTGTCTGTAGCACCATCCTTGATGGAGCATATGTGTGATCTGGAACTGTATTTTACAGGAAAGGAGTGAGCAGAGGGTCGAGTCGTCCATTCTTGTTCTGTTTTCTGTGACTATCTTCCTCACCATGCTGAACATCCTCTCAAACTTTCAGTTGCACGCGCTACTAAAGAGACTCGCTACCATGAAAACCAAACAATGTCGTGAGTAAATCTGATTTTGTCAGAAATCAGGAGAAATGTGACCCCGGGAGGAAACCGGGAGAGGGCAGAGAAATCGAGAAAAAAAAAAAGAAGAGAGATTTAAAAAAAAAAAGGGAAATTTGATTTTTTTTTTTATTCTGATAGAAAACATCTTGATTAGATAATTAGAGTCATGATTAAAATGGAGGTCTCAAAAAGCAGGTTCTATCGAAGCTAACTGTAATCCTGACGGTGACACGGAACATTTAGAAAGTAACACTCATCTGATTTGTTTATAACTATGAGGGAGTACAGTTACTTCTTAACCCGTTACATGTCATCCGTTACTGATAATAAATAAAGGGTTATAATAATAAATACAATATGAATCAGGTTTGTTATTGTTTGTTGTTTAGCTCGATGCTAAAGCTAGCGTTAGCTCATTATTATTATTATCAAACACCGGCTCTAGCTTGCTCTCTAGTTAAACACTTGCCGTTGAAGTGTTTGCTTCCGGTTTCTGTGGGGCTGAGTGTAAAAGACTAAACCAAGTATACAACTAGGAGATCTGAATAACATACAAAGAGAACATTTATTATTCTTTACTCACGATGAGAGGCTTCTGCAGACACCGGAAGTGGCTAGTGAGTGTGTGTTCCCTCTGTTGTCCCTGCTCTCTCAGTGCTGCCCCTGCTGGACGGGAGGAGGACTGCCGGCGACAGAGAGACACTCCAGCAGCCTGGTGTGTGTAACTAAGTACATGTACTCACAATGCACAATGGTACTTGTACTTCACTTCTACTCCACTACAGTTCAGAGGTACATGGTGCACTTGTACTCTACTACATGTATTTAATCCCTTTAGTTACTTTACAGATGTGGATGAATGATGTGAAATATAATCAAGTGTTAAATCAGAGAAAATAAAATGTAAACCTAAACACAACCCCAATAAATACTAAATATTCTAAAACAGCATAAAGTAACTCCTCTGGTGCTCATGGCCTCCTTTCTAGAGGGTCTAAAGTAACTCCTCTCCTCATGGTCTCCTCTCTAGAGAGGGTCTAAAGTAACTCCTCTCCTCATGGTCTCCTCTCTAGAGAGGGTCTAAAGTAACTCCTCTGGTGCTCATGGTCTCCTCTCTAGAGGGTCTAAAGTAACTCCTCTCCTCATGGTCTCCTCTCTAGAGGGTCTAAAGTAACTCCTCTGGTGCTCATGGTCTCCTCTCTAGAGGGTCTAAAGTAACTCCTCTCCTCATGGTCTCCTCTCTAGAGGGTCTAGAGTAACTCCTCTCCTCATGGTCTCCTCTCTAGAGGGTCTAAAGTAACTCCTCTCCTCATGGTCTCCTCTCTAGAGGGTCTAAAGTAACTCCTCTCCTCATGGTCTCCTCTCCTTAATGGTGTCTTTGTGACAGGAAGAGAGCCTGACTTCCTGTTTCTCATCATACTGATGAGTACACAGATATGTTAGTATAAGTACACAGAGTGAGGAGACATCATGGAGTTCTGGCCTATCAGAGCACGGCTTTGTCAGTCATGTGATCAAAACAATCCGGGAGAAAAATGACGGAGAACAGTGGGACTCCGGTAAGTAGTCAGTTTGTGCTGTTTATTTTACAAGCTGTGAGGGCTCGACAGCTTTCGTATCTTACATTAGCTAGCTAAATGAGTGAAGTAGCCTAGTGACTTGCTGTTAGCAACCGTTCTAAATTCATCAACATTGAAATAAATGTATTATTGAAATAATATTTAACTGTTATCAAAACTTAGTGCAACTGTAGAAGCTTGCTATTTTCAGCGCTCACTGCAAGAATCACTTTTTGTGTTTTTACAGTCAGTGTGCTGAGACAAAAGGTCGCAGCTCTCACTATCTTCAATATTTGCCTTAAAAGTTGAACAAAAAAGTTATGTTTCTTGGTAAAATGTAACCTTTTGCTAAGAAAGTGATTTGCAGATGATCTAGTATTTAGTAATGTTTAATGGCATGTGTTTTTTAAAACCAATAACTTTATGCATTCTTTGTAAATTATGAAAAAGGTGTATGTACCTTGAATCCGTGCTGAAGTTCTCTGCTGTTAGGAGTCCAGATCTGTCTCTCCTCCTCGGGTCCAGCCTGTCTGGATCCAACACACTCTCACTCCGTCCAGGAGCGACGTTTGGTCAGGGTCCCGTGGCGTGCAGTTGTGACGCTCCTAGGCTCCTTCAGCTTCATAAAGGGACCCAAAGAGCTTTCAACTGATTGCAATGTATTCCCATCTGCGGCGGGATTTGACGCTCATGGAAGCACGGCTGCCCTTAAAGGCAATGTGAGCGGCCATTCCCATTGGATAACGGAGAATTGTACACCAGGAAGTAAGTATTCCCCTTTCTGTGGATTGATCTGACAGTGATATCTGCACTACTCATCGACTCAAAAACACCAGATTACCTTTGTTAATTAAAGGACATTGATTGGTTTAAATTATGTGAAATGCTTTTGTGTTTTCCCTTCGATTCTGAGAGACAACTTGTCTTCTCTGAAATGTGGAGCGCCAAAGAGACTACACTACCCACAATCCCCAGTTATTGTTGTGCCTTAATTACAAAGCGACTCTGTGAATATGTGCCTCAGCATGAGAACCAGCATGTGATGAAAAAGTGATCCCCCTTAGCATCTGACGCATGTGAGAAGAGTCTTGTGTGTCTTCTCTCTTTGTGAGCACTTTTCTTATCTTGTTTGTATTTCTGAATTCGACAGCAGCGAACTCACCTCTGCCTTAAACCTAGTTCGCCTAAGAGCAACTCCGGGACACTTGGAATCACCGTCCGGGTGATTTTAACTTTTTCTACCACACATGTGTGACATCGAGGGACTAAATGACTATTGTTTCTTTTGGCTGCCTGAAAAACACATTGGTAACTCGGAACATTACATGACATGTCACTTGTTAGACGCTTTAATACATACTCAGTACTGTGGACAATCCCCACAGGAGCACTTTGGGGTGAAGTGTCTCAGGGACACAACGACATGCTGACTGCAGTGGGGTTTGAACCTATGACCCCCTGATCCCAACACCAACGCACCACCCACTGCGCCACACGCCTCCAGACATGTTGTATTCTGAAGTTAACAAAGTCCACAACTGGTTTAGAAGCAGCAATAAAAACGCCTCGTGGAACATTTTTCAGAAGTGACCAAAATGAACTGTGCGGAGGAACCACATGTATCTCTACGGAGCTCTGTGGCGTTCTGCATAGAGAAACGTCTTCCTCCATTTGAAGTATGTATTCGATGCCCCTTGTAGCACTTTGGGGTTGCTTTTAGTCATGAAAGGTGCTTTACAAATCAAATATATTATTATTATTATTAATTTGACTATTGCATCCATTTCTTATTTTGTATTAAGGAGATCCATATGAAAAAAAGATCCAAAGATGTGTCGACGTTATTCAAATAAGAATTTCATGCAAATCACAAAAGGAATATTATATTTATTAAACGTTAATGGATCTCTTGATTTAGTTTCTCAACAGAAAATACCTTATATTTATGATAATGTGTGACTCAATCCGTACCTTTTGGATTTCATCATTTTGTTCGATATTCTCCTTTTACAAATATGAGATCTTTTTCTTGTTATTACTTCTTTGCATCTCAAAAACATGAGATCCAAACTCCAGGCTCAAACTCATGTTTCTTTAATGGTACCTCAACATCTTCCTTTTGCGGTCGATGGGAGGCCTTGTTCTAATCTGACTAAATCTCCGGACTGAGTTTGATATCTCATCTTGGTCACTTCAGTGCAAATCAAAAAAACGTCTTCAAATGTTACCAATGATCTAAAGGTTGAACATCTGTTTTACTGTTCGTTAAGAGTCACAAGGTACTCATACATTATAACTTATGATATTCTTCTCGATGATAGTTTCTGATTCGTCTCAAAGTGACAAACATCGCAGTTCCTTCAACAAGTGATCAATATCTGAGGTGAGAGAACGGAGGTGATTAGAATCTGTCTCCGGAGTTAACGCTCGGTCGTGTTCCCGCTGATGTCGAAGTCGTACCTTTGATTATTTTTAGTTTGCCACATTCCAGCCGTTTGTTTGTAAAACACATATTTAAAGGTTTCAGGGCTGACCAAGGAGTTCAAGTATCTCGGGGTCTTGTTCTCGAGTGAGGGAACAATGGAGCGTGAGATGGGTCGGAGAATCGGAGCAGCGGGAGCGGTACTGCAGTCTCTTTACCGCACCGTAGTGACGAAAAGGGATCTGAGCCAGAAGGCAAAGCTCTCTGTCTACCGGGACATTTTCGTTCCTACCCTCACCTATGGTCATGAAGGATGGGTCATGACCTAAAGAACGAGATCACGGGTACAAGCGGCCGAGATGGGTTTTCTCCACAGGGTGGCTGGTGTCTCCCTTAGGGATAAGGTGAGAAGTTCAGTCATCCGGGAGGGACTCGGAGTTGAACCGCTCCTCCTTCGCGTTGAAAGGAGCCAGTTGAGGTGGTTCGGGCACCTAGTTAGGATGCCACCTAGTTAGGATGCCACCTGGGCGCCTCCCTAGGGAGGTGTACCAGGCACGTCCAGCTGGGAAGAGACCAAGGGGTGGACCTAGAACCAGATGGAGGGATTATATCTCTTCGCTGGCCTGGGAGCGCCTTGGGACCCCCCAGTCAGAGCTGGTTGATGTGGCCAGGGAAAAGAACGTTTGGGGCTCTCTGCTGGAACTGATACCTCCGCGACCCGACCATGGATAAGCGGGAGAAGATGGATGGATGGATGGAGGGCTGACCAAGAGAATTCACAGGTGTGTGTTTGTGCGTGATCCATCCAATGTTTCAAACCTACCTGGGCCTGTTTGTGTTTTTGCTAGTTCTTTAGAATGTTTTTATTTTTAGACCCATTTAACAGATTCATAATTCTATCATTATCTTTTGAGCATCCGTCTTCTTGCAGATCTTCTCGCCAGCACTTCATTTGTCACCGTTTTTACAACTAAACCAAGCAGTGGACTCACATTTGTTTCTGTATTAGATGTATGTAGATTATACTTCTCTAATGTTTATAAATATATCAGTTTGATGAACTGCAGATGACATGTATGAGAACACTACGACTGTAGTAACTCACAGAAATCTAATAAATCTATCCCCAAAGTGCTGCTGTGGTGTGTTCGTTACGAACCTGTATGTGATCTGAAGGGATCAAATCGATCTGAATCCTCTGTTGAGTTTTAAACGTGTTAATGTTGCTGCTGGATCAAAACAAACTTCCTTTACGGGTTATTAAAGTATATCGTATCCTATAATCACCTCAAACCAAACCACGAGGGTGGGTTTGTGTTCAAATAAGCATACGATGTAGTTATGGGTGGTATGTATAACGTGTTGTAGTTCCATAATGAGGTAATAACATCCATCATTTGAAACAACTATTTCTTTGTTAATGTTACGAAGCTGTGAGATCCCGTTATATCGTGGCTCGAATGACTTTGACTTCTGGTCCCACATTCACCACGTAATTCATCAGGTTAGAATCCCCTGCGAAATGAACCATGGTTGGGATATGGCACCACAGTCAACCATGGTACTGATATAAACCACGGTCTACCATGGACATAAGTATGTCATTCAAAATGTGATAGCTTACAGTAATATGCCTGCTCAGAATCTATAAATCATACTAAAATGTCACTTTAATCATGTTAATGTGTACACTATTCAATTTCACCCCAGTTTCCAGTTTCCAATGTCTTGAATTATGACTTTTGCTTCATAATCAATGATAATAGGTGCCATTCATTACATTTAGCTGACGCTTTTATCCAAAGCGACTTACAATTACCAATTACAGGGACTCCCCGGAGTAACTAAGGGCTAAGTGCCTTACTCAGGGCACACTAGTGGTGATGTTCCTGGTGGGATTTGAACTCACAACCTTCCGATCTTCACCCCCCCTCACTATCCATTAGACCACCACTATGCCTGAGTTGGATGACATTCCTGACATTAATTTGAACTCTGTTTAATATCTCTACATAAAGTTAAACTGACTTACTAAATAAACTAAGTTGAGAATCTGATCACAATTTGAAGTCTATTTTATTAATGTGACTAGTTTATGAATGTGACATGAATTGCTCATTAAACAGTTGGTGAAAATGTAAAGACTATTTTATATACATTCATCAGGTGACGGTGCCGAGCCTCATTAGAATGATTGTCGACCATGGTTTCTGTAGACCATGGTTCAAATATTCAAATGGCTGACCATGGCAGGCTGACCATGGTTGAACATGGTAGACCATGGTTTCTTCCCCATGGTACTCTGACCATCATGGTACTTCATTGCCAACCATGGTATTACCGTGGTTGGCATTGAAATACCATGGTTACGTTTCGCAGGGGATATCCTTTATTAACAAAATGGCACCATGCATACCGATCTGATCTGAGACACATTATATAAACGGCAGACAACGAAAGACCTTTCATATGTGTTATAAATGAGATATAGATTTCCTTATTGAAGGTCTAAGTGCCGTTTTGCTTCTTTTGGCACTTATCCTTTTTGTGTCTATTGATGATCATTATATTTACAGCTTGGGCCCGTTCAGAATATGTGCTGCACTAACACTCACTAGAGCACCTAAAGTGGATTATTCTGCCACTCTGAACAAACTGAGCATTTCCTTCAGTGTGTTTTGATAAAAAAGTGTTTTTTCAAAGGACAGCTTTGACGTTATTTCTTTACAGATTCTCTCTTTACTTTGTTTTGATTATTGTTCTGTCCTGTTTGTGCAGGTTTAGCCTTCTGTGCCTCTGGGTGTTTACAGCAGCACAATGTAAGGAAGCAAACAGGTCAGTGTGTTAATGAGGTCACCTGAGAGCAGCTCGTTAACAGCTCTCATTAAGGCCGGAGCTCGTTAGCCCACAGAGTCCAAGCTGCAGCTCATTAACCACAAACATCATTTCATCATCTGCAGGATGTTGTTACCGCCCTGACCTCTGCCCTGCAGGCTTCACTTTATGTGAGTGACACCTCAGTACTTTAGGATGTACGTGTTCTGTCTGAGAGCATGAGGGCCAATAGTTCAAATGCACTCTACTGGATGGTGCATCATACCGGTCAAACAGTTGAGAGTAGACACATCTCACTATCAACAGCTTCTCGGCTATGACACTGAAGCTACGCAAAAAAGTTTGTTTGCGGATCCTCTCGTGAACCTAGCACCACACAAAGCTATACATGTGGGGTGGTGTCTATATTCAAATACTCAGAGTTTCTGTTAGCCGGTATTTGACCGTAAAAAATTGTAGAATATAAATCTCTCCGGTCATGTTGTACGGTAAAGATAATTAGCTGTAAGCTCAACTGAAAGTGTATTAAAAATATTTTTAATACACAAGTCAGCACCTACGCACCAAGTTTAAACACATGTTTATGATTCTTATACTTTTAGTTCAGCAGGATAATCTCCACACATTAACACCTCTTTATGATTTCTAAAGTAAAAAGCTAACGTTAGGCTATAAAGGAACTACAGCACGGTCACATGACTTCACGTCACCACCCCTAAGCTAAAGGAGGCTAACGTTAGGCTATAAAGGAACTACAGCACGGTCACATGACTTCACGTCACCACCGCTAAGCTAAAGGAGGCTAATGTTGGGCTATAAAGGAACTACAGCACGGTCACATGACTTCACGTCACCACCGCTAAGCTAAAGGTGGCTAATGTTGGGCTATAAAGGAACTACAGCACGGTCACATGACTTCACGTCACCACCGCTAAGCTAAAGGCGGCTAATGTTGGGCTATAAAGGAACTACAGCACGGTCACATGACTTCACGTCACCACCGCTAAGCTAAAGGAGGCTAATGTTGGGCTATAAAGGAACTACAGCACGGTCACATGACTTCACGTCACCACCGCTAAGCTAAAGGAGGCTAATGTTGGGCTATAAAGGAACTACAGCATGGTCACATGACTTCACGTCACCACCGCTAAGCTAAAGGAGGCTAATGTTGGGCTATAAAGGAACTACAGCACGGTCACATGACTTCACGTCACCACCGCTAAGCTAAAGGAGGCTAATGTTGGGCTATAAAGGAACTACAGTACGGTCACATGACTTCACGTCACCACCGCTAAGCTAAAGGAGGCTAATGTTGGGCTATAAAGGAACTACAGTACGGTCACATGACTTCACGTCACCACCGCTAAGCTAAAGGAGGCTAATGTTGGGCTATAAAGGAACTACAGCACGGTCACATGACTTCACGTCACCACTGCTAAGCTAAAGCTGGCTAATGTTGGGCTATAAAGGAACTACAGCACGGTCACATGACTTCACGTCACCACCGCTAAGCTAAAGGAGGCTAATGTTGGGCTATAAAGGAACTACAGCACGGTCACATGACTTCACGTCACCACTGCTAAGCTAAAGCTGGCTAATGTTGGGCTATAAAGGAACTACAGCACGGTCACATGACTTCACGTCACCACTGCTAAGCTAAAGCTGGCTAATGTTGGGCTATAAAGGAACTACAGCACGGTCACATGACTTCACGTCACCACCGCTAAGCTAAAGGAGGCTAATGTTGGGCTATAAAGGAACTACAGCACGGTCACATGACTTCACGTCACCACTGCTAAGCTAAAGCTGGCTAATGTTGGGCTATAAAGGAACTACAGCACGGTCACATGACTTCACGTCACCACTGCTAAGCTAAAGGAGGCTAATGTTGGGCTATAAAGGAACTACAGTACGGTCACATGACTTCACGTCACCACCGCTAAGCTAAAGGAGGCTAATGTTGGGCTATAAAGGAACTACAGCACGGTCACATGACTTCACGTCACCACCGCTAAGCTAAAGGAGGCTAATGTTGGGCTATAAAGGAACTACAGCACGGTCACATGACTTCACGTCACCACTGCTAAGCTAAAGCTGGCTAATGTTGGGCTATAAAGGAACTACAGCACGGTCACATGACTTCACGTCACCACTGCTAAGCTAAAGCTGGCTAATGTTGGGCTATAAAGGAACTACAGCACGGTCACATGACTTCACGTCACCACTGCTAAGCTAAAGGTGGCTAATGTTGGGCTATAAAGGAACTACAGCACGGTCACATGACTTCACGTCACCACCGCTAAGCTAAAGGAGGCTAATGTTGGGCTATAAAGGAACTACAGCACGGTCACATGACTTCACGTCACCACCGCTAAGCTAACGGAGGCTAATGTTGAGCTATAAAGGAACTACACTACGGTCACATGACTTCACGTCACCACCGCTAAGCTAAAGGTGGCTAATGTTGGGCTATAAAGGAACTACAGCACGGTCACATGACTTCACGCCACCACCGCTAAGCTAAAGGAGGCTAATGTTGGGCTATAAAGGAACTACAGCACGGTCACATGACTTCACGTCACCACCGCTAAGCTAAAGGTGGCTAATGTTGGGCTATAAAGGAACTACAGCACGGTCACATGACTTCACGTCACCACCACTGAGCTAAAGGCGGCTAATGTTGGGCTATAAAGGAACTACAGCACGGTCACATGACTTCACGTCACCACCGCTAAGCTAAAGGAGGCTAATGTTGGGCTATAAAGGAACTACAGCACGGTCACATGACTTCACCACCGCTAAGCTAAAGGAGGCTAATGTTGGGCTATAAAGGAACTACAGCACGGTCACATGACTTCACGTCACCACCGCTAAGCTAAAGGTGGCTAATGTTGGGCTATAAAGGAACTACAGCACGGTCACATGACTTCACGTCACCACCGCTAAGCTAAAGGAGGCTAATGTTGGGCTATAGAGGAACTACAGCACGGTCACATGACTTCACGTCACCACCGCTAAGCTAAAGGAGGCTAATGTTGGGCTATAAAGGAACTACAGCACGGTCACATGACTTCACATCACCACCACTAAGCTAAAGGAGGCTAATGTTGGCCGTGATGACATTCAGTCGTCTTACTTAGACACTTGTTCGCACCATCTATGTTTAAATTCACTGGTGGGGTATTCAATGACGTATTTTGTCGTAGAACCAACCAAAAGCAATATCTAATAAGCTGTCTAACACTGGCTTTTTTATATTAAATAAGTGGAATTGTTGTCTTTGTCCAGCGCAGTGATTGAGAGAGGGGGTTAAGCTGCCAGTCAGATATATCAGAGGCCGTAACGAGGACACAATGGGTATTTTTCCCGCGGGACACAAAGAGCTGTCTCTCTGTGTTTTATTCATAATGAGTAATATTGCACAATGACCAAGAAAGACGGATGATTGTAATATAATAAAATGTCTCTGAGGATCATGTCCATCCCTTATAATTGAAAGATTGTTTTTTTTTAGTTAATTAAATGTGTGCTCTGTCATGAATGTTAATTGGCTTACAGTCACACTGGATGTGCTCATGAAGGGGACAGATGCTAACCAGCGGCCCACAGCGCTGCACACTCCTCGTTTGGACTCAAAACCAAACCTCATGCAGCGAATAGATGGAGAATGAGACAATCGATGTTTTGCTTTCCATTCTCAGACAGGTTGAACCTTTCTATGCGGTGCGTGGTCGA
>NC_136907.1:80999270-81011770 GCF_949606895.1 Notothenia rossii | reverse complement strand
AGCTTTAGTGAAAAACAAATGACGTATGATGGCGACAGAGTAGGGAGGGACTTCCACAGGCCGGCTGAATGCTGATTGGAGGATCGTGTTGCCAGGAGACTTTTTTCTAAGTCTGTGCACCTACCAAAGAGAACCAAGTCTAAACCACGGCATCTCTTCATCTAGTCTTGACCAATCATAAATGTACGGGCAACGCCCTGTGTAATAAAATGGATTGACCATCCTGCTTTATCCGACCATTTCTTAGTAACTTTTGAAGTACTGTTACTAGACTACAAAGCATTAGCCAAAAGCTCCTGCAGCAGAAACCTATCTGTTAGTGCTATAGCCACATTTAAGGAAGAGATTCCACCAATACTTAACTCGATAGCATGTCTGCATGTAGGGGAGGAAACTTATACAAAATGTACACCACCCCAAATTGATCCTGTTGTTGATAGTGCTTCAGATGCATAAAGCCAGAGCAGCCTACTACTCTTCATGAATAGATGAGAATAAGAATAATGCAAGATTTCTTTTCAGCACTGTAGCCAGGCTGACAGAGAGCCACAGCTCGACTGAGCCTTCTATTCCCATAGCACTCAGTAGGAATGATTTGATGTGCTTTTTTAACGATCAAATTGTTACTCTTAGAAACAAAATCAATGACCTCTTGCCTTTGACCAGTATAGTGTTATCAACAGCTCCCGGAAACGTAAGTTCTAATATTACACTAGATAGTAAACTAGAATGCTTTTCAGCCATAAACCTTGAACAATTAAATTCAATGATTCTCTCTTCTAAACCATCAACGTGTATCTTAGACCCGATTCCAACTAAGCTGTTAAAAGAAGTTTTTCCATTAATTAGCACTTCTTTATTAAATATTATGAATATGTCTTTATTATCAGGCTATGTTCCACAATCATTCAAAGTAGCAGTGATAAAACCGCTTCTTAAAAAGCACAACCTCGATCCAGAGGTTTTAGCCAACTATAGACCTATTTCTAATCTTCCGTTCCTCTCAAAGATTCTTGAGAAAGCAGTCTCAAAACAGCGTGTGATTACTTAAGAAACTATGATTTATTTGAAGATTTTCAGTCTGGCTTTAGAACACAACATAGCACAGAGACAGCTCTGGTTAAAGTCACAAATGACATTCTAATAGCCTCTGACAAGGGACTTGTCTCTATTCTTGTCTTGCTCGATCTTAGTGCTGCATTTGATACTATCGACCATGATATCCTATTGCAAAGACTAGAGCAATTAGTTGGCATACAGGGAACTGCTTTAGGCTGGTTTAGGTCCTATCTATCTGAACGCTCTCAGTTTGTACGTGTCAACGATGAATCTTCCACGCAAACCAAAGTTAGCCATGGAGTGCCACAGGGCTCAGTGCTTGGACCTATTTTGTTCACACTATATATGCTTCCGTTAGGCAATATTATAAGGAATCATTCTGTAAACTTTCATTGTTATGCCGATGATACTCAACTATATTTATCAATCAAGCCTGATGAAATTAATCATCTAAATAAAATTCAAGACTACCTCAAGGACTTAAAAACGTGGATGACCTTAAATTTTTTGATGTTAAACACGACCAAAACTGAAGTTATTGTACTCGGCCCAAAGAATCTACAAAACAAATTATCTAAAGATATATTAACTATGGATGGCATTAATTTGGCCTCCAGTGAGACTGTAAGGAATCTTGGTGTTATATTTGATCAGGATTTATCCTTTAACGCCCACATAAAATCAATCTCAAGGACCGCCTACTTCCATCTACGTAACATTGCAAAAATCAGGCATATCTTGCCTCAAAACGATGCAGAGAAACTAGTCCATGCATTTGTTACTTCAAGGCTGGATTATTGTAACTCCTTATTATCAGGGTGTACAAAGAAGTCAGTCAAGTCTCTTCAGCTGATTCAAAATGCTGCAGCTCGTGTACTAACCAGAGTTAGGAAAAGGGACCACATTACTCCTGATCTGGCTGCCTTACACTGGCTCCCTATAGAACACAGGATAGAATTTAAAATTCTTCTTCTCGCCTACAAAGCCCTTAATGGGCAGGCGCCATCTTACCTTAAAGAACTCATTATACCCTACTGTCCTACTAGGGCATTGCGTTCCAAGAATGCAGGGTTGTTGGTTGTTCCTAGAGTCTCTAAAAGTACAATGGGAGCCAGAGCCTTTTCTTATCAAGCTCCACTTTTGTGGAATCAGCTTCCAGTTTGTGTTCGGGCGGCAGACACCCTATCCGTTTTTAAGAGTGCGCTTAAGACCTTCCTTTTTGATAAAGCTTATAGTTAGGGCTGATTAGATTCAGCCCCTAGTTTTGCTGATATAGGCTTAGTTTGTCGGGGGACATCTTACTTCTTCCTTCTCTCTGTCTATACCTGTGTACTCTCATGTTCCGATTAACCCAGCTTCCCCAAATGTCTTTCTTTTTGGTGTCTATATACGCCGGGATCCAGAGTCATGGATGATCCTGCGGTCCTGTGTCATGGATCGCGAGTCCTGGATCTTGAGTCGTGGCTGTGGTCCTGGATCATAAGTCCTGGATGGATATCCTCGTGGATTCATCTTCCTATTATACACACATGCATTTCCTAACATTTGGACTACCTATGTTGCAAATGTATTATCTTTTCAATTTACACACGGCATCTATTGCACGTCTGTCCGTCCTGGGAGAGGGATCCCTCCTCTGTTGCTCTCCCTGAGGTTTCTCCCATGTTCCCCTTTAAACTGTGGGTTTTCTCTGGAAGTGTTTCCTTGTACGATGTGAGGGTCTAAGGACAGAGGGTCTAAGGACAGAGGTTCTGAGGACAGAGGGTCTGAGAACAGAGGGTCTGAGAACAGAGGGTCTAAGGACAGAGGGTCTAAGGACAGAGGGTGTCGTATTGTCATACTGATATTCTGTACAAACTGTGAAGTCCACTGAGGCAAATGTAACATTTGTGATATTGGGCTATATAAATAAACATTGGTTGATTGATTGATAGAGTAACTCCTCTCCTCATGGTCTCCTCTCTAGAGGGTCTAGAGTAACTCCTCTCCTCATGGTCTCCTCTCTAGAGGGTCTAGAGTAACTCCTCTCCTCGTGGTCTCCTCTCTAGAGGGTCTAAAGTAACTCCTCTCCTCATGGTCTCCTCTCTAGAGGGTCTAGAATAACTCCTCTCCTCTATTACTATATAGAGGTATATTATTAATGTTTCTCCGAATCGAAGGGGAAAAATAAAAAAGCATTGCACACAATTTAAACCAATCAATGTCCTTTAATTAGCAAAGGTAATCTGGTGTTTTTTAGTCAATGAGTAGTGCAGATATCACTGTCAAATCAATCGACAGTAAGGGGAATACTTACTTCCTGGTGTACAATTCTCCGTTATCCAATGGGAATGGCCGCTCAAATTGCCTTTAAGGGCAGCCGACACAAACGGATGCCGTGCTTCCATGAGCGTCAAATCCCGCCGCAGATGGGAATACATTGCAATCAGTTGAAAGCTCTTTGCGTCCCTTTATGAAGCTGAAGGAGCCTAGGAGCATCACAACTGCACGCCTCGGGACCCTGACCAAACGTCGCTCCTGGACGATTATGGAGTGAGAGTGTGTTGAACAGAGAACCACTGAAGCAGAAACAGTTCTAGTCTCAACGCTTCTTCATCAAACTTCTTCTACAGATGAGTGTTGTTTCTGTTTAGAGGTGAAAGTAGTCCGGTATGGTCCGGTGCTCCGTACCAGTAAAAGATTCAGAGCTGGTTCACAGAACTGGGAAGAGAGGACAGCAGCTGTCCGTCCACACACACCAACCTGATCACATTCACACCAAGAACACACACCTGCTAACACTAGGTCCACAGAACCACAGTTTGACTGGTTAACCATTAGTCAGCAATATAATCTACATCAGTGATGACGAGAGAGATGCTTCCCTTCGGTCAGACGCCCAGCAGGGGGTCTGTCTCGACTCGTCCTCATCCAGCAGGAAGTCTGAAAGACCTGATTTAATGAAACCCAGTGAACAGGTGCATCATGGGCCGTGAACGCATCACATGTAGGAGCCGATCTGAATCACGGGGTGGAAACACACGTTAGGTTTCCCTTCATCAACACTGCAGGATACAGCGTGATGCATCAAGGTTCAAAGGTTCAAAGGTTCAAAGGTTCAAAGGTTCAAAAGTTCAAAAGTTCAAAAGTTCAAAGGTTAAAAGGTTCAAAGGTTCAAAGGTTTAAAGGTTCAAAGGTTCAAAGGTTAAAGGTTCAAAGGTTCAAAGGTAGTAACTCAGGCATCAATGGTTCACTTCTTATTGGATGTAGATAATGCTAACTGATATATTAACATTTCATTTAAAGATAATAAATTGTACTGCAGGAAATGTTGGTCCACAGGAAGGGGCGGGGCTTCCCCTCTCTGAGAACTCTCTGCTTTGACTGATGACTCTCCTGTTTGTGTTCAGAGCCTGTCAGGCTGGAGGGAGGATCCAGTCGCTGTGAGGGAGACCTGGAGCTGAGACATCAGGGAGAATGGAGACCACTGGTTGATATGTATGAGTACCGGACCCTGAAGGAAGCAGCAGCAGCCTGCAGAGAGCTCGACTGTGGCTCTGCTGTCTCTGTGGGAGAGAGAGAGGAGTCCTCAGACAGATCCGTGTGGACGATCAATCGTGACTGCCTTGATTCTGGATCTGCTCTGAGGGAGTGTGCAGAACGAGATTACTCTTATCCCATCATGCAGCTCACCTGCTCAGGTAAATCCATCAGTCCCATCATGCATCGCAGTCTGTCTCTCATCTGTCTCTCTCACCTGTGTGTCTCTCACCTGTCCCTCTCTCACCTGTCTCTCACCTGTCTCTCTCTCACCTATCTGTCTCTCACCTGTCTGTCTGTCTCTCTGTCTCTCACCTGTCTCTCACCTGTCTGTCTCTCACCTGTCTCTCTCTCTCACCTGTCTCTCTCTCACCTGTCTGTCTCTCACCTGTCACTCTCTCACATGTCTCTCTCTCACCTGTCTTTCTCTCACCTGTCTCTCTCCCACCAGTCTGTCTCTCACCTGTCTCTGTCTCTCACCTTTCTCTCTCTCTCACCTGTCTTTCTCTCACCTGTCTTTGTCTCACCTGTCTGTCTCTCACCTGTCTCTGTCTCTCACCTTTCTCTCTCTCTCACCTGTCTCTCTCTCACCTTTCTGTCTCTCACCAGTCTGTCTCTCACCTGTCTGTCTCTCACCTGTATGTCTCTCACCTATCTCTCTCTCACCTGTTGTCTCTCACCTGTCTCTCACCTGTCTGTCTCTCACCTGTCTCTCGCCTGTCTGTCTCTCACCTGTCTGTCTCTCACCTGTCTCTCTCTCACATGTCCCTCTCTCACCTGTCTCTCTCTCACCTGTCTGTCTTTCACCTGTCTCTCTCTCACCTGTCTCTCTCTCACCTGTCTGTCTCTCACCTGTCTCTCTCTCACATGTCCCTCTCTCACCTGTCTCTCACCTGTCTCTCACCTGTCTGTCTCTCACCTGTCTGTCTCTCACCTGTCTCTCTCTCACATGTCCCTCTCTCACCTGTCTCTCTCTCACCTGTCTGTCTTTCACCTGTCTCTCTCTCACCTGTCTCTCTCTCACCTGTCTGTCTCTCACCTGTCTACAGACCTGCTGCTTCAGCCCAACATCTCTGTGTCCTCCTCCATGTACGGGGTCTCCGTGGCCCAGCAGCAGGGGATCCAGGTGTTCAGAGGCTCCACCTTCAGCATCAGCTGCTCCATCCAGCCTCAGTACCCAGGAGGCTCCTTCCTACTCAGCTCCTCCACTCACACCTACACCCAACCAGCTGTCAATCACAGCGCCCACTTCCTGTTCCCGGCTGCAGAGCCCGCCCACCAGGGAAACTACAGCTGTGTTTATCACCTGTTGGTTCTCTCTCATAGCTTCTCCTCTGAGAGCCGTCTGCTGTCTGTCTCTGTCTCAGGTAAGCTCAGTGTCCACCTGTCTGTCTCTCACCTGTCTGTCTGTCGCTCACCTGTCTGTCTGTCTGTCTGTCTGTCTGTCTGTCTGTCACTGTCTCAGGTAAGCTCAGTGTTCACCTGTCTGTCTGTCACCTGTCTGTCTGTCTGTCACTGTCTCAGGTAAGCTCAGTGTCCACCTGTCTGTCTGTCTGTCACTGTCTCAGGTAAGCTCATTGTTCACCTGTCTGTCTCTCACCTGTCTGTCTGTCTCTTTCTCAGGTAAGCTCATTGTTCACCTGTCTGTCTCTCACCTGTCTGTCTGTCTCTGTCTCAGGTTAGCTCAGTGTTCACAGGAAGAGGATCATGTCTGTGTCTCACTGAGAGCTTTTTAAAGAGGTCCCACTGGGAAACATCTGAAAGCCTTTGAGAGTGCAGTTAGTGGGACTGCTGGCCTCATGCTGTGATGTCTGATGTTCCCTCAAATCCAACACCTCTGATCCTCCGAGCTGTCGTCCTGCTGCTGATTCAGCTGCTGACTCTGCTGCTGGCCAGCGGCCTTTACTTCGTCTGCAAGGTAGGCATGTGTTCAGAGGACTGTGATGTGGGTCTGAAGAGGAGCAGGAAGTCACCTCTGTGCTGTCATGTCTCTGCAGGCCACCAGGGGGCAGCGCAGACCGGAGGACATGGAGCTGCAGGAAGTTAACCTGGCTATCATGCCTCTGCAGGCCACCAGGGGGCAGCGCAGACAGGAGGACATGGAGTTGCAGGAAGTTAACCTGGCTATCATGCCTCTGCAGGCCACCAGGGGGCAGCGCAGACAGGAGGACATGGAGTTGCAGGAAGTTAACCTGGCTGTCATTCCTCTGCAGGCCACCAGGGGGCAGCGCAGACAGGAGGACATGGAGTTGCAGGAAGTTAACCTGGCTGTCATGCCTCTGCAGGCCACCAGGGGGCAGCGCAGACCGGAGGACATGGAGCTGCAGGAAGTTAACCTGGCTGTCATGCCTCTGCAGGCCACCAGGGGGCAGCGCAGACAGGAGGACATGGAGCTGCAGGAAGTTAACCTGGCTGTTCCTGCAGAGGAAGAGTAGCAGCTCCTGATATGATGATTCAGCCCCTGCTCAGAGCACAGATGTCCTGATAGCAGAACTTCAGAGCTTCAACAAGTCTGACTTTTGAGTTCTGTTGTATTTGTGATGGAGTTTTTGCTTAATTGTCTGTTTTTGCTTGTTTTTAGGAAGATTTGAGTTTTGTAATCAAAGGAACCTTATTTCTGTTTAATTTAGGAATTGATTTGATTTCATGAAAAAGGATTTTGATATATATATAAATATATATATATTTAAATACTAAATGTTGTTGACAAATTTACGGAATTCTTAGATGATATTTTCTTATCTTTTTCATTTTAATATTTTTGGCTTATTTGATAATTATTGAGGTCATTGAATTTAAGGATTTTTGTATTTTGGTTTAATTCAAACATTTTGATTAATTTGGTTTTTAAAGATTTTTGTATTATTTTGTTTTGTACTAAATTCTTTAAAAATCGTTTTTGTTTGTTTTATAAGAATTTACCAAAATTCTGTTCCTAAAACGTTTGTTGAATTTTGTCATATTAAGGATTTCGCACATTTTTTATAATTAAGGATTTTGTATATTTTATAACAATTTAGCTTATTTTTTGCTTATTTGAAGAGTTTTTCTCCGTTTTGAACTAAAGGAATATTATTTTTTTCTAATGAATCTAAGCATTTGTCTGAATTGATAAGAAAGTGTAATTTGAGAGGAAGGGTCTGATATATATGAATAAGGCTAAATATAATGAGGGAACATGGAGAAAGACGTATAATGATGAGAACATGTGACAGAATAAATGAAGCCCGACACAGAGACCTGAGCTCAGATATTAACAGAGATCACAGAGATTATCTTCTATGTTCAATCAAATAAACGGTGAAACTCTCTGCATGCTTTCACTTTCTTCTGCTCAGCGCTTTCCTTCAGAGGACATCAGCTCTTCAGAACAGATCTGAGAACAGCAAGTCTTTCCCACAACCTGGTTTTACTGGAGATATTACTGTGTGAGTCATGAGGAGGGTGTTATTATTAATCTGCGTTTTCCTTCAGAGGACATCAGCTCTTCAGAACAGATCTTAAAAAATTCTAACTTTTTCTTAAAACGTAACAAACTCAGACTTTTTTCCAAAAACTTAATAAATTCAGACTTTTATCTGAAGACTTAACAAATTCAGACTTTTATCTGGATTTCTTAGAACTTTGTCTTATTCGGACTTTTTTCAGAAAATCTCTTAATTATGTATTTCTTTCGAACATTTTAAAGTTTTTTCGCTAAAATAAAAAAAATTAAAGAAAAAATCTCAAATTCAAATCTTATAATTCTGCTTTTTTAGTTCTTAGATAGTGCAGCAAAATGCTTGTTTTTCCTGAGCCAAGCCTGCTAAATACCTTCTGTATATATCTGAGTAGACACACAGGATAGTAGGATATCTATTGATATTTTATCGTTATAACCTCTTTATTTTTTGAACTTTTTGTTGAAAAAATTACTTATTGTTAAGTTACAGAAAGAAATACTAAATATATTGTGCATGTAGTACCTGCAGAGGACAGCAGGGAGAGGCAGAGGGCAGAAAGAGACTTGTGTGGGTCATCAGGAACATTGATGATAACCTATAATAAAGAACACTTTACCCCATTGACTTGCATGGGAAAAGAGACGTCTGTTAATAAGCAGATCTTTGTTTAAGCCTAATAAACTCAGCACAAACAGTATTATATTCCTTATATAAATCATATGGGTGTAAAAGTTATCAAATGAGTTGACAGCTGTATCCAGAGTTAACCATTTGTACTCCTCATTTCAAGATACAATTTCCATGTTTACATATTCAGTTGATATGAGAGAATATTCTATTGAATTATGTATATTTTATAATGTTTATACACCTCTGAAGACAGCTCTTTTTAGTGGGAATATGTATATACTTTTTACATTTTTTGTTTATATTTTATTTGTATTTTATTCAATTTTTATTCCCAATTTTGGATAAATGAAGAACCTATTATCTCTATCCGTTCATACAACTGACAGAGAGCGGGAGATCGGAGGCGGAGCTTAAAGGGAAAACTCAACTGCGCATGCTCTGTAGGCCCACATCCGGGTACTTGATCTCTGGTTGCGCCAATGAGCTGCTCGGATAGGAGCTAAGCCCCGCCTCCTCTCTTCTCTTCTCATCCATGGGGAGAAACAGCCGGACCGCTAACGGCTGAACTCCCAAGAAACGGATTAAAAAGCCACTTTTACTGTGTTGCCGCCGCTTTTTAAACACTTTACCGCTAAGTGTTACATCTGTCCGGTAGACCGACACTTCTGGAGGGGTTTAAAGTTCCTCTCGGATCTAATGGAGCCGGACCCGGGAGACGTGGAGCCTCTGGACCCGCTGCTGGAGAGACTCCTGTCGGACACTGTGAGCAGAGAGAGGGGGTGGATCCGGGTCTACGGTGAGAACACACACGCACACACGCACGCGCACACACACACACATGCACACGCACACGCACACACACACACACACACACACACACACACACACACACACACACACACACACACACACACACACACACACACACTGTGTATCAGCTGCTGTCCTCCGCTGGGTTCACAGTTTTACACATCATCACTTTGGGGGCTTTTCTTGAGGGTTTAGACCCAGAAAGAGTCCTCATACTTTACAAGATCCTCTTTCAAGACATCCTCTACACTTTATTTACTCCATAAACCAATTGACACAAAGAATGCAAAAAACCCAAGTCTCTCAAATCTATTTCCTGCCTTTTTATTTGTCCAAGGTTATGTCTTTAAATGTCCAAAGATATTCACTTAAATATGACAGAAACCAAATCCATTTTTAAGAGGCAACCAACATGTTCTGCCATTGATTGCAATCCAATCTATTATCTAAATACATGCCAATACTTATGTTTCAGTTGATTGACAGGTCAGAGGTTAGGGGTGAATAAAACTCATCCTTTGGGAGTGTACAAAGTGTGTGTGAATAACTAGACAGAAGGTGATTAGGTCTGAGAAGAGGAACATGTGGATACTAACGGGGAGTAATCTGTTGGTGCTCCTGAACACACTGCGGTTCACCTACAGGTCTTAAACTGTGACATTACGGCAGTTTTCCGTTGACCTGAGCAGTCGACTGTCTGGTTTTTGTTCCTTTTTTATTCCTGAAAATCAGAGTTTCCGAGAGCTGTGAGACTCTGAGGCTCAGCTCTGCAGGAAGTGAGTAAACTCAGAGTAACTCTCACACACAATCATTACAGGGTCATAATAACCAGTGACTGTAGTGGTGAGGTGAAGCTGACCAGCTACACTTTAAGTCAAGGGTGAGGAACCTTTTTCCTCTAAAGGGCCATTTCAATTGTTTCAACATCCTCCGAGGGCCGTACAAATGATTGACCTCTGCTTAAAAATACTCAAATCACAGCCCATTCATTTGGCCTTTCTTTCATGCTGTGCGAAAAAAAGCAACCTCTGAATCCAGATATGTTACCATGCATGCACGTGCACGGTGTGGCATGACCACCAAAGCAGAAAGATATGGACACAAGATGTGAGCAAATACCTGTTTACTTTATTCTCTTTTTTATTACTTACTATAAGGATCATATAAAGATGTGCCTTTACCTCACTGGTTGGAGAAAAAGCTTCTTATATTCGTTAGCATAGCTAGCTAACCAGATGCTAATAACAACAAAGTTATTGACTGTATGATCAGTATGACAGATGAACAGATCGCCCACTGGGCTTTCAACTAAAGACACAGCCACGCAAAAACTGCGGCATGTGTACGCAGGGGCGCCGCCAGGGATTTTGGGCCCCATGAAAATATATCACATTGTTTACTTAAACATTTTTTTCTTAATGTTCTAGAATAGTTTGGGCCCCTGTCCGTCACGGGCCCTTAGAATCGTCCTAACTTTTCACCCCCTTACGGCGCCCCTGTGTGTACGGCTCCTTATGGGCTCTGCAATTTCTGAAGGGCCGGAGCGCGTTCTGGTGCTCTCCATCAGAACTGCACCCCTGTCAGACGAGACATATGCCACGTGATGACACGTTAGGCTCGTGTTGTGTTCAAGGACCCTGACCTTGGCCAGGAAAAACAGGCACTCCCTTTTTTCATTATTTCGCGGTTAACATTTCTTTAATTTTTTCTTTTTTTGCGTGTGTTTATAAATTACCTCGAGGGCCGTATCAAATGGTCTCGCGGTCCGTATACGGCCCGGAGGCTGGAGGTTCCCCACCCTTGCTTTAAGTAGTTCCTTTATAGCCCAACATTAGCCACCTTTAGCTTAGCGGTGGTGACGTGAAGTCATGTGACCGTGCTGTAGTTCCTTTATAGCCCAACATTAGCCTCCTTTAGCTTAGCGGTGGTGACGTGAAGTCATGTGACCGTGCTGTAGTTCCTTTATAGCCCAACAGCCTCCTTTAGCTTAGCGGTGGTGACGTGAAGTCATGTGACCGTGCTGTAGTTCCTTTATAGCCCAACATTAGCCTCCTTTAGCTTAGCGGTGGTGACGTGAAGTCATGTGACCGTGCTGTAGTTCCTTTATAGCCCAACATTAGCCACCTTTAGCTTAGCGGTGGTGACGTGAAGTCATGTGACCGTGCTGTAGTTCCTTTATAGCCCAACATTAGCCACCTTTAGCTTAGCGGTGGTGACGTGAAGTCATGTGACCGTGCTGTAGTTCCTTTATAGCCCAACATTAGCCACCTTTAGCTTAGCGGTGGTGACGTGAAGTCATGTGACCGTGCTGTAGTTCCTTTATAGCCCAACATTAGCCTCCTTTAGCTTAGCGGTGGTAACGTGAAGTCATGTGACCGTGCTGTAGTTCCTTTATAGCCCAACATTAGCCTCCTTTAGCTTAGCGGTGGTGATGTGAAGTCATGTGACCGTGCTGTAGTTCCTTTATAGCCCAACATTAGCCTCCTTTAGCTTAGCGGTGGTGACATGAAGTCATGTGACCGTGCTGTAGTTCCTTTATAGCCCAACAGCCTCCTTTAGCTTAGCGGTGGTGACGTGAAGTCATGTGACATGAACATTTCTTCCCTTTTGGATAAATGAAGTAGACATCCACCTGTCCTTCCTTCCTTCCTTCATCCTACATTTGGGACAATGTGAGTACACAACTCCTTCAATCATTCCTTCCTTCCCTTCCTTCCCTTTCAGCCTTTCCTCTTCCCTACTTTCATCCATAGTTTTAACCCCAAAACGTTACATTTGAAACCTTTTTCAATGTGCAGCAGAGTTAGTTCCCAGGCTCCCTGAATGCATCGGAGAGGGTGATGTCATCAGCCGGTCTGTGCCACTGATCTCACTCACATTCCTCTGACATCAACAATGGCCGCTGCCTTCAGGGTCACATGTTTACCATCAGCTGATCAGACGTGAGCTCATCTGATTCTGAAGTAAAGTACCCTGGGAGAAAAAGGTACAAGCAGCCTGAAGTCAGAGCAAGGACTTTGCAGTAACATGTAGAACAAG
>NC_136907.1:80986770-80994270 GCF_949606895.1 Notothenia rossii | reverse complement strand
CAATGTTTACTTCAGATTAGCTCCACGTCAGAAATGATCATGCTTGTCATATGTCTCTCTCCATAGAGGCTGAATCATCATGTTAATCACATAGCTATCATATGCCTCAAACAGTCCTGATGCTCTTCTAGGTAATCACACATCCTGTCATGTTCACAGCTACAGTTGATACCTTTGTTAGCATGTTGCTCTCATGTTGGAAGAGGACATTCAGTGTTTTCCCAACAGATATATTAAAACATTTTTACCAAACTAGGATTTTTCATTAAGACCAAATGTTGACCTTCTTGTGATTGAAGCCCTGATCTGATGCTGGCTCTCTCTCTCTCTCTCTCTCTCTCTCTCTCTCTCTCTCTCTCTCTCTCTCTCTCTCTCTCTCTCTCTCTCTCTCTCTCTCTCTTTCTCTCTCTTTCTTTCTCTCTCTCTCTCTCTCTCTCAAACACACACACACACACACACACACACACACACACACACACACACACACACACACACACACACACACACACACACACACACACACACACACACACACACACACACACTGGCTCCAGGTCCAGTCTGTCTGAGCTGTGACCCACATGCTGCTCCTGATCCAATAAAGAGAGAGTTACTGCCAACAGGAAGCAGAGAGGGAACAGGAAGTGGTTTCAAAATAAAATAGTGAGTCATTTATTAGTAACATATGTTGTGCTTTATATCAAATACAAAATAAAACTTTAATAATGAGTCCTTTGAAAAATAATAATGTACTTTACCTGAGTATTTCCATGTTCTGCTACTTCATACTTCTACTCCTCTACAGTTCAGAGGTACATGGTGTACTTCTACTCCCCTACATGTATTTAATCCCTTTAGTTACTTCTCAGATGTGGATGAATGATGTGAAATATAATCAAGTGTTAAATCAGACTTTAGTTCCACCTGGAGTAAATCCACCAGCTACCCTGCAGAATACAAAGTCATTCAAACTAGCTGCACCTTTACCAGCTTTGAGAACACTTTCATGATCAATCATTATAAAACATATCATATATATTATTCTGAAATGGACCAATCTGCACAACGACTACTTTTACTGTCTTTCACTATATTTTGATGAGAATACTTTTCTACTTTCACTTGAGGAACATTTTGAATGCAGGACTTTTACTGTAACAGAGTATTCCTACACTCTGGTACTTCTACTTTTACTCAAGTACAAGATCTGGGTATTTCTACTTTTACTCATGTACAAGATCTGAGTACTTCTACTTCTACTCAAGTACAAGATCTGAGTACTTCTACTTTTACTCAAGTACAAGATCTGAGTACTTCTACTTTTACTCAAGTACAAGATCTGAGTACTTCTACTTCTACTCAAGTACAAGATCTGAGTACTTCTACTTTTACTCAAGTACAAGATCTGAGTACATCTACTTTTACTCAAGTACAAGATCAGAGTACTTCTACTTTTACTCAAGTACAAGACCTGAGTACTTCTACTTTTACTCAAGAACAAGATCTGTGTACTTCTACTTTTACTCAAGAACAAGATCAGAGTACTTCTACTTTTACTCAAGTACAAGATCTGAGTACTTCTACTTTTACTCAAGAACAAGTTCTGAGTACTTCTACTTTTACTCGAGTACAAGATCTGAGTACTTCTACTTTTACTCGAGTATAAGATCTGAGTACTTCTACTTTTACTCAAGTACACAACCTGAGAGAGTGTGATTGGTGGAGGCTTTAAAGTCCTCTCCGCCGTGCGCAGGCAGCGTGCGCAGGCAGCGTGCGCAGGCAGCGTGCGCAGGCAGCGTGCGCAGGCAGCGTGCGCAGGCAGCGTGTGATGCGGTTCTCCATGAATTATTGGAGAAGGATGAAACCATGGGTTCTCCGTCAGCAGAGCAGTCAGAGGGTTCTCTGGATCTCATGCTTTAGGGTTCTCCTGATGCAACTCTTTCTTTCCACAATCATACAATATATTTCATATTTATGTGGGAGTTAGTTGTTCTATCTCTCTGTGGATGACTGACAGCTGAGCGTAAAGTCACACCTCCTAATTTCCACATGAATCTGCAGGATCTCTGCATCATCATCACTTCCTTCTTCCTCTCGATGAAGAGGAGTTTTGTAAGTGGAGGTGATGCCCGTGACGCTCCCTGTGGGACTTCTTCCTGTTCAAAGCCTCCCTCTCTTTAAAGGTCCCATTTCATGTCCATCTCTACTGATCATAGTTCCATTGTTGAGGTCTGCTAGAATAAATTCACATTGTTCAATGTTCCAAACTCACATTGGTTTCTCAAACAGCATCTCTGTATAGTATGTGTATTCTCTCTCTGTCCTACACGGCTTGTTGGAGCTCCTGCCCCCCCCCCCCCTATGAGCCCACTGTGCTCTGATTGGTCAGCTCGCCCACTCTGTTCTGATGAGTCAACCGTTACAGCGGAACATCAGTGATTATGTGTTACAGTGGTGTTAGCAACCAGTAATGACAAACAGATGGGAATGCTGCGTGGGGTCTGGGTGCCGGGTTGGGGGGGCGTTGGGGGGCTCGCTGCTGCGAGGAGCGGACAGTGTGAGCTGGCTCACTGGTGTGGTTTCCTGGTTGCTGCGTGGGGTCTGCGAGACACAGCGAAACCAGCCCAAGCGCACACACACACTCACACACACACACACACACACACACACACACACACACACACACACACACACACACACACAGTCGTGTGTGTGTGTGTGTGTGTGTGTGTGTGTGTGTGTGTGTGTGTGTGTGTGTGTGAGGAAGTCAACGTAACGTAACGGCTCCGGATTGGTCCATGGGGTCGTCGTTACGTCACTTGATGCCTCCAACGAGGCGTTCTGGGGCAGACAGGTCTTCTCTGTGTTAGAGTGTTACTCCCTACAGGGTGCACTTTGAGGGTCTGAGACTCTGCAGACCGGTCACATGCAGAAGCTACAGAACACAAGGGGACGGGTCAGAACCAGAGAAGCAGGACATGGGACCTTTAATAAAGAAAGATTGAACCTGCGGGGTCAGAGGGAGAGACTGTGAGGTCGCTCTTTGTTGAACGCTTTGAGTTTCTGAAGAAGACAAACTTAATGGGCTGATTTAAAATAAATGGTCTAAAAGTGAGGGCAAAAGCATAATTTTAGAGCACCATAGAAAGTCATGGGACTGTCTGAGTGACACTTTGAGGTGCTCTGCTTTACGCTTAAATGCAACTGATTATTCACACTATTTATTACACTTTATCTTTTTAAGTCTGAATTCAGAAAAAAGTCAAAAAATTCAATTAGAAAGTCAAAATTATTATAAAAAATATAAAAGTCGAAATTCTAAGAAAGAAATCTGAATACTGAAAAATTCCCTAAATTCTAAAAGAAACTCAAAACTCCCCAAAAAAAGTCAGAAAACGAAGAAATAGAAAAAATAATTCAAAATTGTGAGAAAAAGATCCTGGAGTTCTGAAAAAGATCCGATGCAAGATTCTGCTTTCTACTTTCACTCCACTTATTATTGAATGCAATGTTTTGTAATCTTCAGTGACTCTTCAGATGAAGGTGAACAGCTGTTCCCTCTGTGTTCTGTCAGAGGGTGAGCGATCTGAGCGCCTCTTCATATCTTTACTCACACAGCCTTGGGATTTAGTTTATTGAAGTTCTTCATGAACAAACAGCGCCTGAGTTCTGCGTCGGTGTTCCAGCTGCTTCAGTTTCAGTTTCAGTGTTCAGGGGAAACCACAGTCTGCAGCTCCCCTCCAGCTGGCAGCTGATTGGCTGCTGGGTCTCTGTATAACGCTTCACTTCCTGCCAGCTGGCAGCCGATTGGCTGCTGGGTCTCGCTGCACTTCCTGTCAGGGAGACGAGTCGCCAGCTCAACGTCGAGAAGAACTGAAGCTCAACGTCGAAAAGAAGACGGAACCGACCCGAAGAACGTGAGCAGAGACGTTCTGTTGGAGGAACCGTTCTGTGAGAGACGTTCTGTCAGAGACATTCTGCTAGAGACGTTCTGTCAGAGGAACCCTGTGTTAGTGTGCCGGACCATGAGAGGGAACCCGAGCCCCCCTGAGGTTCCTCACCAGTCGGCCTCGTACCGATGGAACCTCTACAGGAGAACCGGGCTCAGGTCCGCCCCCCCTCCGGTTCCCCAGCAGCCGTTGGACCGCTACCAGTGGAGAACATCTGCTCATCTGGAACCAGCCCTCCCGAGGTTCTCCCCCCACCACGAGAACCAGGACCAGAACCAGGACCAGAACCAGGACCAGGCCAGACGCAGAACCTTCCTGAGGTCCGTATCTGAGCCCGGTGCAGACAGGAAGTCGCAGAGGAGAACCGTCAGCAGCTTCCTGTCCAGGATCAGCAGAACCCTCCGATCCCGAGAGTCCGGTAGGAGAGAGAACCTCTTTAGGGTTCCACTTTATCACAACAGCAGCAGAGGTGTAATAATAATAATCAATTTTATTAATAAGCGCACTTTCCGTTACAGTAAACACTCAGAGTGCTACAGAGTGAAATGGTTGAAACAAAACAACAAAAACAAATAAACCAACAAAATAAAAGCAGCGTTGTTTACGTGGATCAGGTTCTAAAGATCTGGTAAAAGGATCATAATAAATGTATTTTGTCATCGCTCTCACAGGTTCTCAAAGTCGCTTTACAGAGGGAGGGAAAGAAGGACAGAAGGAAAAACAATTCTATTAAAAAAAAGTCTAAATTATTATAAAAAACATTAAAAAAAATCTGAATACTGAAAAATTCCCTAAATTCTAAAAGAAACTCAAAACAAACAAAAAAAAGTGAGAATTCAGAAGAAAATCGAGAAAATAATTCAAAATAGTGAGAAAAAGATCCTGGAGTTCTGAAAAAGCTCCGATGCAGGATGCTGCTTTCTACGTTCACTGCATGCATTATTGAATACAATGTTTCTTAAGCTTCAGTGACTCTTCGGATGAAGGTGAACCTCCGGTAGGTGGAGGTCAGAGCAGTCTGTGTGTGAAGTGCAGAAAGGAGAGGGTCTCTCAGGGTCTGGAGGTCAGAGCAGTCTGTGTGTGAAGTGCAGAGAGGAGAGGGTCTCTCAGGGTCTGGAGGTCAGAGTAGTCTGACCTCTATCTGCTTTTTGTCCACATGAACACTGTGTAATATATTTGTACGTTTATATTTAAGAAGTACAAGATAAGAAAAGCTCAGGTTTCATTTGTATTCCATTATACTTTTTTAATTTGCTGACGGCTGATTCCAAAAGTACTTTGGACCCCCTGGTGTGTGTTGAGTGTGTTCTGATGAGCGGATCTCCATGTTTCTCACTTTGTGGAGCTCACTCACTTCAGACTCTACTTCCTGTTTGATATTATCTCGTAGTGTTTGGTGGCGACCTTCAATATATCCAGTTGTTTGAAGGGATGTTTTTGTGCTGTTCGGAGTGAAAGATGATCCTTTTTGACGTGATGCTTTTTGACGTGATGAACGATGGTTTTTGACGTGGTGCTTTTTGACGTGATGCTTTTTGACGTGATGAATGATGCTTTTTGACGTGATGCTTTTTGACGTGATGAATAATGCTTTTTGACGTGATGCTTTTTGAAGTGATGAACGATGCTTTTTGACGTGATGCTTTTTGACGTGATGCTTTTTGACGTGATGAATAATGCTTTTTGACGTGATGCTTTTTGAAGTGATGAATGATGCTTTTTGACGTGATGCTTTTTGACGTAATGTTTTTTGACGTGATGAATGATGCTTTTTGACTTGATGAATGATGCTTTTTGACGTGATGCTTTTTGACTTGATGAATGATGTTTTTTGACGTGATGCTTTTTGACTTGATGCTTTTTGACGTAATGAATGATGCTTTTTGACGTGATGCTTTTTGACTTGATGTTTTTTGACGTGATGAATGATGCTTTTTGACGAGATGCTTTTTGACGTGATGAATGATGCTTTTTGACATGATGAATGATGCTTTTTGACGAGATGCTTTTTGACGTGATGAATGATGCTTTTTGACGTGATGCTTTTTGACGAGATGCTTTTTGACGTGATGCTTTTTGACGTGATGAATGATGCTTTTTGACGTGATGCTTTTTGAAGTGATGAATGATGCTTTTTGAAGTGATGCTTTTTGACGTGATGCTTTTTGACGTAATGTTTTTTGACGTGATGAATGATGCTTTTTGACGTGATGCTTTTTGACGTGATGCTTTTTGACGTGATGCTTTTTGAAGTGATGCTTTTTGACGTGATGCTTTTTGACGTGATGAATGATGCTTTTTGAAGTGATGCTTTTTGACGTGATGCTTTTTGACGTAATGTTTTTTGACGTGATGAATGATGCTTTTTGAAGTGATGCTTTTTGACGTAATGTTTTTTGAAGTGATGAATGATGCTTTTTGACGTGATGCTTTTTGACGTGATGCTTTTTGACGTGATGAATGATGCTTTTTGAAGTGATGCTTTTTGACGTGATGCTTTTTGACGTAATGTTTTCTGACGTGATGAATGATGCTTTTTGACGTGATGCTTTTTGACGTGATGAATGATGCTTTTTGACGTGATGCTTTTTGACTTGATGAATGATGCTTTTTGACGTGATGCTTTTTGACGTGATGAATGATGCTTTTTGACGTGACGCTTTTTGACGTGATGAATGATGCTTTTTGACGTGATGCTTTTTGACGTGATGCTTTTTGACGTGATGCTTTTTGACGTGATGAATGATGCTTTTTGACGTGATGCTTTTTGACGTGATGAATGATGCTTTTTGACGTGATGCTTTTTGACGTGATGAATGATGCTTTTTGACGTGATGCTTTTTGACGTGATGCTTTTTGACGTGATGAATAATGCTTTTTGACGTGATGCTTTTTGAAGTGATGAATGATGCTTTTTGACGTGATGCTTTTTGAGGTGATGCTTTTTGACGTAATGTTTTTTGACGTGATGAATGATGCTTTTTGACTTGATGAATGATGCTTTTTGACGTGATGAATGATGTTTTTTGACGTGATGCTTTTTGACTTGATGCTTTTTGACGTAATGAATTATGCTTTTTGACGTGATGCTTTTTGACTTGATGTTTTTTGACGTGATGAATGATGCTTTTTGACGAAATGCTTTTTGACGTGATGAATGATGCTTTTTGACATGAGGAATGATGCTTTTTGACGAGATGCTTTTTGACGTGATGAATGATGCTTTTTGACGTGATGCTTTTTGACGAGATGCTTTTTGACGTGATGCTTTTTGACGTGATGAATGATGCTTTTTGACGTGATGCTTTTTGAAGTGATGAATGATGCTTTTTGAAGTGATGCTTTTTGACGTGATGCTTTTTGACGTAATGTTTTTTGACGTGATGCTTTTTGAAGTGATGCTTTTTGACGTGATGCTTTTTGACGTGATGAATGATGCTTTTTGAAGTGATGCTTTTTGACTTGATGCTTTTTGACGTGATGCTTTTTGACGTGATGCTTTTTGAAGTGATGCTTTTTGACATGATGCTTTTTGACGTGATGAATGATG
>NC_136907.1:80976770-80981770 GCF_949606895.1 Notothenia rossii | reverse complement strand
TGTGTGTGTGTGTGTGTGTGTGGGGGGGGGGGGTTCAGGTATTGCCGGCGTTCAGTAACACAGCAGCAACTTCCTATCTCTTTGCAAACCGTCCAATCAGTGCTGTGCTTCCCGTGGCTCCTCCCCCTCAGCTGGGAGCAGGTGTTTTTACCTCTCGCTCTGACGGGGGTGATTTAGTATGCAGACAGAAATAGTTTGCTGAGTGAGTTTGTCACTGCTCAACTGCTACACACACACACACACACACACACACACACACACACACACACACACACACACACACACACACACACACACACACACACACACACACACACACACACACACACACACACACACACACACACACGGAGAGATGGACGGTCAGATTCAGAACAACAGGCTTCAGGACGTCTACAGGAGGAACATCTGTAATAGTAACTCTTCTTGGAGCAGCGGCTGAATCCACACTCTGAACACGGGGAGTTTCAGGAACTAAGACTCAAACAGGAAGTGAATTCCAGGGACAGGGAGCGGCTGCTGCTCTGTGCTCAGATTCAACCGGAGAATCATGGCTTCCAGGTTAGAGAGAGACCTCAGCTGTCCGATCTGCTATGACATCTTTAGAGATCCTGTCATCCTGTCCTGCTACCACAGCTTCTGTAGAGACTGTGTGCAGAGCTGCTGGAGAGAGAAAGAAGGGAAGGAGTGTCCGGTCTGTAAGACGGGACATTCAAAGAACTCACTTCCTGCTAACTTTACCTTAAAGAACTTGTGTGAGAGTTTCTTAGAGGAGAGAGAGCAGAGACCTCCAGAGGCTCTCTGCAGTCTGCACTCTGAGAGACTCACACTCTTCTGTCTGGACCATCAGCAGCCAGTGTGTCTCATCTGCAGAGATTCAGAGAAACACAGCGAGCACAGATTCAGACCCATGGATGAAGCTGCTCGACGACACAGGAAGGAGCTCCAGAACTCTCTGCAGCCTCTGAAGGAGAAGTTAAAGACTTTGAAACGAGTTAAAGTGGAGTTTGATCAAACATTTAAACACATGAAGCTCCAGGCTCAACACACAGAGATGCAGATTAAGGAGCAGTTCAAGAAGCTTCACCAGTTTCTAGAAGAGGAAGAGGAGGCCAGGATGGCTACACTGAGGGAGGAAGAGGAGCAGAAGAGGAGGATGATGGAGGAGAAGATGGAGGCTGTGAGCAGAGAGATTGCAGCTCTTTCTCACACAGTCAGAGCCACAGAGGAGGAGCTGAGAGCTGAAGACGTCTCCTTCCTGTTCAGCTACAAGGCTGCAGTGGAGAGGCTGCAGCGCCCCCTGCTGGAGGATCCACAGCTGCCCTCAGGAGCTCTGATAGACCAGGCCAAACACCTGGGCAACCTCAGCTTCAACATCTGGAGCAAGATGAAGGACATGGTGTCCTACCATCCTGTGGTCCTGGACCCAAACACTGCTGGTTCAGAACTCTTCCTGTCTGAAGATCTGACCTGTGTGGGAGACGGAGGAGAGAGACAGGAACTTCCTGATAATCCAGAGAGGCTGGATCGCCACTCTGTCCTGGGCTCTGAGGGCTTTGACTCAGGGACTCACAGCTGGGACGTCCAGGTTGGAGGCAGTTTGTGGTGGGATCTGGGTGTGTTAGCAGAGTCTGCACAGTGGAAGGGAGACTTAGACTCTGGATCATGGAGAATATGTAACTGGTTTGGTGGATACAGAGCCTCCTCTCCATCCGGTCCAGACACCGGTCTCTCAGGTCCGAAGAGGCCTCAGAGGGTCAGAGTGAATCTGGACTATAACGGAGGAAAGCTGTGGTTCTCTGATCTTGACTCTAACACACTCATACACACCTTCACTCACACTTTCACTGAGAGGGTGTTCCCATACTTTAGCACGGATGAACTATCGGTTTTACCTCTGCAGGTTTCTGTGAATGTGGAACAGCAGAATTAGATCTGGGATGAAAAGAAAAGTAGACATTTTGTATTTAGGGACACGATGTAAAAACCACGTTTCCTTTCAGGCGTGAAAGGATATAAAAGTAAAATACAGTGCACTTTTATTAAAAAGGGTTAAATCTAAATATAATAACATCAAACCGAGGGTGAGCTCTTTACCTCAAACAGCTGGAGACATTTAGGGGGGCTCTTCAAAATCTACATTTGTTGTGTTTTCTTTTCAGTTTAAATGTATTAAGGTTCATGAATTAAATAAACGGGTTGTAGTAAAACTTTTGTCAGAGTGTTTATTTGTGCTTAAAAACGCTGATAATCTGTGTCTGACCAACAGTGTGTTCCTGCTGTTGTTATTATTATGGGATGCAGCTCCATTGCTTCTCTACAGAGATTATATAACGTGTTTCAGGGTCAAGGTTCTCAGTGTTAATTGTAATGTTGAAGGTTTTATTAATATTCACAAAAGCAACAGTTCTCATTCGTAACACTCCGTTCGATGTCTCACTATGGGATGCGCCTCATCCGCGGAGCAAACAGAAGCATCAATCTCATTACGCCAATCCTGATTGGCTGGTGATCTTGACGTCAGCGTCAGGGAATCCACCCCCTATAAGTAGCTTGCGCTACGACGCATGCGTCATTCAAACACCTCTTCTCGCTTCAGAGCACATCTCTATATTGGTAGCCGGGCTAGCTCACACAGTCCACAGACGGAACCAAGCTAACCAAGCTAACTTCTGTCGACGGGCGCTCGCCGGCTACTCTTATATACTGTATACTTCTGCAAGAAGACTGTCGGTGCTAACATACCAGTTAGTACCACATTCGACCTCACCTTTTTTCTTTATTCTCCGGAAATCGAAAGTTAAGGTTTTGATTCAAGCTAGCAGCACACCTGTTGCTAGCTTACCTTTCTCGCTACCGACACCACGATAGTGAGGACGTTTTTTTCTCCCTTTCTTCTCACACCAGAGAAGAATAGGACTAAGAAAGAATATTAACACACCAGTTAATATTCTTCGGGAATAAATCCTACACCGTCGTCTTTTCTCCGGATTAACGACATGTTGGAGAGGATTTTTTTCTCGACAACGCACCTGCTACGTGCGCGTCCTTCCCACGTCGCTATAATGGCGAACAAGATGGACACGTCTCCCTCACACCAGAGGAGCCAGGGAATCGGAGGCTCGGCTCTGCGGCTGCGGGTTGAAGATTGCCCAGGAGGCTATCGACAACCCCGGCTCATGCAGGCACTGTGCCCGTTTCACCGTGAAGAGCCTCGACGTGAAGAGCCCCGACGGCTAGCTCGCCAAGCTAGCTTGTCGGGTCAGGACTCCCTCATGTCCTCTGATTTACCGGACGGGAATCAGGACACGAGGGTGTCCGCCACAGAGATGGAGCCCTGCACTGTGTCGGTCTGGGGCTCATCAGTAGTGGCAGTTGCAGAACCGGAGTCCTGCGCCGTGTCAGGCTGGGACTCGGTGGCAGCGAGGGACGTGCGAGCGGGGCCCCACGATATACCAAGCTGGGGCTCCCGGCTGGATCTCACCATGGTCTCGCCCGCAGAAGATGTCCTGGAGTTGGACTATATGGAGGACGAAGAGGATGCCTCTGGATTCCTCCTGTCCGACTCTGATGAGCAGGAAGACAACGTCTTCATGTCATCGGCTCAGGCGGCAAAGCCGGGAGCGATGGCTGCTCTCCCGGGCGATAGCACACCAGCTTCGCCCTGTCTGAGTATGGACCTGCAGGCTGTGTGTCAGGGTGCCGCAGCCAGACTAGACATCCCATGGCCCGAAATGGCCAAGGTGACCTCCAGGTCCCGTTACGAGGGGAAAAATTTGCCCCAAGCAACGAGGACAAAGAGGCAACTCCTGCCGGTCTTCCCGGAGATGTTGGATGAGGTGTCGGTCTCGTGGAGAGACCGGCCCTTCAGCAACAAGGCCCCAATCCAGGGTGCCTCCTCCCTAGACTGCGACGGTATGGAGAGGCTCGGCCTGCTCCGCATACCGCCGATGGAACCACTGGTGGCAGCTCACCTCCTCCTGAGGATGGCGACTACACCGAGCAGGAACCCCACGCTGCCGGCAAAGGCGGACCGGTTCCAGTCAACCATGACTGAACGGTCCTACAGAGCCGCAGCATTGTCCGCCAGGGCTTTGAACATTTCCTCGCTGCTAACCGCTTACCAAGCGGAGCTCTGCGAGGAAATGTCAAGTAATCCTGGACCGGCAGTACTGGACGAGATAGCCGCGATCACGGACATCTGTCTCCGGGTTCAACGCTGCGCCGTCCAGACCACGGGCAAGGCAATGGGAATTATGGTGGTGCAGGAAAGAGCTAGATGGCTCAACCTCACCAACCTCCCAGACCGGGAAAGAGAGGATGTGCTGGAAATGCCCATCGTTCCCGAGGGGATTTTTGGATCTGCGCTCGCTTCTATGCAGAAGAGATGCGAGTCCAAGAAGAAGAAAGACGAAGCCCTCCACCTCTGTCTTCCTCGAAGGGTCCAGCCGCTGCCTCCACAGCGGCAGTCCTTCGCCCAAGCTACCTCAGCTGCTCGGTTTAAAGTACCCAAACAGCAGAGGTCACAGCCCGCCCCGAGTCCCCAGCCCAGGCAGGAGACGAGGGCGAGTTGGCCCAGAAAATCTCCGGTTCCGGCTGCAGCCCAGGCGCAACCAACCCAGAATTTCGGCCAGCAGTCGAGGAAGAAGAAGCGGGCGGCCTGACAGCCTCCTCTTCTTCCCTCTGTGACGGAGCTGGAAGGTTCCCCAGCTCCAGATGTGTTCCCGCTGCCTCGAGAGATGCCTCAACGCCATCCTCGAGTGCACCAAAACACATGTCAAAATATTGTTCTGTTCTCTCGGATAAAGCATTTTCCGCTGACGCATCCAGGCCTCAGGCCGAGGGCGCAGCTCAAAAAAATGAAAGAAAACACAATAAAAACAATAAAAACAATAAACAGCCCGCCATTTGTTCCCCTTTTGAGAGCAGCTACGGCCTCTCTCAAAAGGCGGACAATGAACGGGTCTGTGAAGGCACCGTCGCCACGCGCATGCGCACTG